>NW_020954641.1:37854425-37905342 GCF_900497805.2 Vombatus ursinus
TGTGTGTGTGTGTGTGTGTGTGTGTGTGTGTGTGTGTTTTAACATAACTACAGCTCCCTCCCACCCTACTTAGAAACTGAAAACAAGACTTCAGGCGGTGGAGCCAAGGTGACAGAGTAGAGTAAGCTCTCAGCCAAACTCTCCCAACATTCCCCTTCAAACAACTTAAAAAAATTTTTTCAAATTGAAATCTTCAATAAAAGATCAGGGTGAGACCATCTTTCAGCCCAAGATAATTTAGGAAATTAGAGGAGGGATCTATGACATGGGAGCAGAGGCTGACTCAGAGTGCAGGTGAATGAAATACCATTGGGGAAGCAACAGAAGCAGTAGCAGCTTCAGGAGTTCTTAAGCTAGAAATGATAAGAAAACATGGCAGTTGGTCAGAAGAGATTATAGGGGACCCCTCTGCTGGCACTGAATGCATGGCCAGTTGCTATTTGGCAAAGTCATTGCCTACACCCACTTCTGGGTCACAGTCCAAGAACAGAGAAGAATGCTTTTGATCAAGAGGGAGCAGGGTGCCTGAGGAACAGTATCGATTTCAATCTCAAGAGATTAAACAAACAAAAACAGAATTTGATGATAAAAAATAGCCATGGTGATAGAAAAGATTCCCCTTCCCAGAAGAAGATAATGAAGTCAGAACAGCTACAAGCAAAACCTCAAAGAAAAGAAAAAATATGTGAAAGCCAAGATGTCAGAGAAAAACCAGGGACTCACTTAAGCTCTCCCAAATTCCCTTCCAAACAACTTTAAATAATGTCTCAAAACAAATTCTGGAGCCAATGACTCCATGAGACTTCAGGAAATTAAAACAAAGTAAAAAAAGAAAAAAAAAATAGAAAAAAGGTGAAATATCTCATTAGAAAAGAACTGACCTGGAAAACAAATCAAAGAGAGGTAATTTAAGAAGTATTGGACTACCTGAAAGCCATGACCAATGACAGAGCCTACATATTATATTTCAAAAATTGTCAAGGAAAACTGCCCACATATCCTAGAACAAGAGGGTAAAATAAAAATTAAAAAAAAATACACATATCACCACCTGAAAGAGATCTCAAAATGAAAATTTCCAGGAATATTATAGCCAGATTCTAGAGCTCCCAGGTTGAAGAGAAAATACTTTAAACAGTCATAAATAAACCATTCAGCTATCATGGAACTACAGTCAAGAACACACAAGATTTAGCAGCTACCATGCTAAAGAAGGAGAAGGCCTGTAATACAAAATTCCAAATGGCAAAAGTGCTAGGATTACAACCAAGATTAATTTACCCAGCAAAACTAAATATAATCCTTCAAGGAAAAAATGGATACTAATGGAATAAAAGACCTTCAAGTATTCTTAATGAAAAGACCAGAGCTAAATAGTAAATTTAATATTCAAACATATGACTCAAGAGAAGCATAAAAAGGTAAATATGAAAGAGAAATCATAAGGTATTCAATAAAGTTAAATGGTTTACATATCTATATGGGAACATGATACATATAACTTCTGAGAACTTTATCATTATTAGGACAATTAGAAAAATTCTACACAGATAGAGGATGTGAGAGTGAGGATGTAAAAAAATTAGGGATGGGCAAGAAAAAGGAATTTCCTTGAGAAGTGAAAAGAGAGGAAAAAATGGGGAATTACCTCATATAAAAGAGCTGTACAATAAAGAATTTTTACAGTGGAGGGGGAAAAATAGGAGTGGAGGACAGCAATGCTTGATCCTCACACTCATGTAAATCAGTTCAAACAGGGTAAATTACACACACACACAAAATTAGATACAGAAATATATCTTAACCAAAAAGGAAGCAGGAGGAGAAGAGGATAAAAGAAAAGGGGTGGGGAGGGCTGATAAAAGGGAAGCCTGATAAAGGAAGTCAGTGGTCAGAAGCAAGCAGACTTTAGAGGACAAAAGAGAAAGAGAAGGATAAACAAAAGAAAATAGGATAAAAGAAAATGCACAGTTAGCAAGCATAAATAGCAAGCAAGTATAAAACAAGTAAAAGTCTTGCAATTGTCATAATGGTTAGTCAGTAGTGTGAATGTGAAAGGGATGAACTCACCCATAAAACACAAACAGCAGAATGAATTAGAGATCACAATCTAAAAATATGTTGTTTGCAAGAAACTTACTTGAAACAGAGCAACACATAAAGAATTAAATAAGAGTCTGGAGCAGAATCTATCATGATTCAGCTAAAGTAAAATAAAAAAAAACAGGGGTAACGATCATGACCTCAGAAAAAGATACTGGGGTAGTTTGCCATTTCCTTCTCCAGCTCATTTTATAGATTAAGAAGTGAGGAAAACAGGATTAAATGACTTGTCCAGGGTCACACAGCTAGTATGTGTCTAAGGCCAGATTTGAACTCAGGAAGATGAATCTTCTTGGCTTCATGATCAGCACTCTATCCATTGTGCCATCTAACTACCCAAATGATTTTTTTTTTTTTACTGAAAACCCCAGTACATCATACCAAATATGGTAATTTATCTCTGGATTAATTCATCCTTAAATATTTGGTAAAAGTCATTTGGCAGTTAGGTGGCACACTGTGTAGAGTGCCTGAGTCAGTGGAATAAAGTACACAATTCACAGCAGTAAGTGACCATAGTAATCTAGTGCTTGATAAACCCAAGGATCTGAGCTTTGGGAGTAAGAACTCACCATGTAAAAAAAATAAATTGCTGGGAAAACTAGAAAGCAGTTTGGAAGAAACTTGGCATAGACTAATATTTCACATTATATACCAAGATAAGGTCAAAATGGATAAATAATTTAGACCTAAAGGGTGATATCATAAGTAAATTAGAGGAGCATGGAAAAATTTACCTGTCAGATACAAGGATAAGGCAAGAGTTTATAATTAAGTAAGAGAAAGGATCACAGGAAGAAAGCTGGATAATTTTACTTCTGTCACTTAAATAAAATGGAGACCCTGTTCTCTATCCTATTCTAAGCCTGTTCTGATCTCAGTGTTGTCATGCTACACTATTCATTGCTGCTCCCTTGGGTTTTCTAATACACTGGGGCTATCTTTGGGGAACTTCTGTTCTTGTCTCCAAACAGAGAGCTCTATGAATGAATAGGCTCTATGAATCTCCAGCATATCACTTGTTTGCCTGAATTGGTCCTGGCTATTTTGATGGTCATTGTTTCTATTTCCCATGGGCTTCTGGTCAGCTTTTTGTGTGATTCTGCAGAGGAAGTCATTGGCTGTAGTTTGTCTTAATCATTATTCAGACTGCTATGAATTTCAGGTTTCTTTGTAAGAGTAGTTATGTAGGAGTTTAGTAGTTTGCTTCCATTCAGAAAGCAATCTTAGTTGGCAGAAGTCCTTTGATTTCTAAAGACTAAAGTCCCTTTCCAATTCTAAAGTTCTGTAATCTTCAAGATTTGCAACAGCTCTTTCTTCACTTGTTCAAAGTGTGAGGTTCTGCTCTATTCACTTCAATGCAAAAAAAAAAAATATTTTTTATGTGCAAGGCTTACTTCTGTGAATATAGTCAACAATAAAATACCCTTGTTTTCAAGACAATTACATTCTATTGGAAAGAATTCCCTTTATTCCACCTAAGGCAAGAAGCTCAAAATCATTAATTCAAAAAGAAACCCTCAATTTTACCAATAAAAAAGTTTCATTTTTAAGACAAAAAAAAGAATAAAGCAAACCATACCCTCCTTTCTAGATATTTGTTTCAATGAAATTTGAAGACAATCCATATTTCTAGTTGTTTAGTCATTTTCCTAGTCCTTCAGGCTCAAAACATAGCTTTCATCCTTGACTCTTCACTATTTCTCAATCTCCATATCCAATCTGTTGCCAAAGTCTTCCAATCTCACCTTTTTAACATTTCTCCAATAAATGTTCTTTTCATCTGATACTGTCACCTCTACAATGCGGGCCTTCATCACCTCACTCCTGGATTACTATGATAGCCTGCTGGTGGGTCTGCCTGCCTCAAATTTTTCCTTATTCCAATCCTTCCCCAAATATAGCCACTAAAGTGATTTTCCTAAAGTTGTGACCACACCACAACCTTACTCAATATGATCCAGTGGGTCCCAATCACTTTCAGGATAAAATATAAAATCTTCTGTTTGGAGTTCAAAGCTCTTTATAACCTGTCTCCCATCCTATCTTTCCAGTCTTCTCACATCTTAAAATTCTCCCCCATCTCCAGGTAATTTTCAATCCAGTAACACTGGTCTCCTTGCTGTTTCTTGAAGAAGACTCTCCCTCTCTCATCTCTGGATATTTTCTGTGGCTGCTGCTCATGCCTTGAAGGCTTGTCCTTCTCATCTCTGTTTCCTAGCTTCCCTGGCTTCCTTCAAGTCCCAGCTAAAATCCCACTTTCTACAAGAAGCCTTTACTAATCCCTCATAATTCTAGCACCTTTCCTTTGTTGATTATTTCCAATTTATCTTGTGTATAGCTAGTGGGTGCATAGCTGTTACATATATTGTCTCCCTTTATTAGACTGTGAATTCCTTAAGGGAAGGGACTGTCTTTTCCTAGGTGCTTAATAAAAGTTTATTGACTGATTATTTCCTCATTTGCAAAATGGAGGAGATAATACTTGTACTACCAACCTCATAGGGTTGTTGTAGGCAATTAGTAAATATTACATAAATATATATAAATATGTAAATTATATAAATATGAGAGAGCCAACTATGGCTACGAATGCCAGTCTGGGAGCCAGTAAGACCTGGATTCATTTACTGGCAGTATGATACCCACCCCCAAGTCTCTTAATCTGTTAAGCTCTAGACAATTTTCTAAGACTAAAAATTGTAGCTGAAGTACTGACCTGTGTTCATAGAAAGAGCTCCCTCATCTGAGAGATCCTTATATTAATGAGATAATATTATTATTCCTTTCTCCTTCGTTTTTGTTATTGTTGTTATTTAGCAGGTAATGATTTGTTTATCATATGGTTATTGGCCTCCAATTTCATCTGATTACCTTCATATGTAATTTAGTCCAAGTCAATGAATTATCCAAAAAGAAATTCTTTATTCAAGTCAATTAAAAAATTCATAAGCTTCTGCCATGAACACGGTTCTGTTCTAGACACTGAGAATTAAAAGACAAAAAATGATAGTCTTTGTGCTCAAGGAATTGACATTCTACCAGGGCTTCATGTGTGCAGAAAAATACTCACAGAATAGTGACTAGTTTTTTTTTTTAATGAATAATTCTGAGGGTGAAATAACTAACAAAGAGAGGGGTGGGAAAGGTAGTTAGAGAGGCCTTAAATAGGAAGTGGCACCTGACTTGTGTTTTGAAGGCATCTGAGGGGTTCTAAGAAGTAGAGATGAGGAAGGAATACATAGCAGATATAGAGCATTACCTTGCAGAAGTAAAGACATAAGAGATGGAATGTTGTGTATGGAGAATAGTTGTCAGGTAAGTTAAACTGGGAGATGAGAAAACATTTCAGTCTAATTAAGTATCACTATGTATAAAGCACTGTACTAGGTACTATGAGAAATCCCAGCAGAATAATATACAGGCAGTCTCACCTTTTATAGAGCCTATGTCCAGGAAGGAATACAAGAAAAATAAATAAATGACTCCAGTATGAGGTGTAAAGTAAAAGTAGAACAAGAGAAATGTATTTGTATAGGTATATTGTATATGTATATTAGTTAGTTTGAAATGGAACATGAGATGAACAGAAAGGTAGACAAGGGTTAGATAGCATAGCCCCACCCATTCAGATTTGTCTAATTCATGACATTGATATGACATGATTTCTGCCCTCCAGGACCTTGCAGTTTTACAACAGCTGACTAGATTATAAGCTTCATGAAGACAAATACCAACAACTTCTTTTGTGCTCTCAAAATGCATAGTAGGTACTCAATAAAGACTCAAATTAAATGAAATTGAAATAGTTTCAGAGATATTCTCTTAGGTAATAGGAAAGCACTCATCCTTGTGCCCAAACCTGGTCTTGTCCATTTCCATGAAAAAAGAAAAACAAGAGTCATCATATGAGTTAATTTAATGAGTGAGAGCACCAAATAATGATAAGTTGCCAACATTTCATATCTAAGCAACCCATCTCCCTCCTCAGAGAAGAAACATGCTAGAGGAAGAAACATGGTAAAAGGATAAACCCTCAGTGAAAGATTATTTTAATATTGTAGTGCAGCTGAGGATGAAATATAAGGCAATCAGTCCTGGCTGCATTTGCCTAACTTGGTTCCTGTTTATAAGCACCTGAATAGTACCTTCCTTCTGCCCTAAAGACCTATGAATTCCTGTCTGGCATGGGAACTTGTTAGGAATATATTTGGGTTCTAGCCTCCCAGAATGTCATCTTCTCTGTGAGTGGCTCTGCCCATGTACTCACTGCAGATAATTCACAAAGAAGAATAATCACAAATTCTTATTCAGAATTTAGTAAACATGGGAAGCTTGCTGTGTATCACACAGGAACCACCTGGGCTCTGCTGTCATGCTGATATTTAAGTTAGAGAACAAATCTCACAGGCACAGCCATGGACAAGCCAGATTCCAGGGCTAACTGGCCAATTCAATCCAAATGCTTAATATGCTTGTATAAGGCATGACAAGGCTCTGGAGACCCAAAGCCACAACAGCAAAAAAATGTCCTGGCCTCTAATTGACAGACTTTCTGCTGGTAGTGGTGGTGAGGTGGGAGTGGAGACAACATATAAACAGATGCGTAATGCATGATTAATTAAAGAGACAGAGGATACTAAAAAGCAAGAAGACTGGGGGAAGCTTCTGGTAAGAGGTAGCAAGAGATTTGAATTAAGTTTAAAAGCTGAGAATACATTTCAAGAAGAAGTAACAGCCTAAACAGAAGTACTGAGGCAAGAGATAGCATGCTGAGTTTTGACTCAAATATCAAGTGAGTGAACAAAAATAACATGTGTTAAGCCTACAAAGTTTGGGGCCAAATTATCAAGGGCTTTATATGTCAAGCTGAAGAGTTTGTATTCTATACCAGAGGAAATAGGAAGGCTCTGAAGGCTATTGAGCTGGGGAGTCACACAGTCAAACTTGTGCTACAGAAAAATCATTATGGCAGCTAGATTGGAGAAAGGGAAAAGAAAGCAAATAGAACAATTAAGAAACTGTTTTTCAAGAGTCCAGGTTAGAACTGATGAGGCTTTGAACTAAAATAGTGCCTGTGTGATTTCTTTTTCCTTAGCTTTTAGGCATGTTCTAGAACACAACAGTGCTGCCCATTCAGACTGAGCTCAAAAGTGTAGCTGGTAGTCCTATGTTCTTATTTCTCAAATGATGTTATCATGGTGGTTCTGTAACATCATCCATACTACTGTAGACCTCTCCTTTGCCTGTAGTATGAGTCTAAGGGTAAGCATTGAAATGATTCCAAATTTTATACCGGCCCAGGTGAAACTGCTGAGAAGTCACAATGGAAATAAGATTCAGGTTGAAGAAGCCTGAGTGATAGGGGAAGGATAGGTGAGAAAGAATGATTTTTATGGTAATGAGAGACCTTGTGTTCGTAATATGTGTGGATCAGTTGAAGGAATGGCTGTTGACTAACCTGGAGAAAAAATGACTTACAGAGAAAAACATGAGCAGTTTTAAAGCATTGAAAAGTTATCCTGCTGAAGATGGGGCTAACTTGCTCAACTTAACCCTAAAGGGCAGATTGAGGAGCAATGAGTGGATATTATAAAGAATTAAATTGAGATTTGATGAAAGTATACTCCCTATTCCAAAGTCCATTGGTACGGAACTCTCTCTTCATTTGGTGGAGATGAAGACCCTGCCCTGCATAAGAGGCAGGGCAGAGTTGGCAAGAGGGGAAGAAATCAGCCTTCTTCAGTCCTCTTTGGGACTCTTCAAGCTTCAAGTCTCCTTTGGGACTCTTCAGGTGTCAATTTGCTTCAGGCATTCTTGTGTTCCAGCTTCAAGAGGGAAGGACAGAAGAGGCCAACCCCACTTCAGCTTGCTGAAATAAAAGACGCTGGGAAGACAAGAGTGGTTCTGGCAGTCTCCATATGTTCCTATCTCAAGCTTGCTACACTACAGGTTAAAGAGAATTTTTCTTTGAGTGAGATCCAAGACCCTCCTTCTTGGTTTAACTGAGTTACCTCACTCCCAATGGGAGAGCTCCTTCACGGTGTACTATCTGGTATGTATTCTCATGTGTAAACCTTCTCTGATGTCTGCTTTGCTGTGATTTGGATAAATGGGTTTCTATGCTATTTGCTATGTGTTGTTCATTGCGGAACTGATATTTGGTGGAAAAGGGTTCAAACTTGGGGTCCTTCACCCCCCAATAAAGACAAACTAACCAGGAGTTAAACTAATTTTAATTATATCTTCTTGGCTAACAATATTTAAGGTAGCAGATACATATAATTCTAGCTGGCACTCTTTCTCTCTGAGGAGATGAGAGTAGCCTCTGGCTTCAACCTCCTATGCCCCTTCTTAGTAGCAATGAAAGGCTCCCTTAGAGAAGAGTGGGGTGGAGAAGAGGCTAGAGATGTCTATCTTGCCTCCCATTAAGACAAACAAGGACATCTTCATCATATAGCAGGGGGACAACTCTTTGCCACATGTGGAGCCTTACTCCACTTGTGCGGTCCACTCTCCTTGCATACAGAAAAACGTTCTAGCAGAGCTGTCCTAAAGTGGAATGGACTGCCTTGACAAGTAGTGAGTGGCCTTCCTCTTCCTTGAAGCATTCAAGGTAAGGCTAAATGGCCATTTAGCCCCACCCCCATGTAGGGGGGATTTATTTTTTCTGTTATAAATTTAGCTCAACAACCATGGAGGTCCCTTCTACCTTTGAAATGCTGTGATTTTTGATATTGGGGGATATATAATTTATTTCTTGCTGGAGAAACCAGAAGTTAAATTTCTGTCATATTTCAAACAACACTAAATATAAAATTCCTTAGGATACTCTGTGTAGAATAAAATAAGAATTTTTATGAACAATTACTGCCTAGATGTCAGTGATTCACTAGCAATGTCAGTAAGTCTTCATGTTTTATAAGAGATAGATTAGGATGAATTTAGACTAATTTTAAGATTAAAAAAGAATAATAAAAGTTCAAATTGGAGCAAATGCCTAATTATAACCCTATTTTTTCATTTTATATTATGCTATATGTTAATAGTAGCTCTTTTTATGGTGACCAAGAGTTGGAAATTGAGGGGATGCCCATCAATTGGAGAATGGCTGAACAAGTTGTGGAATATGTGATGGAATACTATTGTTCCATAAGAAATGATGAGCAGGTAGACTTCAGAAAAACCTGGAAAGACTTACATGGACTGATGCTGAGTGAAATGAACAGAACCAGAAGAACATTGCACACAGCAATAGCCACGTTGTGAGATGACTGACTTTGACAGATTTAGCTCTTCTCAGTAATGCAAGGATCTAAGACAATTTTAAGACTCATGATGGAAAATGCTATCCACATCCAGAGAGAGAACCATGGAGTCTGAATGCAGATCGAAGCATACTATTTGATCTCTTTGTTGTTGTTGTTGTTGTCATTTCTCCCATTGGTTCTTCTTTACAATATAACTAATGTGAAAATACATTTAATATGAATGTATATGTATAGCCTATATCAGATTGCACATCATCTTAAGGAGGGGAGAGGGGGAGAAAATTTAGAACTCAGAATCTTATGGATGTGAATGTTGAAAACTAAAAATCAATCAATTAATTAATTAATTTAAAAAAGAAAAAAAAGAAGCCTATGATTGTTGTCACTTCTCTACTCTGGGGTTTGATTTTCACCTTAGGAGACCCAGAAACTAGATTTTGATTATGTTCAAACTTAGCAGAATTGATTCATAATAAGCTTTTTGTTAAAAGCATGATTTTATATACTAGAAAGTCAGGGAGTTAATTTAACAATGAGAAAGATATCTGGTGTGACAGCTGGGAGTGGTCATCTATACCCTTCCTTTCAATTGAGTAGGTTCGCTTTGGAATGAAGTTAGAAATCTAAACATTTCTAGGTCTAGAATAAAGGAAGCTGGATCTTCTTAAGGAACATTTCCATCAAGTTGTGATATCTTCACCCTTTTCCACTCCAGGAATATTTCTGTGTAACCATTTGCAGGGAAGCAGACCATTTTCTGAAATTAGACCACCCTTTTCTTGGAACTAAAATAGAGACATGTCAACCAGTTTAAGAATTTAAATTTCTTTCTCACCAACTCTTCTTTTTCTAGATTCCATGTCTGTACTTCATCATGTAAAGCTATTTTTATAACATACTACAATTTGAAAGTCTATAGCTACTTTACACTGATATTTTGGGTATTGCTGTCAACATATCTATTCTATTCCACCAACACCACTACCAGCTAGGAGAATATAAACTCCTTGAGGACAGAAAGAGTATTTGTTTTTGTCTTGGTATCCCCATACCCCCAGTGCCCAGCAGAGTACTTTGCATTTAGTAAGTGATAGTTAAAAAAAAACTGTCAAATTGGATTAAGAGAAAAAATTGTAGACCAACAATACAATTTTAGTGCTGTCTACAAGAATAAAAACAAAAATACCAGAAAACATTACTAACTCAAATGTTAGAATCTCCATTCCCAAGGACCCTTTTTAAAAATAAGATGGACGACAATTAGTATTACTTGATTTGGGCAGTTAAGCCTAAGGGTAAGCAGGATCTCATGACTTCTTTTAGCTCTTTCATGACTTCTTTCAGCTCTACAGTTCTATCATGATGCAAATATTCATGATAAAGAAAGTCTGCAGTGCTGGTTTTGTATATCATGAATTACATTTTGTTGTTATGGTAACTAATGCTCTAATTATAGTAAAAAAGAATAAAAAGATACCTCTTAAAAGGCAACATCAAATTGTTATGACAAATGCAATTTTAAAAATAAGTAGATTAGAACTTGCTTTTTTGTTCTTCTTTTCCTCTGCTAAATTTAGTTAAATTTCATCTCTGGGCCTTAGTTTTCCCACTTATTAGATGTATAACCTGAAACAAGTCACTCTCCTGACCTCAGTTTCCTCATCCATCAACCTAAGGAATTAACAAGATGCATATAGATGCATATATTCTAAGTTTATTTTCCCCTTAGTGCCTATCCCTCTTGGATGCTCAGTAATAATCCTTGTTCACACAGAACATCATTTGAAAAGGTCTTTCCCATGCTTCCAGCCTTGTTCTGTCTGTCACCATACTGGACCTCTTGTTTATCCTAAGAATACAGGATGGTCCTGACTCCCTCTGAGAAGAATATTTTAGATATCACTCCATGAGGAGTTTTTTGTGTTATTCATTTAATTGCCATCATGGATTGTGTCTACATGGTACCAAACCTTTGGATATTTGAAGGAATATCTGGGTGAGGGAATCACATTTCTAATTTTCATTTGGATATTTGACATTTCATAGACATAGCCATGAACTGAGCCTGCACAAAAAGAGGCCCCTTGCATTTTTATCCTCTGAAGCAGACAGACTCTGAACTGTTCCATGGGTCACTGGTAGCTGTTAATTAGCTGTTGTCTTACCTAACTCTGGGGGAATTTCCCCTAGAGGAGAGAGCAGACAAGACTTCTGTAGGGGAGTGGAGCCTGCCCTCATTCCATGTGCAAAGATTGTGTCATGATGCATTCTAGGGCATTCTTGTATTTCATAACCTCTGAGGATCATTTCAAAGAGAAAAGTTGGTAAATAAGATTAAAGTTCATCAACTGACAGGCACAGTGGGATCTGGCAAATATTTAGTATCTGGTACCCTCCTTAGCTCTTCATATGTCCCCTGCACTTCCATACCTTTCCTGACTGAAGTAATATTAGGGTTCAACCAAGAAGCTTGAGAGTAAATATTCCCTATAAACATGAGGCATGTGTATAACACACAAACTAAGGTGAAGAATGAACAAACTTAAGGAGCTTGTGTAACCATGATAAATGCCTGGAGGGGACTACATGAAAGAAACATGTATGTTTGGGGCACCAACCAGGAGATGTAACTCATACCTCTAGTGCTACCTGGCAATTTGTGTCTTCTGGTGTTGTCAATGCACTGCTCACTTTGGGTCTCTACGGAATGTGTCATCTCTATCAGGTGCCTTGTTTCTAGGAGCATGTCTCTTCTAGATGTTGTCCTACCAGTTGTCTTGTCTTTTTCAGACATTTCTCTTTTGGATATGGTCTCTGTCCAACATAGCTCCATGAGACATATATAGTCTCTGTTGTCAGCTGCCAAGTAGAAACCTATTGGGCATGTGATATTAGAATAATCTTAATCATAACTAGAACTAATATTTACAGAGTGCTTTGAGGTTTCCAAAGTGTTTCAAAAATATTTCATTTTATCCCCACAACAACCAATCCTGGGAGGTAGGTGCTATTATCATTCTCCCTATTTTACGGATGAGGAAATGGAAGCAGGCAGCAGTTAAGTGACTTGCCCAGGGTCATACAGCTAGGAAGTATGTGAGGTCAAATTTGAACTCAAGTCTTCCTGATTCTAGGTCAAGCTCTCTATGCACTATGCCACTTAGTTGTCTGCTTCTCCTTATTTCCAGCTTCTGACTTTAGCTCAAGTCCTAAACCGCAGCATTCTCTTTTTCTCATGAAAGGAATAGGATTGCTTTATTCTTTTAATTTAAAGGTTCACAATTTTTTGCATTTCATTTGGAAAAAGCAGCAGCCTTCAGTTTTGGATTAGCAGGAGTTTTGCTAGGAGGAAGAGGGTGGTTTCCACATTCTCCCCACCCCACACCCTTTAAATAGTAGCCTCTTGTGTTCCTTCCAGAATCTCCTTTTAAAGAAGATTTCATGTCTGACACAGGATCCTTGGCCCCAGGGATCAGTTCTTTAGAACTGACAGCTGAAACATTCCTGGATAAATAACTGATGGCCTCTGGTCTAAGTCTATTTTTGAACTCAACTTCCTGGTCTCAGAGCTTGGGTGACATTCTAGCTTGAAGCATGTCTTCCCTCTGCCTTCTTATTTGTCTAGATGGTTAGATTACACCGAATCAGTCTATATTGTAATAGCTGCCCTTCTAGGAACTTGCAATAGCTCTGGGTTCTAGGGCCTTTTTAAGGTTCTCACTTCCACATGAATCATGATGGGGGTGGGGAAGAGAAATGAAGGAGATGAGGAAAGTCAAGGAGGAAAGCAACAAGATAAAACTAAGTCCAGGAGGAAAGGCTGGTGGTCATCTTCTCCCAAACTAGCTACATTCTAAGCTATATTTTGAAAAGAAAAATCTTTTATTTTGGAACACACACACATGTATATACATAAATAAAATAATATATAAATTTAATAACATATGGAATATATAATACATACAAACACATACACATGTAATTTTGTTATAAAGCAAGGTCTGAAAAGATTTTAAGTTTCTCATTTAAAAAAAAACATTAAAAGTTACAAATTCACTCAAGTTTATTTTTTGTTTATGTGTCAATAAACAGTAATAGAGCAGATAGATGGTGCAGTGGATAGAGTGAAGGGCCTGAAGTCAGGAAGATTCATTTCCTGAGTTCAAATATGGACTCAGATATTTCTTAGCTGTGTGACCCTGGGCAAGTCACTTAACCCTTTTGCCTCGGTTCCTCATCCATAAAATGAGCTAGAGAAGGAAATGGCAAAGCATGCTAGTATCTTGGACAAGAAAACCCCAAATGGCATCATGAAGAGTCAGACATGACTGAAACAACTGAACAACACCAAACAGTATTTTTGATTTTTTTTAATTCACTGGATGAATCCCTTGCAGATTCAGTCTGTGATCCCATGGTCAAATAAATTATTTTGGTCACCTCTAAATCATTTATTGTCCCAGGATATATCTATTCTCTTCCCACATTCAAAAGCCAAAAGATGTTTATTTTTGTATTTAGAAAAATGGCAGGACTAGTGATGTCCAGAATCACATAAAGATAAGAGAGAATATGGTGTGGGATTGAAGTGTTATAGGTGTTGATGCAGCTGAAGCAACCGAAGTGCACAATGGCAGAACTGGTCAGTTCAACCTCCTGGGGGTATTCTTTCCAGACAAACTTGAGCTGAACAATCATAGAGTAAGATGGACGAATTCAAATTGGCCAAAATGTCCAGTCTCATCATACTAGTTTGTAGCCATTGGCCTGGTGTAGATATGACTATGTACACAAACTCTCCTTTTTTTCCCTGACATCTTATGAAGCATTCAATATTTTTTAGCTGCCAAAAAAATGATGCCAGATTCAGGTCATTTTTGGAACAAAGAATGTAAGAACCAAAAATTAAAATCTAGAATGACTGCTGAAAGAAAGAAAGATAAACATATTGAGAATCCAAAGCACAGCATGTTTTGTGATGGATTGTCATAAACTTAGTAAAATAAATAAACATGTCTGAGAAAACTCCCCTAATTTTATGCATATGGCTCACTTCATGATAATAATTCAACTCAATGTAATAAGCACTTATTAAGTACTTTCTCTATGCACCCAATATTGTGCTATGACATAAGAATACAAAGACAAAAATTACAGGATTTCCTGACTTCATTGACCTTGCATTCTATTGGCAGGAAACAACATGAATATGGATGAATAGAAACAAAATATATGCAAAATAAACATTTTTAGGGGGTGGGGGAATGAGTGCTAACAATTAGAGGGATCAAAAAAGGCCTCATAAACACAGGGAATGATTAGCTGAACTATAAATGAAAATTGGGATTTCAAGAGTAATAATTAATTATATCTTGTATTTATATGTCTTTATAATTTTTAAAGTGCTTTCAAGTACGCTGTCTCATAGTTTCACTCTTCCCAGAAAAAAGAGGCTGTCCTCTCAGCTCAAATAGACCAGGATGCAATCTGAGGGGAGGCTGACTCCTCAGAGAAGGAATCAAGTTTTTCTTGTACTCTCTGGCTCATTGATCCCACCTTAGAGTTCCTGGGAAAATGTCTCAAATAAAGCTTAGGCATAATTCATACTCTAGGGCAGTGGTTTCAGACTCAAATAGAAACTGATCCTGTGATATACATACATACATACATATATACATATATAATATTAATTTGGAAAACCACAAATTAGCATTATTTATATTGTATTATATTTTTACTTATTTTGTTAATCATTTCCTAATTACATTTTTATCTGGTTCAGGCAGCACTTTAATTTACAGGTATGGGGGCCAAGCTGACACTTTTGCCTAGAGTTTCCCCAGAAAAGAGACTAATTCTATAAATTTGTATTCATCTTCTAGAAGAGGTATTCATCATACAATATAGTAAACATCATGTACAAAGGTATCTATTTATTTACTCTTCTGCAAAAGAAATGGTTAAAACACATAAGATTAATAAATGTGCATGACCAAATACTTAAAACATTAAACAGTAACCTATCACCTATTCCATTTTTCTGATTGGAAATGGTAACTTTTATAGGATTGCTCAACAGATATTTTAATATACCTCAAACATATAATTTCCAAGAAACTCCCAAGTGCAGATAGATCTTCTAAATAGCCTTCCAGGAGATTATTTGGGCATTCTGAGTTCTATGATCATCGGTAACCAGGCAGTAACCAACAGTCATTTTCTCTAGGAAGTTGAAGAAATCACCTACTGCTGGAAAATCATTTCCAAATCTGTTGAACATATGAGGTTACCAACAAGGCTAGAAAAAATCATTTCTCAGAATCACTATATGGTTACCTGGGATCAGAGAAATAAAGAGAAAAACAGAAGAGACAGCTAGAGACTTGAAGTCTGATCATAAACATTTCTAGATAAGTGTGTGTTCTTGCTATCATAATGTGTAGGGGCAGGGGAGAGGAGGAAAGGAGACAAATTCCTTTTCCCCCCTCACTGGGAGGCCAAAGGAGAGAAGTCAGAGTGACTATGTCCCAACAAAGATGCCTCCTAGAAATAGGTTGAAAACCATCTCACCTAGCTTCTTATAGCCAGCTCACATCAGCTCCTGAGAGTCAATTGTGAAATTTTCAAAGTGACTCTAGAGCCACCATTTTATTTGAGCCTACACATGGAAGTATGTAGCTGTGTGTTCATATAACGTGGATTTACAATGAGGTTGTTAATTCTTAAGATAATTGTATAGCCCTCTGCTTTGCTTTAGCTATGCAGATGAGTGTGGCAAAGCAGAAAGAATGTAGGATTTTGAATTAGAACACACTGGTTCAAATCCCAGGTCTGTCACTTCCTACATAGTACAGTCATGAATAAGTTACTTCTCTCTGGGTTTTAGTTTTCTTCAATTGAACAAAAGAGTGGGGAGTTGGACTTTGTTGCTATTGTTGTTCAGTTGTGTCTGACTCTTCATGACCCCATTTAGGATTTTCTTGGCAAAGATAATGGAGTGATATGCCATTTCCTTCTCCAGCTCATTTTTACAGTTTAGCAAACTGAAACAAATAGCATTAAGTGACTTGCCCAGAGTCACACAGCTAGCAAATATCTGAGGCTGGATTTGAACTCAGGTCTTCCTGCTTCTAGGACTGGCACTCCATCCACTGTACCATCTGGCAGAGGTTAAACTAAGACCCATTATAGCTTTAAAAGAATCAAGCAAATAGAAAAGTTTGCCTATGTCCTCAAGTCATACCATGTTGCTACAGTTTGACATGCCTCACATACTAATAAGAACAGGATCTGTGCTATTATGCAGTATACATACACACATGGAAATGTGTGTCATATAACCCCAACTAAAATCTGAAGCTGATATTCATTTTGGCACGAGGCCGTCCCTGGATTCTCAAAGTTATATGCCAGTTGTAAGTCAGAATCAGGACATCAACCCAGGTGTCTCCCTTAGTAAGGCTAACTCTATTCACTGTGACATGCTGCCTCTCCTTTAGTTCTTACTTTGAACAAAAATATTGGAGAAATTTTGAAAGTATTACTGAACCCCTAGAAGCAGCTAGGATCATATTAATAACAATCATTGGCATTAGCCATATTTTCCAAGGTTAAAACATGGCATAATTGGTCTAGTTACTTCTGCTATCTTATTGCCATATCAAGCAGTCATCTTGACCAAATGTGTTCTGGAGGGCTAACATACAGCTGAAAAACAATGACCACAAAATAGACACAGCTACAAGGCTTGTGTCCCTACAGCACTACAGGAAGTGAGTAGAGATTTGGCAGTTATTTAATTAACTAGACAATCCATTGGGATAATTCAAGTCTCCAAATCCCTTTACAACCATGTGCCATGACTCAACCCATCCAGATGTTGTCTCTATTACTAGGTGCTGCATCTGAACCAAAGATTGAGGGATGAATTTCCAAGCAACCTAACATATGTTTGGAGCCACTAGCAAAATGCCTCATTATGTCCATTTCCAGGTTGCAGCTGCATTCCTCTTATTAATCATAAGTCCCAGAGATGTGAAGCCTTGCTTACAAATGAAGTGAGACAAGGCTTGGAATCACAGCATTTCTTCTGTAGAGCTCAGAGTTGCTGATGCATAAAGATCCCCAAGGAGGAGGCAAATTAATGTTGGAAGGCAGGGTTTCTCTTAGTGGCAAACTTGCAAATTCTCTGAGAGAATTCTCCATGTCATCTGTCTGGATTTTGGAGTCAGGTGACATAATTGAATAGCCAGCAATTCCTATTCATAATAGGATCCCAGCCATGTAAATACATTATAAAACTAGTCATTGAAGAGCTGGTGACAGTTAAGTATGCACATGTTGCTGTTCTATGGCCTAACAATAATTTTTATCCCAAAAACTCTTTCCATTTGATGTGTGAACAGATCCCAGCATCCATTTGACTGACAAATATAGGGTGGGTATGAGCACTGAACAAATGCCTATAAACATAGAAATACCAAAAGTCCTCAACTTCAAGTTCACTTTGGGGGAGGGCCTCAGCAAGAGTGTTGATGAAATAAAATCTCATTACCCCTTCCTGGTTACAATGCAGCATGCTGCAATGGAAAAAGTACTGGACTTGAAGTCTGAAAAGAGCTGAATTCAAATCCTTGTTCTGTCATTAATTAGATGACATCAATTAGTGTTTCTGGGGAATTACTTTGTTTCCCCTGAGCCTCATTTTCCTCCTACGGAAAATAAAAGTATTGGGCCAAATACTAAGTTCTCTCCCCTTAACTTCTCCCTTTCTTCCTTTCCTTCTCTCTCTCTTTCCTTCTTCCTCTCTCTCCCCCAGCTCTCTCTAAAAATTTAGTTCATTTAGTAAGCTCCTATCATATGCCAGGCACTGTGATGGATGCTGGGAATAAAAAGACAAAAACTAAAAAATCCCTGCCTCATTAAGCTCATATTCTATTGCAACATAATATATTTCAAAATGTTAAGAATGGCATTTGTACTAACTTTTGGAGGCAGTGTAAAGCTGTGAAAAGAAGACTAGATTTGGAAACAAGATCCAAATTTGAATATTGTCTCTGTTACTACACATGTGATCTTAGGCAAACCATTTCACTTTTCTGGGACTCAGTTTCCTCATATGTGAAAATAGAGTTGGATTAGATGAATTCTAAGCCCCAATTCTATGATTCTGTGACTAAAGCAATGTAAAAATGTGAGTTGAATTCAGATTTATTAGATTTTATTGATATCTTTTCTTTTTATATTGCTTAGATTTCCCTGTGTAACCTTTCTTATTCTTCCTCTCCATCCAACAGAGTCCCCACACCTTAAAATAGCTAGCTAGCCCTATATAGTGGTTTGAGACTGGCAAAGCACTTTACTGATATTATCTCATTGAACTTCACAATTAGCCTAAGAGGTAGGTGAGATTTTTATCCTAGTTTTACAGATAAGAAAACTGAAGCTGAGAGAGTCTCACACAGCTAGTAAGTGTCTGAGGCAGGATTCAAACTCAGGTCTTCCTGACTCTAAATTCAGCACTCTATGCACTATGCAATCTACCTGCCTAAATGTATTTAAAAGAAAGAAAAAGAGGAAGAGGAGAAAAAGTCATCAAAAACGATCAATAAATCAAAAACACATGTCAGATTTATTTTAAACAGATTTAATCTTAATCAAGTTTCTTACATTGATCACTTGAAACCAAGATATTAACAAGGAACCTTCATGAAGACAAGAGAAACTTTGGTGATCTGAGTTTTGGTTTAATTTTGGTCACTTTTCCTAGATCACAATCTTCAAATTTAGCCTAGTACTAGTGAAAATTTTGAAAGATTGGAGGCCAGTCTGAAAATGTAGGAACTCCTGAAATCAAATTGTTAAGCCCACCTAGGTGAAGTTTTCAACTCTTTTTTCACACCCAAAGCATTCTTTCCCCTATGTATGTATGTAGAGTGGAAGGAGAAGGATTTCTCTTCTTATTTGTGAAGTCAGTCAGTCTACAAACATTTATTAAGTTCTCACTATATGCCAGGCACTGTGCTAAGCACTGGGGATACAAAGAAAGGCAAAAACATGATCCCTGCCTACAAGAAATTCACATTCTTTGGCAAAGATAATATTTAAATAACAAGGTAAATGCAAGATATATAAGGAGTAGATGAAGGAATCTCTGAGGGGAAGGAACTAGCAGCTAGGGCTACTGGAAAAGTCCTGCTTCAGGAGCTAGCATTTGAACTGAGTCTTGAAGAAAGCCAGGAAAGCATCATAGGCGTGGGAAGGGGGGACAGCCAAAGCATAGGTGCAGAAATAGGAGATTGCGTGTCTAAGGAATGGAAATTAGGCCCGGGAAGTTAGATCATAGGGTATTCAGAAAGGAGTCAAGTAAAAGAAGACTAAAAGCTAGAAAGGGACCAGGTTGTGGAGAACTAAACAGAGGACTGGAGTTAATTGGGAGCCACTGGATAATATGAGCTGACTTGGTCAGATCGATGTGAGAGATGTTATAAAAATAGAAACAACACAATTTGCTGATGGATTGGATGAATATATTGAGAGTGAGAAGTCAGGAATGACCCTAAGGTTATGAACCTGGGTAACTGGAATTTTGGTGGTGTGGTGACAGTCACAGAGAAGTTTAGAAGATGGGAGAGTTTGGGGGAGAAATTGAGTTATAATTTTGACGATGTAGAAATTTTGAGATGCTATAGCGCAGGGGTGGGGAACTTGCAGCCTTGAGGACACATGTGGCCTTCTAGGTCCTTGGGTGCAGCCTTTTGAATGAGTCCAAGTCTTACAGACAAATCCTTTTATTAAGGAGATTTGTTCTGTGAAGTTTATTTTTATTTTTATTCTATTTTTTAGGCAACTGGAGTTAAGTGACTTGCCCAGAGTCACAGAGCTAGTAAGTGTCAAGTGTTTGGTCTGAGGCCAGATTTGAACTCAGGTCCTCCTGACTTCAGGGCCGGTGCTCTATCCACTGCACCACCTAGCTGCCCCCGTTCTGTGAAGTTTAGATTCCGTCAAAGGGCCTCATTTGAGGTCCTAGAGGGCCACATGTGGCTTTGAGGTCACATCCTGCCCTAATGACATCCAGTTAAAAATGAAAACAAGGAAGTTATTGATGTGGTACTGAAACTCAGGAGAGAGGCAAGAGTTGGATATATAGATTGAGGAATCACTTACATAGAAATAATAGCTCAACCTGTGGGAGCTGAGGAGATCACTAAGCGAAGAAGTATAAGAGAAGGGAAGAAGGCCCATGACAGAGCTTTGGGCACATTCATGGTGGTTATTGGGCATGACACAAAGTAGCAGTAACAGGAGAATTGAAGTGGTCAGATAGGTACAATGAAAACCTGGAGAGAATATTGTTACGAAAAACTAGAAAGGAAAGAGTGTATATATAGGAGGAAAAGGTGATCACCCATGTCAAATGCTGCAGAGGTCAAGAAGGATGAATATTAAGAAAAGATCATTAGATTTGTAGATTAAAACATCACTGGTGACATTCAAGAGGGCAGTTTCAATTGAATGAAGAGGTCAGAAATCAATCTGAAGACAGTTTAATAGAAGAGAGGAGAAAAATGAGAGGAAGTAGAGAGAGAAATTAAAGAACCTTTTCTCAAGTTTAGCAGAGAAGAGAAGGAGAGTTATAGCTGGTAGGAATGATAGGGTCGAGAGAGTATTGTTTTTGTTTTTGTTGTTACTGTTGTTGTTGTTGTTATTGTGTTTTTGCATTTTTAGGATGGGAGAGATCTGGCAGTTTTGTGGGCATCAGAGAGGGATCTAAAACATAGGGAGAAATGGAAGATAAGAGAGTAGTGTTGATAGTGGGTATGATTTGGGGAGAGGATGGAATGGAATCAAGGGTGAATGTAGAGGTATTGCCTTGAGAAGGAGAAGGGATCCCTCTTCAGCTGAGACTAGAGGAAAGAGGGAAGTAGTAAAAGAAAAGATACAAGGTGACAAGGTGGAAAATAGGGAGCTATTGGTCAATGATCTTAATTTTTTCAGTAAAATATAAGGCAAAGTTCATAGATGAGAAGATCAGGAAAGGGGATGCTGTGGGAGGTGGGAGGCTTGAGGGAAAATAATAATGATATAATAATACTAATCACTAAAATTTATATAGTACTTTATGATTGCAAGGTGCTATATTTTATTTCATTTCATCTTCACAATACCCTTGTGATTTAAGTGCTATTATTATCCTCATTTTAAAGATAGAGAAACTGCACATGACCAAGTTAAGATTAGATGACAAATTTGTAAAGGAATAAATCAGTAAAATGTTATGATTTTCTCCAGTTTCATTCAGCTGCATATGTAAAGGAACAAAGACAGTAGATAGTTGCAGTAATCTAGGTTAAAATGTGACCAGCAATAGGATGATGGAGGCAAAAGATTTGAAAGTTGATGATACCGATGGGGTGCTAGGACCCCAGCCTTAGGGCCATATCTCTCCCCAGCCCAAAGACCCTATCTCTGGCAATAACTTATTAGTAGGCCCCAGTGAGGCAAACTATCTCTCCCTGTTACAAGAACAAGCTGGCCTCTGTAGAATTTCCCTTTTATGAACAGGACTATCTTGTACCATCAGAACTATCTTCTACTGATTCCCATAGTTACCACACACAATCCAAAGGTCAAGCTATAGACATCAATTCCCAAGGCTATATTGTTACAGACATAGACATACAGATGTACAGACCCCTTAGAAGCATCTCCCCTCCAACAGGCCGTAACAATAGTGAGTGACACCTGTGCCCAAGGTATAGAAACTGTATGTTCATCACCTAATTAGTATACATGGCACACTACTCGCTGAACTTTTCCTATATTTAGCATCACTCCTGTTAGGTTGTGAGTTCCTTAAAGAAGCTCTGCCCACCTTTATTAGCATTATAATAAACTTTTTGCCACTTGATTAGAAGACTGCCTGAGTCCATGAATTCTTTACAGACAACTCTGCCCTGAACTTTGGTATTTTAGGGTCCCTGCTAACCGCATCAATACTGTGGAGTTGAATTGGTTCACCATGGACTAGTTAGGAAAAGGAAGCAAGTATAGCCAGTTCAGGAGTGATGGCATGAGGAGTGGGAGGAATGGAGGTTATTGTGAGGATGATGAAGAAAGCTACAGAGTCATAAAGCCTAAGGAAAGATGGAATGATAAAAGATTACCAATCACATAAAGGAATTTCAGAGATCATAAACATGAAGGTGGAACACTTGTTGATGAAGGCAAAATCAAGGATTTTGATTAACCCTTAAACACAACCAACTCTGTGTGTACCTGGGGTGAAGTGCAACAGAATGTCAAGAGAAAAGAATAATCTGATTGAGGAACTGAAAGGTTTGGGTATTTGTGCAATCATCAATATGTATACTGATATCCCCTATTATGAGGGCAGCAGTTGGGAAAAGACAGAAAGCCTAGAAAACAGGCACTAGATTCACTAAGGGACTTTTCATTGGATATTATATTTACATATTAGGCATCTAAAAGTAGGTAAGATGGTTTCCAATTTATCTAGGATATAGCTCATTGCATATTGTCTCTCTCACTGGACTACGACCTCCTTGAGAGCAGGACTTATCATTTACCTTTGTAATCTGTAACGTTCAGTACAGTATCTGGTGCATACTAGGCAATTAGACTGATGGCCTAACTGAAATTTCAGATAACAATCCAGATAAATGGAGCCATAAGCCATTCATGTTTCATCCAATGTTGCTAAAAAAAAAATAAAATTTCAATTGATCCAAATCCAGATGCTTCAAAATATCTAGATAATTAATGCCATATATATCACAATGGTGGATTGACTTTATTCTTTTGTGTGCGTTACTTTGTTGTGTTGAACTGTTGTCATCAATTACTGTTAATAATGAAGTAGAACACAAACTTGACTGGAGAATTTTGTTCTGCACAGCACATGTTGGCTCATGACAACAGGAATAGCAACACATAGTACCATGCCCTGCACAGAGTAGGTGTTTAATTAAAAACTGTTGAATTGACTTCAACATTATATAATACCCCATATAGGATTTTATTTTTTACCAAAAAAAAAAGCAAGGGTTTAAACCCTAAACTGAGACCCAAAGAGGTTGAAGAATTAATTAACCCCAAATCATTAAAATAGCTGGTAGCAATACTGAGAAAAAATTTTAATATGCTCATTCTTTGTAAGAGTATAGACATCCTAGCTGAGGAAGTCATAGAGACTGTCCCTTGGTCTCTAGGTGGAGCTCCTTCTAAACCCTCTTAAGTAAAAGAACGGCATATTTAAATATAACATCTTGCAGATCTCATTCTATTCAGTGTAGAAGATAGTTATCTTTTTTCCATAGTATTTCCATAGGCTGGCATCAAAGGGGCCTTCCAAAAGAAAGTGGGGAAACGCTAGAGACAGCAATAGCATTATAAAAATGCGCCCGGCATAGCTCCAAAATTTCATCTTTACAGCAGTGTCTAATTACTGGGCTAAACTTTGAGAAATCTGATATTATGCCAATAAATTCCAGCTGTGTTTTATGACAACCTATAAAATAAGTTTTTAAAAACAAATTTTTAAATTAAAAAAGACCCTCCTTTTACAATATTTAGTATCTACTGGAGATATATGTTAATGGCTTAATCCAGTACAAATGTTAGAGTAGACTGAAATGTTAAAGAAGGAATTCTGCTTACTTTTGACTTTTCTGTCTTTCTTTCTTTTATTTTTTTAAGGCAACATTTTCTTAGAGTGGCTGTTTAGTAGTGCTGCTGTTAAAGCTAAAGATTGTTTCTATAGTTTGAATACCCTTAATTGTCCCTCATTTCTGAACATGAATAGAGCCAGATGATAGCTTCCAGAAAGATTAATGATTGTTGTTTGGTTTACTAGACATGTTGCCCAAGGGAAAATGTAACAAAAAGTTTGAGAAACCTCAGAAGCTGCAAAATATATCTGGGCATAATTTTACTTATGCAAATACAACTATAGACCACTTCAAAAGTAAAGACAAATAATTGAAGTTATTGTTCATGGTTGAGCAACTTCGATAACATAAAAATTATGATGCTACCTAAATTAATTCAAAGATTTAGTGTTATGTCAAACAAATTGCCAAGGGGTTAAACTTGCAGAATCAAGAAAAATAGAAATAAAATTCACTTGGATTTACAAATAGGAAGAATGCTGGGTTTGGAGATAGAGGAAACAAGTTTCAAATCTGAGCTCTGTTGCTTACTACCTGGGTAACCTTGAGCCAATCACATAAACTTTCTGGGCTTTAATTACCTCACCTATAAAATGTGTGTGTTGGACTAGATGCCCTAAAAGATTATTTCTGCTCCCATCCTGTAATCTTCTTATCCTTTAGATTATGAAAGGTAATAAGAATTTCAAGGAAAACCATGAAAAATGTAGGGAGGAAGGGGACATACCATTACTATATCTCAAACTACATCTAAAAGTAGTAATCCTCAAAATCTACCTTATACTTATTGAAAAAATAAATCATTGTAATAAACAAAATAAGCAAAATTCTGATGCAGTTGAACAGACTAGCCTAGTGTTCAATAAACCAAAGAAAATAAATTACTTGGGGAACTCAGGCCTATTTTACAGGATATCCTGGGAAAATCAGAAAGTATTTTTTAGCAAAAGTTAGTTTTAGGACATCTTATGTGATACCCCAAAATGAGGTCCAAATGAGTAAGTAACCTTAAAGTAAATGGTCATACCATTAAAAAAAAAAGGCAACTACAACAAAAAAGATTATGGAGTCACCTTTCAAAATTTGTGGTTTGGGAAAAATTTGTAACCAAGCAAAGGATAGAGGAGATCACAAATACAAAACAGGAAATTTTGATTAGATACAATTAAAAACTTTTTGCATAAACAAAAATATGTGATTAGAATAAGAAAAACTTGATTAGAAAAATTTTCAAGTCAAATATTTCTAATAAAGATATATTTAAGATATATTAATAATTGATTCAAATACATAATACAAGGGCTTAATAAACAAGTAGTCAAAAGATATGAACAAAAAGCTTTCAAAAAATCAAAACATTAACAACTGTATGAAAATATTTCTAATTCACTAATATGAAAAATGCAAATAAAAACAACCCTGAAGAAAACAACACCAAAGTGTTCATTCACACACTAAAAATCAACAACTATGATAAAATGGAAATATATGTGCCAGAAGGTCCCTGGAAAGAAAGAAATAAATGTGTGTGTGTATATGTGTGTGTGTGTGTGTGTGCATGTGTGTACAAATACACATATGTGCATGTGTTACTAATTTACTGTTGTTTGTTAGAACTATGAATTAATTTATACATTCTGGAAAATGATTTAAAACTACACTTTAAAAATTAACCAAACTGTTCAAAGGCTATTTCTTTTGATTGTGAAATACTACTAGTCGTAATATATCCCAAGGAAATCAAAGACAGAGGGGAAGGGTACCATATATAACAACATATTGTATGTCATTCCTTTGTTTTTTTTAAGCAAAACAACACAAAAAATGTTCTCATCAAATAGGGAATGACTGATTAGTCTGTAGCACTTAAATATAGTAAAATATCCTTATATTCTGAGGAATGGTAAAAATGAAAAACACAGAGAAATTTGGGAAACCTTGAATTAATTCATAATGAAGTAATCAGAACTAAGATAATAATATACACAATGACCACAATATTGTAAAGGAAAATAACGTTAAAAGACAAGCTCAGATGAAGGTAATGATCAACTTTGACTTCAGGAGACTGATGATGAAATATCTTTCCCTTTTCTCTGTGGTGGGATCACAATATGGAAATATTAAAATACTTATCAGACACAGCCAGATTTTTTTTAATTTTTGCTTGTCTGTACTCCTTTGTTACAAGGCAGGTTACTATTGTATGGTGGTATTGGGGAGTGACGGTGATGTTTTTTAAAGCATCAATAAAACTCTTTAGATAAATAAATTTTAAGCATGTGCTTGACCACTTCAACAAGAACCATTCCATTCATGTGCTATTATACTAATGACAAAAAATATTCATTGAAAAACAGGTTTTCTGAGCATTTATGCCATTTTATTAATTTCTTGGCTGAATGTGAGTAATTAAAACAGGTCTAAGTTTAGGGATGCACTATTGCAATGGTTCTATCTGAACATTTCTTCCATAACTCTGAAGGAACTGACAAATATTGATTCTGCTCAGTGAGAATAAAAAATAGGAGGATGGAAAACTTGAGTAGGGGTGAAGATGTACCATAACAGTCATAGGCTACAGGTGGACAAAGTATTAAGCCTGAGAGAAAAGAAATTGAAAACCTAGTTGGAATCATCCTTCTCCCCCTAGAAATTACTCATGGCAATAATTTCAGACTTACTGATTAACATATTCCCACAATATAAAGCATATGAGGCTGATCAGCCCCTCAATCACAGGATCTGGGCAACAATGAAAAGGTGTTTGGACAAAGTGTGAAATTTCCCAAAGTCAAGTGAAAGGGACAGAATACAAGGCAAAAAAAATTCAAAGGCAACCCAACCCACTCCCTTTCTTCTATTCAGTTATGGACCCATTTCCCTGTCCATGTGTGGGATCCATCCCAGAAATAATGTGGTATTGGACAAGTTTTATGGGTTGTATATACAACTTCATGTCATAGTCTGTACAAAAGATAAGCTTCATCCATTTGGTTTTTCCTGTGTGGATAGTTAATGTAAATACTTATCTATGTTATTTATATATAACATATATAATATAAACATATGTTTATGTTATTTTTTTAAAAAATGACAAAAGATTAAGCATTGTGCCACACGCTATTACCATTTCCTATGGAAGTTAAAATTATATAATTCTATCACTACAGTAAAGAAACAAAAAAAAGGCTAAGCATCACTTCATTCCCCAAATAATTCTACTCCCTGACAAATGGAGAGATATGTCATCCAAAGGAAACACATATTTAAAATATAAATTCATTTATGATACCTTACCAAGGATGGGATAAAAGATAATGATCTATATCACTTGATAAAACAGCAAAGTGCAAAACATGTTTATAGAAAACTTCGTGAGAGAGCCAAATAATCAAAATTGTTATTGTTGTTCAGTTGAGTCCAGTTCTTTGTGATTCCATTATGGGATTTTCTTGGCAAAGATACTAGAGAGGTTTTCCATTTCGTTCTCCAGTAGATTAAAGCAAATAGAGATTATGTGACCTGCCCAGGGTCACATAGCTAGTAAGTATCTAAGGCTAGATTTGAACTGAGCTCTATCCTGACTCCAGGCCCAGTGTTCTATCCACTGAGCTAGCTATGTCCAGGAGCAAAATTGTTATAAAAGCATATAAAAATTAAGTTAGAAAGACGTGAAGGGCTAAAAAGAGGAAAAATCTGTGAAGTTTTTTTTTAATCTTTTCTCTATAAATAATAATATAGCTGCCATATGTGAGCACAAACATCTGATGGTATTGCATGAGGAAGTAAAACATGACATAAAAAATTTAATATGGGAAAAAGAGCTAAACTAGACCAAGAATACACAGAGAAAGTTTATGTTGGAAGTATCTCTTTTGGAACTAATTCTCAAGATGTATGACAATAAAGGAAGACACCAAAATATTAGTGAAAAAAAACTCACACATTATTGTTACAATAGGGAGAATGATTGAATATTAATATTAATAACTACCTACCAATAAGCCTACTTTCCCATCTCCATAAAAGTTTTAAACATGCCCTCCATGTAGTTTGGCATCAGACAAAGGCCTTGCATATGATTCCTGGGATGATGCTCATTTGCTAGTCTCCCATTAGATGAGAAAAACTCACCTATGCATTCAGTGTATCTTTTTTTAAAATTAATTTATTTTGATTTATCAACAATCACTTCCATATGCTTTTGAGTTTAAAATTTTTCTCCCCCTTCTTCCCCACCATCCTCCCCAAGATTGTGCACAATCTGATATAGGCTATACATATACATTCCTATTAAACAAATTTTCACATTAGTGATGTTGTAAGAATTAGAACCAATAGGAGAAACCACCAGAAAGAGGAAACGAAACTCAAAAGAAGAGAAAAAAAAACAGCAAATACTATGCTTCAATCTGCCTTCAAATTCCATAGTTCTTTCTTTGGATATGGATAGCATTTTCCATCATGAGGCCTTTGGAGATGTCTTAGATCCTTGTATTGCTGGGAAGAGTTAAGTTTATCAATGTTAGTCATTGCACAACATGGCTATTATTGTGTACAGCATTCTCTTGGTTCTATTCACTTCTCTCAGAGTCAGAACATACAAGTCTTTCCAGGTTTTTCTGAAGTCAGCCTGTTCATCATTTTTTATAGCATGATAGTATTCCATTACATTCATATACCACAACTTGCTCAGTCATTCCCCAATTGATGGGCATCATCTCAATTTCCAATTCTTTGCCACCACAAAAAGAGCTGCTATGAATATTTCTGTACATGTGGGTCCTTTTCCCATTTGTATGATCTCTTTGGGATATAGCCCTAGAAGTGCTATTGCCGGGTCAGAAGGTATGCATGCTTTGATAGCCCTTTGGGCACAGTTCCAAATTGCTCTCCAAAATGGTTGGATCATTTCACAACTCCACCAACAATGTATTAGTATTTCAATTTTCCCACATCTTCTCCAACATTTATCATTTTCTTGTTTTGTCATGTTGGCCAATCTGACAAGTGTGATGTGCTACCTCAGAGTTGTTTTGATTTGCATTTCTCTAATCAATAGTGATTTAGAGCATTTTTTCATATGACTATAGATGGCTTTAATTTCTTCATCTGAGAACTGCCGGTTCATATCCTTTGACCATTTATCAATTGGGGAATGACTTGTATTCTTATAAATTTGACTTAATTCTCTATTTATTTTAGAAATGAGGCCCTTATCAGAGATACTGGTTGTAAAAATTCTTTCCCAGTTTTCTACCTTCCTTCTAATCTTAGTTGCATTAGCTTTATTTGTGCAAAAACTTTCCAATTTATCTTTAATAAATATATTCAGTGTATCTTCAATTCAATGCATCTTTTTTAAATGGTATATCAAGTATTTATTATGCACAGCTATTTGAATAGAAGTAGGAGAGCAATAGGTAAATATTTCAATGAGGCAGATTTAAGCCTGATGGAAGGGAAAACTTCCTAACAATTAAAGCAGTTCAAAAGTGGTTTCCCATTCATACTAGAAATTTTCAGGTGAAGGCTAGCTGATGACTTCTTAGGAATGTTGAATAGGAGGATCCTGTATATAGGTATGTTCAAACTAGATTTCCTCTAAGTCTTTTCCCTGTCTGATCTTTTTTGGAAACAGGTGCTACTTTTGTCTAAAAGAAATTGACAATCTAAGATAGTCAACATTGACCTACTGACAGTAGATAGACTAAAAGACATTATGTTTCAAACACTGAATAAATAATTATTATTAATGATCAGTTATATTCTACACAAAGAAAAGAATGTGTGTAGATTATAAGATGGCATAGGAAATGGCAGATGTGGAATTGAATATTTTGGTAAAAGGCTAAAAGGGTTTTTAAAATGTTACATAAATCAAACCTACTATTCGATGAATATTTGAGTGGCGAGATGGGTTGATTAGTTTGGATTGGAGTGGGGAAGAATATTAATATTGCAAAACTATTTGGGGGAGAGTTTTGTGTTCTGAAATGTGTTCTCTCCAAAACTAGAAAATTGTACTTTAGTGTCATCTTTTGCGTTTAATAAATACAGCTTATTTTATAAAGCTATATCTCACTTTGAAATTCCCAGCCACCCTTCAGAACACACATACAAATCATGCTCGTAAAAATCTGTCCTGTCTTTTCAGTTAATATTCAGCCAGAGACAGAGGTGCCCTGTGATCTTTTCACTAAGAATCTCTATTATAAAATCACACTCTAGGTGCTTTGATTTAACTACATCCCTAGCATATCACTGCTCAGTAGTTTTGTTTGATGTGGAATTGGTAAAGAATTTGATAATCTGTCCATCCTAAGCTAACCTTGGTACCATATAACATAGAAGAATTGTTATAACATTTGTACTGGATTAAGCCATTAACATATATCTCCAGTAGATACTAAAAAAAAAAAATATATATATATATATATATATATATATATATATATATATATATATAAAAATACTTGGCTGTTGGGTCAAAATGGGCAACTTAGATAAGGGAGCTTCACTCAGCTGAATCAATTCAAGGTGTCCTCAATGCTTATCTTTGTTGAATATCCTACTCCTGCTATACTTAAGTAAATTTTTGTTGCTATTTTTATCTATTAAATGATAGATAGGTTTCATTTTGTTCCAATATAAAATCTAAACTTTCAGGATACAGTTAGACCCAGCCCAGAAAACATAGTTTCACAAAAGCAACATTAAAAAAATTTTTAAGAAGTAATTAATTTCATAGGACCAAGAATGCGTGGAGCAAATCTGGAGGCCAAGGTAGGAAATAGGTGGCAGAAGCTGAACTGTTATAGAGTAGGGAGCAGCACCAGAGCCCTCCTGGCTGAGAATAGGGAGTTCAGGACCTTATGGTTGGGACACGCTGGTCAGATATCTCAAGGATTCTATTGAGCATGAAGTTGGTTTCACATCATGTCTTACTGTGCAGAGTATTCCTTTATTGCCTGGTGTGCCTTCACTGTGCTCTACCTTAAAATAAAGTTCAAGCTGTCCCTGATTTTCACCATCATTTCTCTCTGCTGACCATGGGTCCCCTTTCTAGTGTCTACTGCCTCAGCTGTGGATTCCTCTCATCCTTCTTTGGCTCTCTGCCTTCCTTTTCTGCTTGTGTTTTCTTTCTTATTTTTCTCCTGCTCCTTGTATGCTCCTCGGTTTTTGGTGCTTGCAGGGTTTGACGTTTCATAGCTACAGCTGTCAGAGTGCTATTTCTTTCCCATTGGTGAAGTGAGCTGCCGCATCCAGTTTACAAATAATCTGTGTATTTGGCTCTTCCTGATTCTTTTTGTAACAACTCTCTCTAAGACAAAGGGATCAACTTTTGCTTTTTGGATTTATATCTGTTCTGGCAAATTGAGTGTGTAGAACACTGCAGCAGTGGATAATCAAGGTTGTACTTATAATTGAATCCAAAGTCAGAGTTCAGTTGACAGTGTGCCTTTTTATGTCTCTCTTGAGTCTTGTATTTGAAGATCAAATTTTCTGTTGAGCTACGGTCTTTTTATCAGGAAGGTATAGAAGTCCCCTATTTTGTTGAATATCCATCTCCTCCCCTGAAAGATCATGCTCATTTTAGCTGGGTAATTGATCCTTGGTTGTAATCTAAGCTCCTTTGCCTTATGGAATATCATATTTCATGTGTTGGGAGCCTAGGGCCCTAGCTTTGTGTGCTAGGGCCTCTAATGTTGGCAGTTGGAGGCTGTAGGATTCTGGCAGCTTGCCTGGTATTGGGCTGGAAACAGCAATACTGGAACTCTAGGGGTAGGAGTGGTTAGTGTGGCTCCTGGAGATTTCCTGCTCACCCAGGCCTTTCCTTCCTTTTGCTTTCTTCAGTTCCTTTCAGATGGATGTTGTAGGGTGTTTATCTTCCTGGGGCCCCTTGGAGTGCTGCTTCCCTTGGTTTTGCTGAAGTACTGGGAGAGCCTGTTGCTGTAGAATGCTGAGGCACCTGGCACTTTTCTGAGCTGGTTTCCACCGGTTCCGCCCTCAGTGAGGCACTTGGGGGTCCAGGTGTTGGTGTTTGCCTGCTCCACTCAGTGTATCTTTAATAAAGGTATAGGAAAGGAACTGGTTAGACTTTCACAAATTATGTTCTATGGGAGAACCTATCTTTACAGCAACATGATTAATGAAAAGGTGGCAGGAAATTAAGATCCTATGAAGTTAATTTTTTGCTAGTGATTTTTTTTAAACATTTGATTTGATATAGTAAAATGCCACCTTATAGGCATCATAGCCTATATATAGGCATCTCTACTATATATTCCAAAATCATGCAAGATTCCTTGAAAGATAGAACAACAGAGACAACTTTGTTCAGTGATCCTATGATTATTTGTATCAAACAAAGGACAAAGAGGGGAGACTTATTGCCCTTCAATGATCTTCTTCTGTCATGACAGTTGTCCATCCCAGAGTTTCAATGGAATGGGAGTTGTCGGTTGATACCGAGGTCCTCCAGATGTCCCTGCTGGCCAACTACACTGCTAATTACTCCAAGCTCTGGAACAGTGTTGAGTGAGACTGCACAGGATTAGCAATTATTTGCTCATCTTTCACTGAAATGCTCACAGTCACACTTTCACATTCACATATGTGCTGCAGAAAAAGAGCAACATCTGAAATAAAGCAGCACAATATTTTAGCATCATCTAGTAGTATTGGGAAAGTCCCATGGGCTCCAGGCCTTAGTTGTCTCCTGTGACAAATACCTATTGGTTTTGTGAAATCCCCAGAGAAACTGTATTAGAAGTGAATGACACCTTTTTACTAATTTTGTACTAATCATTTTCTTTTACTCATTTCTCTGTATTTCCCTGGATTCTGCCTCTAATACCAACCAGCTTAACAATAAACTAACTCTAAATAAATCTAGTTGATTTTATCCTAATTGATAATTTTTTTTGGCTAGGCAATAGGGTTAAGTGAATTGCCCACGGTCACACAGCTAGTAAGTGCTATGTGTCTGAGGCTGAATTTGAACTCAGGTCCTCCTGAATCCAGGGCCAGTGCTCTATCCATTGCGCCACCTAGATGCCCCCTAATTGATAATTTTTAAAAAGGGTCTTAGTTGATCTGAATTCTTTCCTTACCTTTTTTTTAACTTTTATTATCTAAATAGTGTGCCCCCAATGCTTCTTAGGAGTAAACAAAACCATCAGTACTGGTTAGAAATTCTTGGATAATCATAGTGTGGCCCTCTGACAAAGGACATCCTTACATTCTTTGAAGAAAGGTTGGAAGAATAATAGAGCTGTAATTAATTGGAAGTCACATTGCTATGGGTTCAGTGACTGATTCCACAAACTGAATAATAATTGGTAGAATCAGTTATTTCAGAGCTTAAAAAGTACTTGAATAAGAATCTCCTCTCCAATGTTCCTGACATTCAGCTAGTATTTAAGACACTAGTGAAAGGGAATCCAAGAACTCCTGAAGAGCCCTGTTCCACTTTGGAGAAGTTTCCTTATATTAAATCTAAATCTGCCTCTCTGTAACTACTACCCATCAGTTCTTTGATGCTCTCTGAGAAAAAGCAGAACAATACCAATCTCTCGTTCACATAACAACCATCCAAATTCTCAGTCTTCTCTTCTTGCTAAATATTCCTATTTCTTTCAACCAATTTTCATAGAGAATGGTCTATAGCCCCATTACTATCTTGGTTGCTTTCCTCTCAGAGAATGATAGTTTGTCAAAGTCCTTCCAAAAATGTGGAGTTCAGAAATGTACAAAGTACTCCAGATATATCCTGCCTTGTAATTTCCTCTGTTTTTTGAAAAATGAAGTTATCATCAAGAAAAGTAATATATATATATACACATTATATACATATATACATATATATATATAAAATTTGCTCTGCCTTTAGCAGAAAGAGAAGTCCAGCAGATGTCTAGATTATCAAAGTCTCTCATCACTCCTTTATCACACCTCTATGTCACATTTGTGTTCTTTTTCCTAAACTTATCTATTGCCTCCTTCTATCCATCTGGTCTGCAGCACCCCTCTTCCCCCTTTCAATGACATTCTTTTCAAACTAACCCATGTGCTATTGCCTATACATATGATCCCACCTTCTACCTCTCTCTCTTTGCACAAGCTTTCCCCCCTTCCTGAAACATTTTGCCTTAGAATCCCCATCGTTCTTCAAGGTTCAGCTACCTGTTGTATTCTCCCAAGAGGCATTTCCTTACTTGTTCCACTCATTATTGCTTTCCCCTTTCCTCTTATTTACTTTGTTTATACTTTATGTTTCTTTATATATGTTCATGTTGTATTGTTACCTCCCCTCCCCTTCTCTGCCCTACAGTAGAATGTAAGCTCCTTGAAAACAGGAATTATTTTCCATTTTGTCAGTCCCCAGATTCTGGCAGGGTCCTTCACACATAGCAGACATAAGAAAAGTTTTGTGGATTGAATCAAAAAGTCAAAATAGGTTTGTTCAGATGAGGTAGGTGTCTATTAGTAACTGTTTCTAATGGTCTTCCATGTGTAGTAGTATGTCACAGGCCATATTATTCCCATAGTGATAATTAATGAATGGGACATCCTCTATTTAGAAAAGTATCCTGTTCTAATATTTATAGCAGCAGCCTCAGAAGACTGGGAATTGTCCTCTGTAGGCAATGAGGGAAAGAATGAGTATTTCACTACAGAATTCTCTGGGTAGGCAATGATTTCTTCTCTCTGAACTTCATTCTCTGGATGCTAGCTCCCCTTCACTTGTTACTTTATATTTACTTTTTATATATTTTGTATTTACTTAAACTATTCATATTCTTCTCCCTACTAAATATAAGTTTCTTGATTGAAAGAATGATTTTATTTTTGTCTTTATATTTCCAATGGTGAACAAGCATAGTACTGGGCACAAAGTAGGCAGTCAATAAATTTTTGTTGATGGGTTGACATTGCCTTTGAAGAAATAAAGAGTCATTAAAGTTTTGTGACTAAAGGAACAATGTGGTTAGATCTGTTGTGGGAAAATAATTTGGCATCTGTATAGAGGATGAACTGGCAAAAAAAGAGACTGAAAGAGACTCCTACCAAGATAGGGTTGAAATGAATATATGAGTTAGATGTAAGGGTTGTTACCATAAGCAAATTAGGAGAGCAAGGAACAGTTTACCTGTCAGATCTATGGAGAAGGGAGGAATTTATAACCAAACAAGAGATAGAGAATATTATGAAATGCAAAATGGATAATTTAATTACATTAAATTGAAAAGTTTTTCCACAATCAAAACCAATGCAACCAAGATTAGAAGAAAAGCAGAAAGCTGGGAAGAAATCTTTATGGGTGGTATTTCTGATAAAGGCCTCATTTCTAAATAAAATAAATGAGTCAAATTTATAAGAATAAATGAGTCAAATTTATAAGAACACAAGTCATTTACCCATTGATAAATGGTCAAGGAATATGAACAGGCAGTTTTCAGAGGAAGAAATTAAAGTTATCTATAATCATATGAAAAAATGCTCTAAACTGATTGGAGAAATGCAAATTAAAACAATTCTGAAATGCCACCTCACACCTATCAGATTGGCTAATATGACAGAAATGGAAAATGATAAATGTTGGAGAAGATGTGGGGAAAATTGGAACACTAATGCATTGTTGCTGGAGCTGTGAACTTATCCAACCAGTCTGGAAAGCAATTTGGAAGTATACCCAAAGGCCAATCAAACTGTGCATACCCTTTGATCCAGTAATACCACTACTAGGTCTGTATCCCAAAAAGATCCTCAAAAAGGGAAAAGGAACCCACTGTACAAAAAATATTTATACCAACTCTTTTGTGGTGGCAAAGAATTGGAAATTGAGGGGCTGCCCATCAATTGGGGAATGGCTGAACAAGCTGTGGTATATGAATTTAATGAAATACTATTGTGTTCTAAGAAATGAAGAGCAGGCAGACTTCAGAAAAACCTGGAAAGACTTACATGAACTGATGCTGAGTGAAGTGAACAGAGCAAGGAGAACATTGTATATATCAACAGCAACATTTTGTAATGACGGACTTTGATAGACTTAGCTCTTCTCAGTATTATAATGATCCAAGAAAATTCCAAAAGACTCAGGATTGAAAATGCTAACCATATCTGGAGAAAGAACTGTGGAGTCTGAATGCAGATTGAAGCATACTATTGTCAATTTGTTTTTTGTTTTTTCTTTCTCATGGTTTTTCCTATTTGTTCTGATTCTTCTTTCACAACGTGACTAATATAGAAATATGTTTAGCATGATTGCACATGTATAACTTATATCAGATTGCTTGCTGTGTTGGGGGGAGGGAAGGTAGGGAGGGAGAAAAATTTGGAACTCAAAATTTTACAAAAATGAATGTTGAAAACTACAAAATTACATGTAATTGGGGAAAAACAAAACAAAGTAAAATACTATTAAGAAAAAGAAGAAAGAAAGAGAGAGCCTTCTAATGGTCAGTGCTAGCCCTGAATTTCTGAAGGTAAGGTAGTACTGATGGTATGGTAATACATTTTCATGCTCTTTTGTTTCTTTGTTTCATTGAGATTTTTTAAAAAAATCTTTAAAATATAGAAAATTAAGGAGAATAACTATCCAGAACTTTACCTGATGGCTTTAGTATATCATGTATCAACTTAATAATTTTTACTACATAACTCTCAATCATCTCCAGTCTCTAAAACTCAGTTAACATGGCACCATTTTGGCATGCTCACATTCCATGAAAAAGTGATTGGTAGTTGCCTCCAAATAATGGCCTTTGGTCTCAGGTAGTTTGGGGAATTCCTCAAATTGATCAGTATCTCCTCCAATTGCCTCCTTTATACTATGTTGACATATTTTCTTCCTTTCCTATCCCCCTGACTTTTTTTTTTTTTACTACAGGGAAGTGAACAAGTAATAAATGACCAATATGCACCAGGCAATGTGCTAAGCTCTTTTACAAATTCTTTGAGCCTCACAACAACCCTACATGGTAGATGCCATTATTATTTTCATTTTACAGCAGAGGAAACTGAGACAGATGGAGTTTAACTGATTTGCCCAGGGCTACATAGCTAATAAGTGTCTGGTTTGAACTCAGGTCTTCCTGACTGTAGGCCCAAGGCTCTATCCACTGCACCACCTAGCTACCTCAGAAGGCATACCTTTCACCAGTCTCTCATTTCCCATTCCCTTAATTCCCTTTGATCTGTAAATTTATATATCCTCAAGGTTGTGATGGAAAAGGTTCGCAGGTCTGGAGCTAAGACATTTCATTCCAATAGTTGATCTATAAAGTAGCCATTGCCAACAACCAAAAAAAAAAAAAAAGATCTTGTTCCCAACTTGTCTGAAAGCTGTGATTTGGAACCCAGGGTAACAATACGTTCTGACAACACTGGTGCAATTTAGCAATCAGGCATATTGTGTTCTACAAAAATGAAATATCAACTTTTTGGAAAAGATTGGACTCAAGAGTCATTAGCTTGGACTGCTCGGCCAATTTCTCCTTTCTCTGCATTTTTCCTCTTTCCAGACCCAATCCCCAAACTCTCTTTGTGAGACAGACTCTTCCTTCAGTCTGGTCCATTTGGCTACATGGACCATATTTCCTTTTTTGTGTGGTTCAATGAAATGCACTGCTTTATAAGAACTTAGGGTTTCAAAATGATTAAAATGTCTTCCTTATAAGCGCTTTCACATTTTAATGACCAGCTATCTTGGCTAACCCAGGATTTTATGCCTATCAGGTACAAATGCAATCATTATTAGGCTAATTTTGAGGAACTCCATGAATACAAGAGTGGGATTTTAAGTTGGCACCTGTTTGAACCTGGATAGTTAAAGCAATATTTTAAATAAAGCAGAGCCTTTTTACATCGTCAGTATTTGGAGAGAATACAGACCATTATGTTATACTCGGCTTCTATTGTTTTATTGTTGTAGCTCTTACCATGTAAATTTGTTCTCTTTCAAATGACATAAGAATCATAGGATTGAGGATTTAAAGGGAGATTACAAACCATCCATATCCATATCATCCAATCTACTAATTTTGAAGCTGAGGAAACTGAGGATCTGATATCTTAAGTCTACCTAATAAGGATTCCTATTGATAGTTAGATAACCCATGGCCCATTACAGAAACTATGAACTCACATGGACCTAATTAATTCTTGGGGGCATCTCACATAAAAGTTCTTTGACTTGTGCCCCCACTGGGAATGGTGATCCTATCTTGGTCTCCAAAAGAAAAAAAAGAGGGGCTTTGTTAAGCCATGCCCTTCCAAACAAGGAAAGATCTCTGGAGTTGCTAGAGAGGTGACCCTCAGAACTTCATAGTCCACATAGCTCACTTAGTTTTTTTTTTCCCCAATATGACTTCATGGGGGTGATTTTGAGGAGCAAATTTTACAATATGTACTAAGTACTTCGTAATCTTAAAGGGTAGTATATACATACATCTAGTTTTAGAGGAACAGATCTTCTCCACCTCTTTACTCTCTGTAACTCCTCTGAGTCAAGAGAAAATTACACAAAGTCTACCAGAACCAACAAATCTTAAGCAAGATTTTTTGCTTGTTTTTGTTTTTGCCATAAGGGCTGCATAAGCCATATTCCAAAAAATCTCTAATTTGGTATGGATGCTTCTTTTACCTATGGAGACTGAAGACTTTCCTGCTTTAGTAAATGATTTCATGAGTTGTTGTAGGTCCCTCAAATTCATCACCTGGTTATCAGCCCTTTTGTGGTGAACCTCCTCAAACTTAGGTCAGTCTGGCCCTCAGATGATGATCTGTACTCAAATAATTTCCAGTTAAATAGTCTGTCCCAAGATTGTACCTTATTGGCCTAGACTTGGATAAATAAGATTCACCTACATAGCATGAAGAAGCAACAGGTTAGTATTTTATGAGGCGCAGATGAGGAGGGTATTGGTAGAAGGTAGCCTATGTGTAGGCTAGGAATAGAAAATAGCCAAGAAACTTGGCTAGCATATAAAATGCATGAATAAGTCCAGAAAGATTGACTAGAGTCAGTTTACTAAGAGCTTTAAATGCCAAACCTAAGAGTTTGTGTTTCAATTTAAAAGCAAGAGGAAGGCAATAGAACTTCATAGGCAGTGAAGAGGTATGGTCAGACTTATGCTCTAAGAGTGTTCATTTGGAAGCTGTGTAAAGGATGAATTAGAGACAGAAGAGATGAGGCAGTGAAACAAATTAGTAGTCTATTGTAATAGTCCTGGTGATAGGAGGTGAGGACCTAAAGTAGGAGATTAGCCATGCAATCGGAGAGAAGGTAATGAATATGAAATACATTGTAGAGTAGAATCAACAACATTTGGAAAGCTAATTGAATTCCAGTGAAGAAGAAGATTGGTCAAGAATAGCTGCAAAGTTTTGAATCTGAGTGACTAGAAAAATAGTTTTACCCTCAACAGAAAAAGGAAGTTAGGAAGAGAGGAGGATTTTGGGGAGAAAGAGAAGATTTCTTCTGGATCTGCTGAGTTTCATATGCCTTTAAGGCATCCAATTGGAAGTGTCCAAAAGGCAGATGATTTGCAAGTAGAACTCAGAAAAGAATCTGTGGCTGGATTTATAAATCTGGGAGTAATCTGCATAGAGATTCATATTGAATCTACGAAAAAGATGGGATCACCAAGAAAGGATATAGAGATAAAAGAGAAGAGGGTTCAGGAAGAATTCTGGGAGTACTTCTATATGTATTGAGGTGAGAACAAATATGATGATCCAGCAAGATTGAGAAGGAGCAATTAGACAGGTAAGTGGAATACATGGAAAGAGTAGTATAATGAAAAGCCAGGGATGAGAGAATACCTAGGAGAAGGATATAGTGAGCAGTTTCAAATGCTGTAGAGAAGTTGAGAAAGATAAAGATTGAAGAAAGGCCATTGGTTCTAGTGATTGATGGATCATTAGCAACCTTAGAGAGAGCAGTTTCATTTGAGTTATAAGATAGGAAGTAGAATTGTAAGGAAATTAGATCCAGAAAAAGAACTGACAAATAGAAGTATGTCTAGAATGATTATGTGTGTGTGTATACACACACATACACACACATATTTGTGTCTAATAGTAGTCATCTCTCAGGTGGGGAAGGGAAGGAAAAAAAGGAAAAAAAATAAATTTACATGATAAATTTATTATATATTTAAAAGGAATAGGAAGTCATACGTAATAGATTTGCAGGGTCATATACATTCATCTTTTTTAAAATTATACTTTGTTATATTGTTTTTTTCCATAAATTAAAAATAAAATAAAGAAAATTTAAAAATAAAGAAATAAGTAGCAGGTAAGAAAGTAGGGATGATGATAGTAGTCAGTTTTTACTAGGATTTTGGGTGTGAAAGTAGGAAAAAATCTCAAAGAGAGCTAAGAAAGAGGAAAGAAACTCATATGTACAAAAATATTTACAATAGCATGTTAATGATGTCAAAAAACTGAAAACTAAGGGGATGTTCATCATTTGGAGAAAACCTAAACAAATTATAGTTTATGAATGTAATGTGATATGATTGTTCTGTGAAAGTGACAAAAAGGACAGCTTCAGGGAAACCAGGGAAGACTTGTATTAAATGAAGCAGAGTGAAGTGAGCAGAACCAGGAGAAAAATTTATACTGTAACAATATTAAAGACAATTTTGAAAGACTTAAGAATTGTAATTAATGTAATGACCAACAAGAATTCCAGAGGATCAGTGGTGAAGCATGTACTTCCTTAGAGAGAAGTCATGGATGCAGGGTGCAAGAGTTAATATACATATACACACACACACACATAGTTATATACACACATATACCTATATACACATACACACATAGATATATATATATCTACACATACACACACAAATATATATATATATATATGAATCTCACCAATGTGGGAACTTATTTTGCATTACTGCGTATTTACTAGAAGGGTTTTGTTTTTCAATGAGAAAGGCAGGAGGGAAAGAAAATAGACTTGTGTTTATTGAAAAAAAATAAATTAAATTTTTTAAAAATAAAAAGAGGAGAGATTTATGAAACAAGCTTGAGGACATGATAAAATCAGGTGAAGTTTCTTTTTGTTGTTTTTTTAAGGATTGAGGAGCTACAGACATGCTTGTAAATAGAAGAGGTCAGTGGATGATGATAGGTTGAAAATTAGGGAGAGAATCAAGGACCCACACAGAAACATTGGTATTTTCAAGGAAAAGAGGTCTATCTTCCTTTGAGACTAAGGCAAAAGAGTAGAGATTGGGGAATGAGTTTGAAGTGAATTGGAGTGTAGAATTAAGGAGGAGAGGGAGTTCCTGATAGATGACCTCAATTTTTCAGTGATGTTTTTGGTGAATTCCTCTGCTGAGAGGGGCAGGTGGCTTGGACAAAGAAGAGAAGGTTTAGAATAGATATTTAATGGAATGGGAGAGAGAGTAGATAAGGGAAGGGAGAGAGAATCAATAAGGGAAGAATAAAAGAATTGATGGACAATGAGTGGGATCAGGTATAAGCACATATCAGAAATTTGTAAAGGACTCAGCTTTCACTGTTGTTTGACTTCCTACATTGGCTTTCAGCAATGAATGTAGGTACCGAAGATGAGGGTACTCCAGGAGTTTTGGAAGGAATGAATAGCAATAAGACAAAGGAATGAAAGATTGGGATAGAGGGCAGTGTAAAGTTAAGTTGGTTCACTATAGAGTTAAGTACTTGAAAAAAAGAAAGGTGAATCCAAGGCTAGCATGATAGTGGAAAGGGAAGGCAATAAGAAAGGAGGAAAGTAGAGGAGGAACTGGAAGTTGCTGTGAGGACCCAAAATAGGTTTGGAAGACCTGGGGCAGAAAAAAAGGTGGAAATATAGGAGTTTATTGTTAGATAGAAAATATCAAAGCTATGGATAGAGATGGCAGAATCCTGGAGTGTGGAAATGAGGTCAAAGGTATGAGCATTTTTATGTATTGTTGCCGTGAAGAGAGGTACAGCTGGTGGATATCGAAAGGCTTAATTCTCAGGAGAGAATAGCAGAGAGAAACTTGAAGACTTCAGCATTAAAGATGATGTGAATTGCTCCAGCCATGGGTTCATGTTAGCCATTCATGTTCCTTGCGTATATGCCCTCCTCTCTTACACATTGCAGGGCTGCATGTATTCCTGAGATGTTTCCCATCTCAGTGTTTCCTGGACACGTGTTCCCTATGTGTGCTTACTCCATGTACGTTTTTTTATGTGCATGACTTCCTCCACTGCTGCTGTATAATCTGCATCAGAGAACCCTATGTGGCATTAGTTGGGGAGATCTTGTCTGTTACTTTACTTCAATCAATAAGCATTTATTAAGCACCTACTTTTTACCTTAATTATTAAGCTATGTAAGAGCCAGGGATATAGAGAAAGGCAAAAGACAGTACCTTCTCTCTACCAGGGAGCTCACAATCTAATAGGAAGACAACATGTGAACAATTATGTACAAACAAATCGTATCCATGATAAAAAGGAAACAATCAACAGAAGGAAGGCACTAGAGTTAGAAGGAGTTGGAAAAAAGCTTCCTTCCATATGTAATAATAATAATTAATGCTTGCTACATGCCAGGCACAGTGCTATGCACTTTACAAGTATTATCTCATTTGATCCTCACAACAACATTTAACAGATGAGGAAACTGAGAGAAACAGAGGTTTGGGGCTATGGCTTTGAGTGAGTGTTGGCCCAGAGAATGCCTCAGATGTAGGGATGTGCAAGAGCCAGTTCAAACTTCCTTCTTAGACCCAATTGTTAAATTTTCAGTGTGAACATTTATACTTCTAATATAAACAAATGATACAAAGCAGGGCTTGGTTTATTGTTGCAGAGATTCTCTAGGTTTAAGAAAGTGATGAAGAAAATGTTAATTATGCAGAGAAAAATTAAAAGTTTATCTTGCAGTGGTTAAACATTTACTAGCACATACTAAGATGTAAAGTTACCAAAGGTGCTGTACTGGTAATCAAATTGGCCACATTGGGTTGATTTTTTTTCCCCCAGATGATGCAACTGTCAATCTCTGAACAAAAGATCAGTCACTGAGGAAATGATCTAATTTCCATCTAATACACTTCAACAAAATTTAAAAGAGCACCTCTTCTGTGCAAAACCACACACTCTGAGCTAGGGGAGATATAAAGACAAAAACAAAATACTCACTAATTTCAAGAACTTTAGATTCTTGTAAAGGACTTTGTAATTGACTATTATAATATTATACTGTTAAGTATAATGGAAAGTAGATTGCAGAGGGATAGAAGAGTAAGGGATATGTTAAGGCTTTAGGGAGGAGATAACATCTGAGCTGTGCCTTGGAGGAAGATAAGGTAGTTGAGAGGCACAGGTAATGATGACAGAATGTATTTCAGGCTCAGAAAAAAAGTATAGAATGCCACAAACGGAGAATAGCTAATACTCCAGTGTATCTGGGGTGCAGCATGGGAAGAGGAATAATAAGAATAAAAAATCTTGGAAAGTTATAGAAATCAAGATTTAGAGAGCATTAAATGCCAGGTTGAGGTGTTTGTATTTTATCTTTGAGACAGTAGGGAGCTCCTGATGATTTTTGAGCTTGATAGTGACATGGCCAACCCTGTGCCTTCAGAAGGTTATATTAACATCTATGTGGAGGATGAAGATTGAAGAAAGGAGATCCAGGGAGCAGGTGAAACAATTACAAAATTATCATCATGGACAGTCAAGAGGTGATGAAGGCTCATTTAGATAAGTAATACATCATGTGAAGTTGTTCCTGACCAAAATTGATATTCAAATCTTATTAATTGATGATTAATGAAAGAACGGTTATTATGAAAGTTTGTAGATGTGGTTGCAGTGGTAGGATCTTGTCACTTTATTGGCTGTGCTGTTAGAATGTCTTGCTTTCAACTCTGTCCTCTGGTTGGATGGTAAGTACAAATTAAATAGACTTTCAATAGACCTCCCTCTTCACTCAAACAGGGAAAATTTCTTGTCCACCTGGTACTTTGAAACCATGATTTCTAAATGGGGCCTTGATGGCCTGAAAGAGTTAGTTCAGTTTCTGGAGAGCTCTTCTATTTTCTCTAGGCACCCTGGAAGAGTCTGGCTCAGTACTAACAGGGTGGCTGCCAGACAAGGAAAAGGAATGGACTGAATGGGAGCCTGTACCTGGATACCCTGAGGAGAAGAAAGTGAGGGGAAAGAATGTTTTCCTTTCAGAGTTTCCAAAGGCATATCCCAACAGGTCATACTGGAAGAGTAACAAAGGTCCCTGGAAGAAATATATCCAGGAGAAGACCCTTAGTTAGATCCTACACAGGCTTTCTCTCAAAAAACTTGCCTTCCTCCCTCTTACCCTTGCGGAGACCTTCAGACCATGCCTACTACTTTGGGCAATTCCAAACACGGTCCCCTACAGTGATGAGCACAGGCTTGTACATGCAACAATGTCCAAAGACAGCCTTTATCCACAGGAGGGAAGCTGAGAATTCCAGGGCCCCTAGTCATCCAGTGCCACCCTGTGCAAATGTTTTTTGAAGTCCTGGCAGTTTGGCAAGGCATCAGTTTAGGAGATGCACTCCGATCTGCAGGGAAGGGGATTAAAGAGGCCTACTGCCTGATGAATAAATGTTTACAATAACCACATTCCCAGCCTGACTAGCTAGGGAATTTACATAGAGCTGCCTGCCCATTAGGAATGCTGTTTGCTTTTTTGTTAGAAGTGACTTATTGGTGCATTGCTGCTGCAAACAGAAAACATCTGTGAAGGGGCCGCAAACAGGAAATTTTGGAGGGGAAAAGAAGAGGAAAAAAAAAAAAAACCCAAAACTCCCACAGTGCATTTGCCTGCTGACCTTGCTCTGTGCATATTTGCAAAGAATGTATGTAAGGCAAATCAGCAGCACTCAAACTCTAATATACACCAGGCTCAGAGGACCATGGCAAAGAATAAATGACTTGGAGAGCATTTGTGCCCTGGGTTTCCTCCAATAATGGGGGCTTTCACTGGAAGCAACAAGGAAAGGATTTGCTTCCTCCTACTCTCCTTAATTCTCCAGGGAAAATGGTAGCTGCTGAAACAATCTTTTTGTTATGCCTTGTATGTAGGGGTTGCTATAGGAGAAGGACTCTTGTAAATTATAGACATTCTATTTGAATGGAACTCCAAAGATGGGTATGTCATCCTGAATGGCTAAAACTCAAGGGCAAAATGTGGAGGAAGAGGAATGACAAGCCACTACTGGATCACTGTCAGAAAGATGGAGAAAGGAGTGATAATATATGTGTGTGTATATATATACGCATGTGTATGCATACATGCACACACACGTGTGTATACATGTATATATGCACGCATGTACACACACGAATCTGTGTTCATGTATACATGTGTGCATGTATAGGTGTGCATGCATTTGCGTGTGTGTATTTATGTATGTTATGCACATATGTATGTTTTATACATATACACATGTACATGCACACATATGCATGTACACATACATATAAATACATATACACATGCATGTATGTGTGTGTGTTTTATTATGTACTACACATAGATATATATATCTAAGTGGTTTCAATTTTATAAGAGATATGATTAGATATAAGAAAGTAGATTATATGTATAGCTCTCTACTCTTTCCCTCAGACACTTCTTTGCACTGAGCACAGAAACCCAGGGCCTGCCTTTTTCTTGTCCATTAGGAAAGAGCCTCCATTCAAATGTCAGCTCCTTGAAGGCAGGGACTATTTTTGCTCTTTTTTGTATCTACTGTACTTAGCACAGTGCCTGGCATATACCAAGTACTTAATGACTTTTTTGTTTTGTTTTGTTTTGTTTTGTTTTTTTGACTGAATGACTTCACAAATAGTTTGGGGAACTCCTCTCCAATTTAATCCAAAGATAGTTTGTATATTTACTTAGGAATTTCATCCCCAAAGAGCCTTATCACTCATCCAAAGTACATCTGAATTCTACATAGATTCATTAACTACCTCACCAAAGGTATAAATTCAACCACAACTAAATTGACCAGTGAGCAAAGAACAGGAACAGCAGCTACAACAGAGCCCTCTAACAGCTGCAGAGAGGAAGGTAGACTGGGGAGGTGGTAAGAATCATTTGAAGGCAAGAGCTATGCTTTGTAGTTGAAGAGTGGAAGGAACCCCAAGGCACTCCAAGCAAATCTGACAGGGAAAATGCTAAGAGCCCTGAGTGTAGAAAACATGTGCCTCCCCCAACCACATCCTCCCTTTAATTTGGTTAGTTAGTTTGTACTTTGAGGGTTGGGTATAACCAGACGGCTATGGAGGAGATGTACTCCAGTTTCTGCTCTGAGAGGAGGAAGGTTGCTCCAGAGTGGTCCTGGAAGTAGAGAATCTGCAACCTTCAGATCCACAAGAGGCCATCTCTCCTGGGGTTAGAGGACTTTGATTACAAAACCTTGCTATGGAATTATTGACGTTTGTGATTTTTGTTGTTGTCGTTGCTTGACTTATACATCCATTGTTTTTGTTTCTGTTTTTTGAGACTCAGTCCGCTATCTTGCCTCTGCTGGAAGTACATCGGCTGCTCATGGGCCCAATCCCAATACTGATCAGCATGGAAGATTTAACCTCCTCTGTTTTTCTGCTGTGGACCAGTTTATTCCTCCTTTCAGCAACCTGGTAGCCCTTTGCTCCTGGGAGCTTACAATATTGATACCAGAGTTAGTTTGGACATCCCATCAATTTTAGTCCTATGGATGCTCAGAACTCTCAAATTTAAGCAAGCCACAAGCTTTAGACTACCCAGCAGCAGAGACCATAGGCATGTGCTACCATGCCTGGCCAAATACATCCACTGTTGATCAGTATAAATAAGTTTCAGGTTTGGGGGTTGTCTGGTTTTGTTTGTTTAATTTCTGAGCAACAGGATATTAAAGCTACAACAGTCTTCATGCTCTGCGACAGGCTGCAATGTGTTTTCCTGGAAATTCTCAGAGCAGTGGCTGTCAATCAGAAAGAGATCACAGAGGAGAAAGCTTTTGATCAGTATTACATTAAATATTCTCGAATATCTTTTGCTCTTTTCCCAGGGAAGATTAAAATATGTGACTGTGGAATTTAGTCTATGCTTGGGACACTGTATCAATAACATTTACGGGCTCACCTGTGTGGAACATTTATATTCTGGGACCTGGGCACATAAGTAAAACTGCTGGGAAGTGGCCAGCTCCTTGTCCTTAGCAATTATTAAACAAATATATTCCTAAGGGGTTATATCTACTGAAAAAGCAACTATACCCTCCCTCCTCTACACCTCCACCCAATAATAAGATATTATTTGTAAAACTCTTCACACAGTGTCTGGTACGTAGTAGAGACTATATGAATACTTATTTGCTTCTCCCTCCTGCCCACCCCACCCCCAACTAAAGGTCTCTCACAAGGGACTCTGGGTTCAATGATCCTGGGAATCTGACCTCAAAGGGGCCAGGATCTCTTTGGTTCTTTAACACCCCCACCTATAAGCCCTGAGGAAATTTTAAAAACAAATTTAGTTATGCCTAGTTTTCTAGAGTTTTCTCCCTGCCTAACAGGGTCTCCTTCCATGAAAGTATCAAATGTGCAGTATTGATATTGGGTTTTGGACCATTTTTTTTTCTTTTAGAATAAAAACTAAATCAGACACAAAGGACTCACAGACATTCATAAACAAGTACAGGAAACATAAAACATTCAAATAGCACTTTATACTCCTCTCAGAAGATAAAGTCCTTTTGTGAGACCGCTGAATAAATATTTACCATCCATCTCAGATGTGCATTATCTGAATAACTTAAAGTAATTATTGTATAGGTTTGGCTAAATCCATATCCTCTGTCCATCTACAACATGACCTTAGTCTTTCAGGCACTAGATTCTTCTCTTATTAGAAGTATGTTATAATGAAATTCTTCTACTGAGTAGAGTTAGTGCCTACTTGTTGAACTCAAAAACTTCTGAACTGAAGATTACCCATAAGATAACCTCCAAGACTGGAGACCCATTTCTCAGGATTGTGAGTTGGTGATCTGTGCTAAGAAGAGGAAACAAATTCAAGAGAAGGCAACCAGAACTGAGAGAGGCCTGGGTACTTCATTCTTAGGCTTCCTGGGGAAGGGCATAGCTCACATTGTCTAGTTCCTTGGGAAGTACCCTCTACTTACAATCCCATCATGTTGATTGGAGACTCAGAACATGAAACAACGATTCTCCTGATAACCCCTGCTACAACTCTTTCCATTTGTTAAAATGCCTCCCTTTCTTCAAAGTCCAGCTGAGAGACAAAATCCTTCTGACTTTTCCCATACCCTCTTCCAGGTGGATGTAATCTCTTCCTCCTCAAATTTCTTGAAGTGCTTTGTCACAATATCTCCTTTGCTCTTAGCACACCCTCTTTGGGTCTTAGTTATTTGTGCACATGTGCCTTCTCCCTCCTCTCACCCTCACAAAATTGTAAGTGCCTTGAGAGGAAGAACTCTGCCTTCTATCTCTGTAACCCAGTGGCCCAGCACAGTGCTTGGCATGTAGTAGGTACTTAGTATGTATTTGCTGAACTGAACTGAATAATCTCTTTAAAGCCCAAAGTCTAATTAAAATTCTGTCACATTTTTTATTTTTAATGTTGTTTTGAACATTTCAAAGGACAGCTTAGTAAGAAACTCAATCATCTTGTGGATAATAATGTTCTATGAATATTTTTTTAAAGAATTGAAACGAAAATGTCAAACCAAAGTTACTATATTAAAAAAAAACTTAGGGAATAATAGAAACAAGTTTAGAACCAGATGATGAATAGAACCATATTATCATTAGGTTGGTTATGCCATATTCAGATAGTGATATTGAGGTAATAAAGGATACTCCCTTTCAAAGAAAATCACACTTTCAGATGTTGGAGTATCTGTTCTTACTAGAATTAATTACAGCAACATGATAATGAAGCCAAGATTAAAGCCTAATACAGTTTAAAAAGAAACTCTGTTCTGTTATCTGGACACTGTCAAATATTATATTTCTTGAACATTTTGACTGAATTTCCCTTCATACTAATTAGATAGTAGCATCATGTGGAAAATGGTATGGTGGACATATTGGATTCAGAGGATCTTAAATTGAATCCCAATTCTTTTACTCCCTGTGTGACTTTGTGCAACAAGTCACTTTTTCTCTCTGGGTCTTAGTTTATTCCTCTGTAAAATGGTTAGGTCACACAAGATGGATCCCTCACTGCTTTACATCTGTGATGATCTCTATTTATGGGTGATCCTGATATGGAATGTCATGACATAAATAGAACTTTCAAATGATGCAAAAAATGAAATGAAAGTAACCTTCAAGTTCAATTGCCAGCCTCTCCTAGGAGATAAGAAAAGCAGAAAAAGCATTCTTATTTCTCTTCCCAAACTGTTTGAAGAAATTTGAAGCACTCAATACATCAGATTGTGCTTTCTACCCAGAGGTCTCTTAAAAAAAGAGAGATGATAAATAAAAACCCAAGACATCCATAGCTGGATGGAACATGAACTTTCAATTTAGTTCTAAGAGATTAAAAAGGGTGGATGACTCAGAAAGTGGAATGCCGTGATTACTGGGTTGAGACATTTGAGCACATTCTTCTTTTATCATCATCTATCACCATAGTATTAAAGATATGGAATTAGTGCAAGTTACCATCACTATCACTTTATGTTTCTATTTCTGCCACAGATCCAGGGTCTTATCAGTATAGATGCTCCATGCACAAATGAAAATTTACACCCCTCCATACATTCTGATTCTTTGTGACACTTATTCATACTTTTTTTTCATCTTATAAGCAGTGTTTGCAGATGCTCTAAGAAATGTATTGTCTTTCCTGTGCTCTGCCCTCTTTTTGTACCACTCTGCTCCTGCCACTATTGAATTGGAAGGAGACTATATAAGATCAGGATTTCGTTGCTTTTTTTGTGTATATCATGCATCACCAGGTTAACAAATGCATCCCTTGGTAGCCAGCCTACTGAGGATGAACTTTTTCTGCATTGAGTTAGATTGGTCCTCAACCTTTGGTCAGGCTGGTCCTTAAAGCTTTTCCAGTTCAATAGAATCTACAAGAACTTGGGTCCTGTTGGCATAACCTTTGAGAGTCCAAGGTCACCATCATCACATGATAAGGCACTGGAGGAGGACATTAGTGGAAGGATATTAACACCATCTTGCTACCTGTCCATCTAATTCAATTCAACAAGTATTTATTAAGCACTCACTATGTAACAGGCTTGTCTAATTCAATTTAACTTAACTTGACAGTTTTGTCTTAAGAGCCCACTATGTGCCAGTTACTGGGGATGCAAAAATAAAACAATCTCCTCTCTCTGGGTGGTTACCTTCTAGGAGTGACCCTACAAAGACAAGCAAATGCAAAATATTTGCAAAAGGAACAAAGAAATTTTATGGAAAGGTAAGAGCACTAACAGCTAGGATGAGAGGGGGAGGCTGAATCATGAAGTGCCTTATGTAAGAGGTGGCAATTTTTGCAGTAGCAGGGGTACTTAGCTTTGCAAGTTAATAATCTAGGGCAGTTGAAACCTATAGAACCCTTACTAGAATAATGTTTCTAAATGTGTAAAATAAAATACAGAGGGTTACAAAGGAAACCAATTCAAATTGAAATACAGTTAGAAAGAAAGAAAGAAAGAAAGAAAGAAAGAAAGAAAGAAAGAAAGGGAAGGAAGGAAGGAAGGAAAGAAAAAAGAAAGAAAGAAAGAAAGAAAAGAAAAGAAGGAAGGAGGAAGAAAAAAGGAAGGAAGGAAAAAAGAAAGAAAGAAA
>NW_020954641.1:37905352-37947234 GCF_900497805.2 Vombatus ursinus
AGGAAGGAGGAAGAAAAAAGGAAGGAAGGAAAAAAGAAAGAAAGAAAAAAGAAAGAAAGGGAAGGAAGGAAGGTTAACCCTTGATCTAGCAAGCTATTACTGTACTTTTATTAGGACACACAGAGAAAGCTTTAAGAGAATATCCCCTTATTCTAAGTTATCAAACATTGCCTCGGACATGCACGGAACATGTGCCTAGCGTGCTGCAGAGCTTGGAATGAACATTACCATTGGCCCCAGGTATTTCCAGCATACAAAGTCCAGGCTCCATGGAGGTCTGTGCTTATTGTCCTTTAGAAATTACAAAAAGTTGTGGCATAAGAAGGACCTTTTGCGCCTGATGCTCTTCTTGGTGGACCTGAATTGTGGTGTGAGGCAGGGCTCTTTTAGTTAATGAGTTAATGCAGTATGTGGCTTTGTGGGATGAGTTGAAAGAGACTCTGTGGGGGCTTTCCCTTCCCACCTCCCTATCATACCCTGTCCAACAATATCTCCCCTAACAACTTATGTTGCTTGAAATCTTATCTCTCAAATTTATCCTTTTGGGTAGCAGAGGCCTTCTGATTTCTGAGAGTTTTATTTTAAAAAGCAAGCATTCCAGGGAGATAAGCTTCAGTAATATTTTGCCACAACTAAGGCTCACATTTTTAGAGCCTTTAAAGTATTTAAAGAAAGCTTTAAGTAGTGTAAGTTACCTCATTTTACAGATGAGAAAACTGAGGCTTAGCAATTGAAATGATGTACCCAGGCACACCCAGCTAATAAGTACGTAAGTCAGGATTCTAATTCAGTCAGTCAGTCAACAAGCACTTATTAAGGTCTTACTATGTGCAAGAAATGGAGGAAGCTAGGTGACTCAGTGGATAGAGTGCTATACCTAGAGTCAGGAAGACCTGAGTTCAAATCCAGCCACAGATACTTAATAGCTGTGTGACTCTGAGCAAGTCACTTAAAGTTTGTTTGCCTTAATCCACTGGAGAAGGAAATGAAAGAGAGGCAGAGCCAAGATGGAGGAGTAAAGTCAGGGACTCACCTGAGATTTCCCCCAAATCCCTCCAAGTATCTTTAAAAAATGACCCTAAACAAATTCTAGAGTAGCAGAACCCTCAAAAAGACAGAGTGAAACAAATTTCCTGCCCAAGACAACTTGGAAGGTCAGCAGGAAAGGTCTGTTGCACCAGGTTGAGAGAGGAGTTCAGTCCAGCGAAGACCATGTCAGCACAGACAGGGTCCCAGCAAACCTGGAGCAGGTCTTTGGTGACTGAGGCATCAGTGTCCGTTTACGGGTCTCTCAGCCCACAGCTTGACAGAAGGTCAACAGGAAGGATCTGTCCCACCTGGGTGAGGGTGGAGAACAGGCTGCACCAGCATAGACTCAGCCACAGAAAACCAAAAGCAGGCTTTGGGAGTGACTGAATCAGCATCAGCAGCACTAGTGGCAGCACCTGCTTCTGGAGCCCTTAATCCACAGATGGTAGGGGATTGAACAACTAGTCAGAAGGGCATTTCAGGGGTCTCTTTGCTAGCTCTAAGTCAAGACTCTGTTGCTTTGCCTATACTCGGATCCAGGTCGCAGTCCTGGGTGGCAGTCCTGGGGTGTGGAGGAGTACTAGCATAGCAAAGTTTATAGACACAGTTGACAGGGGGGCCTTCCTCACAGCTCCAGGGCAGAAAAGAGTGCTTGTGCTTACTCACAGACCAGAGCATAGGCCAGGAGAAGAGTAAACACCTCTCCTTAGATCATATCACCTTGGAAGAACTGAAAGCTTACAGATCCCTAGAAGGATCTCTGAAAATAGCTGCACAAAACCACTGGAGCTTGGGACAGTACAGCCTCCACCCTGGAAGCAGAGCCTTAGGAAATGAAAAACCATTTCAGTACCTTTGCCAAGAGAACCCCATGGACAGTATTGGTATACTTTGCTCCACGGGTTCATGAAGAGTCAGACACAACTAAACAACAAAAACAACAACAAACAAACAACAATATGTGTAAGACACTGTGCTAAACACTGGGAATACAAATATAAGCAGAAAGGATGACATTTCCTAACCTCAAGGAGCTTACATTCTAATTAGTGAAAGCAACACAAAAAAAGAAAGCTATGAAGCAGAAGGTACACACGTAGGGAGAACATCAAGAGAATTAAGAATGGAGCCTGGAAGGGAATGAAGACGTGGGTGACCTGAGCATCCTCCTCAAAATAGAAGTTTTGGGAGAAACTAGCAAATTAGACAGAGGACAATCCAAGGAAAAGGATATTTCCAAAGTGTGAAGTCTAGGCCTGGAGTGAGTTTCCAGGGTAAAGAGGTTCCTGTACCATTGTAGAAAAAGTCTAGAATGAAAGTTAAGAGTACAGCCTGGTGAGAAACAAAGACAAGGGTATCCTGGGCATCTTCCTTAAAATGGAGGTTCTCCTGAACTCAAGTCCATCTTAGCAGTTTTTAATTGATAACCAGTTGTATATAAGTTGGGTATATCTTATGCTTCCATTTCCAATTCACCCACTCTCTTTTCAACTCCTTACAATCTGGTTTCTTAAGAATCATTGAACTTAGAGCTAGAGACAACCTTAAAGGTCATCTAAAAACAGTTTTACAGATGAAGCTGTTGAGGCCTGGAAAGGTTAAATGACTTTTCCAAAAGTCATGAAAGATATCAATTTCACAGAATCATAGAATTTCAGGGTAGAAAGGGACCCCAGATTTTACCTAGTTCAAGCCATATTTCACCCCAAATCCTATTATCTAACTGAGAAGTAGTCACCTACTCTTTCTTTGGGAACTTCCAATGAGCAGGTAAGAGGAAAAGGATTCAACTCAGCTCTTCAAAATACAGATCCAGTATTGTTTCCACCATGCTGTTACATCTGCTACACTTCACTAAAATTGGAATGTCTACTGTTCTACCGCAACTGCTCTTTTAATGGTCACCAACTCCTTATCACCGACCATAGTAGTGTTTTTAAAGTTCTCATCCTACATTCTGGGCCATTGACAGTTACCTTGACTTACATCTTGCCACTGGATCCTGATGACTCTGGAGGAGAGTGAGGCTGATGACTTTGCACAGCTCTAGCCCACTGAAATCCAATTCACTTGCAAGTGAAGACATCACCCTCCTGATGTCATTGGTCCTCTTCCAGAACTAAGGCCAAACAACATCAACAATCATACATTATTTGTTACCTCTTAAATAATACTTCCTCTTCTTTACTCTTTACTCTCCTCATTCAACTACCTCTATAACCATTCCTTTGCTAGCTGATCAGTAGACAATGAAATAATAGAAGGTGTGTTAGAGTTGTGAAGGGAATTACGATTTTCATAATAATCAATATGATATATGTAATGAATATACAAATAATTCAGATTTCTCAGGAATTGCCTCTTCTAGCTTGTGAGTTAGACTTGCAATGCAGCTTAAAATTATCAATCAAATCCTTGACAATGCTGCATTCTTGTGCCAATGTACCTTATGTGAAATAAATCAAAGACTGCAGTACCTGCTGTTTCCTCATTCTCAGGTTAGAGATTGGCTCAGTAACATCCTGTTAACAGATTTCAAGCTAGAGGATCTAGGCTAGAATCCTGACTCTCTACTACTTATGGGCCCTTGGGTCACTCTTATCTCCTTCAGTCCTTAATTACTTCAGTTTTAAATTTTCAATGGAAGCATTTTAACCTCAGAAATTAGCAAATGCTACAAATCTGGACTTGATCTATTGTTTTGTTGATGACTTAGATTTAAGAAATTGATTAAAAATGTTAATAATGCAAATTGAACTTAAAAGTATATCCTGTGTGTATTTTTCCCCTGGAGATCTGGTTTTTAAATACCAGCACATCCCTGATTAGATGACCTCTGATTTCTAAATTTATGTTCTTATGTCTGGTCGTGTCAATCCTTGTCTCAAAAGCATTTAATGCCTGATGAATAATAAATCCTTTTGCTGGGATTCATAGCCCTTTACAATTAATCTTGAAAGTTACTTTCAAGATTAATTGTTCATTACTTTGTTTCATGTAATCTCTTTTCCAGCCAAATTGGACTATTCACCATCTCCTATACTTTCCTGCCACCATATTTTCATATTTTTATTCACACCACTCCTACGTCTAAAATTCCCTTCCCATCCCTTCTCTTTCTCTCTCTGTCTCTCTCTGTCTCTGTCTCTCTGTCTCTCTATCTCTATCTGTCTCTCTGTCTCACTCTCTGTCTCTCTGTCTCTCTCTCTCTCCCCCCTCAAAATTTAAGAGCTCTTTGAGGGCAGTGCCCATTTGTTTTTCTTCTTTGCATTCTCCATGGCACAATGTCTATAGTTAAATGCTCGATAAATTCTTGTCAAATAAAGATATTTTATTGTCCCATCCCCAAGTATCAAGATCTAGCAAGGTGACATACAGAACAAAAAATCAGCAGAATCAGAAGTCCTGGCTTCAAATCTTAGTTCTGCTATTTGCTGCCCATATATCTTGGGTACAAGTCACTTATGCTTTCTGGGCCACAGTTTACTCATTTGTAAAGGGGTTCAGAAGAGAATCTTTAAAGTCTCTTCTAGATCTAACTCCACAATCTTATGATTTTTACAGCTTTGTCTTCAGCCAGTGAAGATTTCAGGCCCAGTAATGGTGTGACTAGACCTTTCTTATAAGGAAATTATTTGACTTTCATAATTTTCATACAGTTAATCCAGACTATGTTTTACAATGAGTATAAAAATTTTAGGTTTCCTGTTGTTTGAATGTCATTAAATATACTTGATTACTATTCATTGTGAAATCCAGGACTTTCCAGCTAAGTTATTAGTGTTTTTCCATCCTGGTTGCTTAATTTAACCTCTTTGAGGCTCCGTTCTTCGTCTGTTCAAGGGATATAATAATAGTACCTTTTTCCAGTTCAAAGGATTTATAGCTGGAAGGAATCTAAGATGTTATTCAGTCCAAATCCCTCATTTTACAGATGTTACATGAGGAACAAATGATATAATAAGTGAAAAATACTTTGAAAAATTTAAAATACTGAATAAATTTTCATTGTTGCTGCAGTCATTGTTATAAGTTTGTTACATGCTTGTTTGTTTTTAATCTAAAGTGGCAGATATAAGGCTACCCTCTAATATCATTACCAAATCAATCCCTTCTTCAGAGGTCTAGTTTTTGAAGACTCCATTTTGATGCTGGGATTTCTTCTTTGTTTTTATGACCAGAACTTCCAGTCATACTTCTGCTCCAGAGTAATATTATTAGCTCCCCCACCCCCACCCTGTTACTATTCATTTAACTACATGGAATGACAACACGTAGACACATCCCTTGTAGAGATACTACTTGGTAAATACTTCTTCAGGTACTGCAAGTACCACCTCAGTAACCATAGCTATTGAAGACCCACAAAGAAAATTCTTACCACTAAAATCCTTGGTGCTAACAAATCATTGAGTATAAGAAACTGATATGGTTCTATTAATGGAAATTATATTAAAGAAGATGCCTCCTCATCTGCTTTGCTGTTATGTCCTAAGGAATGGGGGGCCTTTCCATCTGACTTGTAGTGGAACATTACTATATATGCTATCTCCCTCATTACAATGTGATCTCCTTAAAAAGCATCTTTTTAAAAATTTGTATTACCAGCACTTATCATAGCGCTTGGCATAGAGTAAGTGCTTAATAAGTGGGTTTCTCTTCCATTACATTAGAAATCCTAAAGGTGAACTTTATTTCTTCTGTTTTCTCCATTTGCATTTGGTCCACCTTAGCTCATTCAGTGCTGATGGATTGAGTTTCTTTCAGGCATTCTTTCTCTTAAGTCATCAAGCCTAACAGCAAAGCTATACGGCAATAAGCATTATTCCCATTCAATCTGCTGGTTATCTCCCTGGCTTCAGTGTCAGTGATCCTTTCTAGTCATTTAATGCCAAGAATGACTCAGGTAACAATGATGAAATTGTTCCAGAAAATATGCATGGCAGTCCAGGTTTTACAGTCAATTCTTTCTCTTGCTTGCCAGTGAAATCAAATGTTCTTCATATCTCATTCCTTTATTGACTTCACACTTATTTAGATATTGCCTTCTTTTGCTACTGTTGTAGTTACAGTAGGATTGTAAAAGAATGAAAACCAGTTCTCAAATATTTAATTATTAGATTGCTTTTATTCATACCTTCAGTGGAAAGTTGTTCAAGTGTATTTTTAATAATCTGGTATTATATATCAGATTTATTGAAGATGGAATGAAAATTGCCTCCAACCCCCAGGCATGATTTTTATTGATATTTTGAAGGGGGAGAAATAAGGAAGGAGAACAGCTGTTCTAAATAATAGTAATCATAATAGCCTTTTCAAAAATCAACCCATCTTCAATGCCATCGGTCAGAGGAAGAAAATGTTAAAGTAGAGACAACTGCCAGGGTGATATCCAGTGGGGAATTTCTGTACCTTAGGACTGGCAAAAGCTCTGAAACATTGGCAAATTGAGTTTAGGTGACACTGCTGATTAGGTTAGAACTCCAGTCAGTATGATCTACAAAGGATAGAAAGAGGAGAATAATATTGCAGGCTGGCCCTACTCAAAATTATTGTCAAGATCAGCTTGACACAGAAGACAGTGGATGAGTTGGCACCTCGCTGTGTTCTGGTATCACAAGAAGTCAAATTACCCTGGAACAATTTGAAAATATCTGTACCCCACACACTGGAAATTTTTCAGTAAAGATGCTAATAAGTGCAGATGACTAATAAGACAGGCAAACCACAAATGTAAATTAAATGAATTGAAAACATGAATACACTACTATGCATCATCAGTATTATATCAAAACAAAATTGAAAATCGATCTCACTATGTATAGGCGAGTGCCTTAGACTGCCTTTTGTAAATTGTACCCTCAGGATGAGGTCACACAATAATTCATTACTGACCAGTGAAAGGCAATCATTAAAAGAAATCACTAAGTCTAGATTAGAAAAAAGAAATAAAATTGAGGAACTACTAAAATCTGAAGAGAGAAATGTTGAAGATCCTCAGGTTATGGAAAATTTTCACCTAGTGTTCACTCCAGAGATTATACAGATGAAATGAAATAGATTACAGATTACAAAATGAAACAAATTATAATACCAGTACTGAACTCTCAAATTATTTTGATAAGGAAATAGGCAAACTTAGACTGGAATTCAAAAAGAACTAATGTAATATTCTCTTAATTGCTCTCTCTACTTCAGGTTTTTCTCCTCTTCAATCAATTCTCCACACAACTGTTGAGGTGATTTCCCTACAATTCACAACTGACCATGTCACTCCCCTACTTAACAAATTCTAATGCAAGAGTTCTTAGCATTTGTTGGTGTCTTGGACATCTCAGACGTTCTAGTGAAGCTTATAGATCCATCCTCAGAATATATTTTTACATCATAATTTTAGTGAAAATAAAGGTATATTTTCCATCCAAGTTCACAAACCCTATGAAATCTATTCAGGTACCCCTTGAGGGAGTCCATAGGCCCCAAGTTAAGAACCCCAACTCTAGTTGTTTTCTATTGACTCTAAAATGAAATATTTTTTCATCCTTTAATTTTTATTTCATATTTTCTATCTTTTTTATCTCAACGTTTAAAAGTTTTTGAATATGTCCAGAGACTGTTATGGTAGCTACGAAGGTCTGTCAGGAGCTCCGGATTACTAGCAAATTAGAATCTGGCAATCCATTGCCTTAGGTACCACCCTAGTCAGCATGAGACAACTACTCCTAAGAGTTGAAGAAATAAAGGGGTTAGCATAAGGTCTCAGGCTGTTCCTCCTCGAAACCATTGTGATTATCCACTTGGCAAAGAGAGGTTAGAAGAAGAGTTATTTTACGTGTTCTGGTGCCATAAGATAATTATATATACTGGAACAAATAAAAAATGCCAGTTCTTTATCTCCTGGAAATGCTTCTGAAAAGATGGTTTTGACCACTAGTAAAATACAAGTAATAACATGATGATAGCTAGCATTTATATAGTGTTCTAAGGTTTGTACACTACTTTACATATGTTATCACATTTTATCCTCACAAAATCCTAAGAGGTAGATGCTCTTATTATCACCATTTTACAGATGAGGAAGTTAAGACAAAGAGAGATTGAGTAACTTGCCAGGGTCACTAGCTAGTAAGTAAATATCTGAAGCAGAATTTGAGTTCAGGTCCTCTTACTCCAAGTCCAGCATTCTGCTCTATGCCAACTAGTTACTCACACATGAAACAGACTTAATACATAAATACTTTTGTTATATACTAGTACTATAGTATAGTAAAAGTGGGAACTGAACTCACCAGATATAAAAGAGAGATTTATGCTATTCTTTGCCAAAGACATATATAGTCATCAAAAATCCATACAAAAACAATGAAACCACAGGCCTTTTCACCCTAAGACAACTATAGAATGATTATTATCAATACTTCCTCACCAAAAAGGGAAAGAAAAGATTGTTGGAAATTTTCAGAACAAATGTGAAAGAAAATATGAAACTCCAACAAAAATATTTTTGAATGACTAGAAATCACTTCACCAAACAATAGTAAAAGCTAAAAATATCTATGTGTCATTAGGTGTATTTAATATAACCAAAAGTAGTTTATCTCCAGATCTAACATATGGCACAATTAAGAAATGGATGAAATCAAAGAACTCTCTATTGAGAGAGAGAGACAGAGAGAGGTGTAGATATATGGAAATATGGATAAGTCATAGACCTTGTTCTCAAGTACCTTATAGTCTAATACAATGGAAAGGCATGAATGCATAGAACTGTGATGTAAGAGAGATTGAGATAAATGCAAAGGAAAGATTCAATCAAAACACTTTAAGATTTTTTTAGGATAGAGTATTTACTTTCATTTAGGAAAAGATAGTACCTGAGTTAAGTCTTTAATGATTGACTTGCTCTCATGCTATATTATTAATATTTGGAATTATTTTTAAAAAAAGATCAATTTCTATCCTGTGTGTGCAGGTATGTGAATATGTTTGCAACCGACTGTGAGGGAATTAGATCACTATTTATAGGTTGTCCAGGACTATAGGAATAAATGAACCCACCCATCCTCCAGTGTGTCTTATTCTGTAGGGAACTGGGAAAACACAAAAGAGTTCAGGAGAGCAACAAAAGAAGGAGGAGATCTCGGCTGGAAATCAGTTTATTTTGTAATTCATAAAGGGATAAGTGTACTCTGGGGCCTAAAGTTTAACTTGAACCATTGCCTGGAACAGTTCCAGTTTAAATACATAAAGATTGAGTCCTTGGAAAATTCTGCCTGAACACATCTAAGGAGCTGCCTTTATTAGCCATCTTTGTTTAGCTTCCTATACATATACTAAGGTTATTTGTTGTTTCAATGGCCACTATTATACTCCATTTTGAAATTTTTAAGCTTTTCACTCCCCAAAGTAGACAGACACATGATCATAGTAGAAAGCATCCATTACTAAAAATGTATATTTTGGCTTTGAGAGTTAAGCCACACTTAATATCCCAGGTGGGAAACTGGGTACCCCAAAGTGATTCCTATCCTAAGCTCTATCTGGCTCCTCAAACACACCACTCCCTGTCTCAGTTAATTCTGTCTCTGCCTCCTGGTCCCCTTCATTAAAAAGAAGGCACTGTTCCTTCACTCCTGGAAGCCTTCCCTTTGCAATTTTGATTTGGGGCTTTGATGAGAATAATATTTGGTTTGTTATGTGAGTCTAAGTCCTTTGCTGTCCATATCATGTGAAAATTTCTGCTCATGAGGACTCCAACTCCTAAAGTGTACTGGAAAGGGTTTTTTGTATGTTTGGTTGTTTTGAATTGGAACTGGGATTGGGAACTCTCAATGAAGAAATTCAATGCAGATTAGCACCTACTCCACAGTTTAGTCTTAGACAGTTGTCTGGGGCATTCTGAGGTTAAGTGATCAGTGTCATTCAGCCAATCCTGTGAAAGGTGGGGTTTGATCCTAGGTCTTCTTGACTTCAAAGTCAGCTCTCTCTCTACTAGACCATGTCTCTCACAAGAAAGGATGGACAGGACAGATTGGGAATGAGATTTGCCAGAGATGTTCAAGGAACCTGATCCAAAACATACCTGACATTGTATCCTGGGTTCAGATTCCATGCACCCACCAGTACCTTTTGATAAATGAAATCTTTGGTGGTTTTCTGATATTTAGGGATTACTTCCCCCCTCAAAAAGTAGCCTAATGAAGACATCTTTCAAAGAACCAACCCACAGAGACATGTGCCGCTAGGTGACTCAGGGGATAGAGTGCCAGGCCTGGAGACAAGAGAACAGAGTTCAAATCAAATCTCAACATTTACTGGCTGTTTTACCATGAGCAAATCACTTAACCTCTGTCTCCCTCAGTTTCCTCAACTATAAAATGGAGATAATAATGGCATTTACTTCTCAGGATTGTCTTGAGGATAAAATGACATAATATATGGAAAGCACTTAGTACAGTGCCTGGTAGATAGTAGATGCTATATAAATGTTAGTTGTTATTGTTGTTGTCACTGTTCTTGCTCTTGTTATACGGTGTCAGCTAAGTTTCAAAGAATTTTGCAATTATCATCATCTTCAAAATGTATTTATTAGACATCAAATTGTCTTGCCCCAGTACAAGACAAAGAGGCCACATAGTCAGTCTCCAATCTAGGACAGAGATTCTTTCTGTGGGGTCCCTAAACTTAAAAAAAAAGGATACCTATATTTAAATGTAATTAACTTCCTTTTCATTTCTGTGTATTTTATTTTATGCCTTTAAAATATTATTATGAGAAGGGATCCATGAGCTTCACCAAACTGACACAGGGGTCCGTGATCAAAAGGAAAAAAGAAGTAATAACCATGATTTAGGAGTTTGTCATCTATATGACAGATCCAGTGATACAGATAAAGGAATTCAAGACATACAAAATTGCTTGAATTTTTTTTCAGAAATTTTATCTTTCTCAAAAAGCTATTTCAAGGATATACACAGTTGAAATGGAAATATAGCCTTACTCCTTCCATATCAATCCACTCTTCTGAGTTTTACCTTTTTCTTAACTCCTCTTTCTTTTTCCTCCCTCCTCTATCTCATTACTCATTGGTATTAACTTTATGCTTCACTCTATTATCTCTAAGTTGTTAGCAATAATAATTCTGTCTACTAAATCTAAATTATTAGAAACTCTCAATCAAGGCTATTTGAGGCAGCCGAGTATAGCAGACAGAATGGTGTCTTTAGAGTCACAGAAGCACAAAATCCCAGAACTTGAAAGGATTTCAGAGGTCAACTAATCTAACCTAAACTTGAACCAAAATTCTCTTTGCAACCTACACAACAGCTGATAATTCAGCTTTTGCTTAAAGAACAAGAAAGAGGATGAACAAATAACCTCTGAAGGTAGTCAATTCCACACTTAGACAGTTCTCATTGTTAAGAGGTTTCTCCTTATTTTAAGTCTAAGTCTGCAACTTCTAATTGCTTCTACTTTTGTCCTTTTGGAGCCAAGCCCCAAGGAGATGGGCATGCAAAACCCTTATTTCACATGATATCTCAATTCATATGTTTTGGTTTTTTTTTGCAAGGCAACAGGGTGAAATGACTTGCCCAGGGTCACAAAGATGGTAAGTGTCAAGTGTCTGAGGCCAGATTTGAAGACAAGTCTTCCTGAATCCAGGGCTGGTGCTCTATCCACTGTGCCATCTAGCTTCCCCCATCTCAATTCATATTTGAAGATAGATATTATAACCTTACCTCTCTTTCCTAAGTCTTCTCTTCTCCAGGCTAAAAATCTTTAGTTCCTTAAGCCAGTCCTCACATTGAATGATTTCAAAGCCATCTTGGTCACCTTCCTCTGGATATTCTTCAGCTCATTAGTATCCTTCTTAAAAGTCAATGCCCATGGCTGAACACAATTCACCAAATGTGGTCTGAAAAAGGCAAGTTAAATGGGACTATTGTAGCCTTAATGTTGGACTCTGTGTGTCTGTAAAACAACCTAAAAATCACATGAAGCTTTTGACCTTCATATCATGGCTCTAGGTATTTTTTAGAACTGATGTCTAATTGTATCTCCTACATCATGTTTATACGAGATTGGTTTTCTAACCCAAATCTAAGACTTTTCCTCAGTTGTTGTTAAACTCCATCTTTTTAGATGTAATGTAAGAGACAACTTAAAAGCTGTTTGATTCCCTAGAAACATCCTTAATAGCATTGCGACACTTTATTTTTCTTCCTGATTCCTTAGATATAAAATGAAAGGATTGAATGAGTTCTCTGAGGTCTCTCCCAGCCTCTAATTCCTATGAGTCCTATGATCCTAAATGTTAAAATAAAAAGAGTAAATCAGTGTATAACTAGTTAACCAACATCAGATATATGTTGTACTAAATGCAATTTGGGGCAAAAGTAAAAACAAAATGTTAGGGTAGAAAGAAATAGGAGAGAACATCTGTGAGAATTCTGTCCCCAAGGAAGCTATCTGCTCTAAGCTGATCAATAAAGAAAAGCTTCCTGAAGGAGATGGGCTTTTAGCAATAGTTTAAATTGTAGATTTAAATTTAATTTAAATTTAAACTAAATGTAGATATTAAATTTACCCTTCCAAAGGGGTCTACAACACATACACACACACACACACACACACACACGCACACACACACACAAATTTAAATTTTTCTATATTAAGGAGAAGGACAAGGAACATCTTATCTTGCCCTCCTATCCTTCAACACATTTAGTTCCACAGTACAAAGGGCCAGTTTAGGAATACCTTCCTATAAGATTGGATTATGCTTGTTTTTAATATGTTTCCTTTGAGAGTAGTGGGAAGGGATTACCTGGAATGGAGATGGGTCTTTGATGGTGTTGGAGAATTCCAGCAAAGGAGATTTTAAAATTGTTCAGATGAAGGATGGCTGGGGCTGTTGAAGCTGAGTGATATGAAATAGCTGGATATAGAAGACAGAGAAAACCAAAGAAAAGTTGCATCATTTTATAAGATACATAAAATCTTAATGACAGGAATTTATGGGATTATAGGATTTCAAGATGAAAGGGAACTAGTCTGTAATTTAACACACAGAGAAATGGAATCCTAATGAAGTTCATTCTTCCAGTATCAGACATTAAGCCAATGCAAGAATTTAATCCGAGCCTCTAGTGCAATATTTTTCCAATATATTATCATATTGTTCAAATTTATAACTAATCATTAAAACTATAGGAACATAACTTACAGATGACCTTGGAAATCACATAATCCAACACTCCCTTTTTATAAATGAAGAAATTTCAACCCAGGGAGATTAAGGGACTCATTCAAGTGGCAGAGTAAGGATTTGAACTCAGGACCTTTGATTCCAAATCCAACACTCTTTTCCCTGAACCACACTACCTCTAATTTGATAAAGACAGAAAGGTTAAAAAAACACAATATAAGACATAATTTCCTTCCCAACTCTGAGTTTTATTTTCAATATTCTAATTTATCATTGGTTTTCATCACTGATGGCTTGACTCAGGCTATATCAGAAGAAATGAGGGATTATATAAAATCACTTTGTCACTTCCTCACTACAGGGGATTGTAAAGATTTTGATGTTCTACAGTTTGTAAAATTCAGTTTCAAAATCTGGGAAGCTGTGATAGATTTCTTGTTTTGTGTAATCTTTGGGCCATGTCAGAAAACATGAAATATAAGCCACTTTTTAAGCTATGTCAATATTAATGAAGATGATGGTTGATATTTTGCAGAGAATTAAGGTTTCAAACTCAGAGGGTGAGAAAATATAGATGTTTTGGCATATACAATGCTGAATTCGCAAAGTAATAGATCATTTCCCTACTCCATTTTTATTTGAGTCAATATTGCCTAATTATGTCTACATAGTAATATTGATGGATGTAAGGAAGTATGGGTATAGAGAGAGGAAAACTGAATGTGAAGTTGGAATACCTGAGTTCAAGTAGAGATAGCATCATTTATGAGCTTTTCAGACTTTGAGCTAGTCATTTCCCTTCACTGGACATCCATTTCTCCTTTTTTTATTATTATTAGGTGATCTCTATGGTCCCTTCGAGTTCTGTCTCTTGATTAAAACAAAAATAAAACCAGAGTCCCCAGTCCATTAGCATAATCAGGGAGGTAGGGAAGTTAAATTATGAAAGCAAGAAGCCAATTCCTGCTAACAGCCTTAATGTTGCATCAGGCTTCTGTACACTCTGGTGAAGCCTACCGGCAATCTGTAAGAACAGACAGAGTCCAAGCTTCCAGGAAAACGGTGATCCTATACAGTGGTTAGAACCCGAATGCACTGAAATGGCTGAAGAGTTAGGTGGAAAAAGTGGGGTGGGGACGCTCATAATGGCAAAACACCGCAGTTCAAAAGAGTATGGGTCCTTGGTTGCAGGGGTGTTGTGAGGTATAAGTAAGATAATGCAAATAAAGCACTTTGCAAAAATGTCAGTTTTCAGTAAGAGTATTAACAACAACAGCAGCAGCCTAGAGTCACCATGCCTCTAATCTGGTGATGACTTCATGCTCTGAGCCTTCTACTGCACTCCTGCTGAGCTGAAGCAATGTTTATAGAGCAATGCTGGGATATGCTGATAAATATTTTAAAATAGGCCTCTCTGTGAGGAAAAAAACGTATTCACACACACTTGTAAATTTAATCTGCATTATTAACATTTTCTTAATTAAGTCTAGACAAGAAACAAAACCATAAATTAATCCCTGATTTGCAGCAATTGCTGACTTCTGAGCAGCTGATTAGAGCTGACTCCAGCACCCCCCTGCCTGGTTGAATTTCCTAGTGTATCTATATTTGTATTTCCTTCTCTTAAGTGTGTAATTGGGGGAAAAAAATACCAATATCTTAGGTTGTCTGAAGTCTTGTATTTTGTAAAAGGACTAAATAATGATGGCCCTGAATCACAAGATCAGTACCAAATGAATCAATGACAACACCTTCTGAGGTCTTTCCTTGTTCTTTCAGGTATGTTTGATTTGTGATCTTGACTTTCTGCTAAACATCTTAAAAAAGAAGCATTTTTTAAAAGAGTTGCAGTAAGATGACTGAATTATTTAATCTCTCTGAGCCTCATGGTCCACGTCTGTAAAACTGAGATCATGATACCTGTTATACCTACCTCGCAGAATTGTTTGTCTCAAATAAGGTAAGATATGCAAAGAACTTTGCAAACATTAAAACATGTCATCTACTATTATATGTCCATCATCCCTTTATCACCTCAAACCAACTAGAGATGTGCCAAGTGATATAAAAGGACAAGAGCTACTTAAAGGTTTCATAAATCTCCCCACAGAAAAACCAGAAGAGAAACCAAGGAAATGAGTAAGCAAGGGAATACAATGAATACAATAATACAATGAAGAAATTCTATGACAGGAAACAATGGCAAGAAAACTCTCCCAGAGACAATTCGGCAATAAGGACAACTCCGTGTAGTCAATAGAAATCTGGCTTTTTAGTCAGGAAGACCAGAGCTCAAGTCACACCTCTAACATCTAAGATGTTTAACTGTGTGCCATTTCAATAACAGGCACTTCTAAGTTAAAGAACAGCTAGTGATATGTACTAATACAAGAAGGTAGTTAAGTGGTTCAGTGGATAGAGCACTGGCTTGGAGTAAGGAAGATCTGAGTTCAAACATGACCTCAGATACTTACCAGCTGTGTGACACTGGGCAAGTCACTTAACCCTGTTTGCCTCAGTTTCCTCATCTGTAAAATGAGCTGGAGAAGGAAATGGCAAAGCACTCTAGTTATCTTTGCCAAAAACAAACAAACAAACAAAAACCAAAACAAAACAAAACACAAATGGGGTCAAGAAAAGTCAAACATGCTGGAAAGGACTCAACAACAAAAACATTGATACAAGAAGTTTATTCATCAGGAGTTCCCTGTGTGAAGTAAAGTCCAGATTGGACAAAAACAAACAAACAAAAAACCCCCTTAAAGACCCTTATTTAGAACTCGAGAAAAGAGAATAGAATTTCCACGTGAACCCTGAATAGTTAGAAAATCGCAAATTGAAGGAACATATGAGACTTTAAGATTGAAAAGGAGAAATGATGACTCAGTTGAAAAACACTAACAAAGCAATATATATGCTTTAAAAATACTGGAAGAGACAGACTTTAAAAATATGATGATATAATTAGAATCATTAAAACAATGTTGAAAGATAGCAAGAATGATAGTACATGAGAGGTCTTTAAAATAAAAATAAACATTGACCTGCAAGACACGGCTTATGGAGATAATATAAGAATTCTAGACCATAAAAAAATAAACAAGACATATCCTTAAAGAAAAATTAAATAATGCTATCTTAAATAATGAATGGGTCAAGGGACAGATAATAGAAAAAAATAATTACATTAAAGAAAAGAAAATCATAACAATGAGAACACACACCAAAATTCACAGGATACAGCTAATGTAACTCTTAGAGAAAAAATGTATATCTATGAAAACTTATGTCAACAAAACAGATAAATAGAAGATGTATGACTTTGACATATAAATACACAAGTTAGAAAACCAAAAGATTAATTCCCAAACAAGCTCAAAAGCAGAAATTTGGAAATTCCATTGAAATTGAAACCAAACTATTTAGCTAGCTTTTTGAAAAGATCAAGAAAATTGATTATTAATTAATTTAATTTATAAAAGGAACAGGAAAACCAAATTACCAAGATAAAAGATGAGTACCCATCAAAATGAAAAGGAAATAAATTTATCGTAAACTATTTTATTCATTTTATGCCAAGAAACTTAAAACCTAAATGAAATGAATGTTTTATTTTTGAAAGATAAAGTATCTATATCAACCAAATAGGAAATAAGAATTTCAAAAAACCTGGTCCCAGAAAGAGAAATCCCAAAGAAAAAAATGTTATTTATCAAACATTCAAAAAACAAATAACACCTATGCTCCATAAACTGTTTGCAAAAATAGAGAGTGATGAAATCTTGGCAAACTCCATAAGGAAGACAGTGGTAATCCCAAAGCCCAAACCAGGGAGAAGATAAGCAAAGGAACAATTCTAAGACCAATAATATTACTAACGATTTTTACTTATTTGGATTCATAATTTTACTCACATAGGAAAATCTGGATGAGAAAATTCTCTTTACAAATGCTGTATGGCAGCTGTTCTGGAAATTATAGTAGCAGAAAGTTGCAAGTAGCACTCACTGAGAAGTCCAATGACTTGCCAAAGGTGAAAAGCAGGATTCAGACATTCCTAATGCTTAGATTTGCTCTCTACCCAATATACCACTCTATTTCTCATCATCAATAAATATTGATGTGGAAATATAAATAAAATATTAGCAAAGAGGAAAGAGGAAAAAACAATTTATTTTAAAAATTAACAACTATAGTCAAAAGAGATTTATAGGAATAATGCTAGGGTGATGCTTTATTAGGGCAACCCAAATCATAATTAACTATATTAAGGAAAAATAATTAATAAAAATATGTGGTTATATTGATAAATTCAGAAAAAAAAGTTTCATTAAAATAGACACTTCATTAATGTTAAAATGCTAGAAGGCATAGGAGTAAAAAGACATTTCCATAATATAAGCAGAAATACCCTCTAAACCCAAATCTATAATCATTTGGAATAGAGAATCACTGGGAAGCTTTCCCAACCCAAATCAGGGATAAGGAAGCATCATCACTATTTTCATGATAACCAAAAGATAAAAAAATGTCAGGGGATATAACGGGGCACAGAAAGGCGGCCTTTGTACTCCTACATTTCAAACTATGCCTTAAAACTAAAATTATCAAATCTATCTGCTATATTTTAAAAATAATTTTCATTTGTACAAAGGGACACTTAGATAACTGTGCATGTGTCTTCTAAAAAAATCTATGTAGTAGGAAATAAAAAATCAGAAAAGTGGATTAATGGGACTTCCAGGAGCCAAGATGGCAGAGTAAGCAGTAAGTCACTCTCACTCTTTCTTATTGACCTTGAAAAAAAAAACAGAAAATATAGCCCCAGGAAAAATCCTGGAACCACTAAGCCAGCAGAAAGATGGGGTGCAGCAGTCCTTTAGCCTGGGAAGCTTGAGGGATTAACGGGAAAGGTCTCTCTTCCTCTGGTGGAAGGGGAGCAGTACAGGACGGGAGGCATCCCAGCAAGCCAGAGGCAAGCCCCACCTCAGCAAACCAGCAGGAGATCCTGAACCCCAGGGTGGTGGAGCAGGCAAGCACCAACACCAGGACCCCCAATCCCTCCCATCCTCCAACCTCCCCATCCGTGCCTTGGCATATTCAAGGAAACCAGCAGAACCACCACAAGCACTGGAGGGCAAGCATCTATCAAATTGGCTAACGTGACAAAACAGGAAAATGGTAAATGTTGGAGAAGATGTGGAAAAATTGGAATACTAATGCATTGTTGGCAGAGTTGTGAACTGATTCAAGCATTCTGAAGGACAATTTGGAACTATGCCTGAAGGGCTATAAAACTGTGCATACCCTTTGGCCCAGAAATACCACTTTAGGTCTGTATCCCAAAGAGATCACACAAAGGGGAAAAGTACTCACATATACAAAACTATTTATAGTAACTCTTTTTGTGGTGGCAAAGAATTGGAAATTGAGGGGATGCCCATCAATTGGGGAAAGGTTGAACAAATGGTGGTATATGAATGTAATGGAGTACTATTGTTCCATAAGAAATGATGAACACCTGGATTTCAGACAAATCTAGAAATACTTACATGAACTGATGCTGAGTGAAATAAGCAGAACCAGGAGAACGCTGTACACTACAACAACAACATTATGAGATGACTAAATTTGATAGACATCTCTTCTCAGCAATGCAAGGATCTAAGACAACTCCAAAAGACTCATGATGGAAAATGCTATCCACATCCTGAAAAAGAACTATGGATTCTGAATGCAGATCAAAGAATCTCATTCTCTCTCTCTCTCTCTCTCTCTCTCTCTCTCTCTCTCTCTCTCTCTCTTCCCCCCTCTTTTGTTTCTTCTTTCTTGTGGTTCTTTCCATCCATTCTAATTCTTCTTTACAACATGACTAATGTGAAAATATGTTTATTAGGAATGTATATGTAGACCCTATATAAGATTGCATGCTGTATTGGAAAGGAGGGAGGGGAGGGAGGGGGAGAAAATTTAGCACTCAAAATCTTTGAAAGTGAATGTTGAAAACTAAACAATTTTAAAAAGCCATCTTTGCAATCATCAGTCCTCAGGAAGAGTTATTTGGCATCATTTCAGCTCACATAGCATGGTGAAAAATGACAAGTGTATCAGGAGGGAAACAGTCTCCCCAGAGAGGCTACCCCTGGGGTTATTTGGACTATTTTTCAATTGGAGATAATCAGTAGTGATTAAATTTATTTTGGGGAGACATGTGACATCATGGTGTAGAGGATAGTGTGCTGAATTTGGAGTCAGGCACCCTGACTCCAAATTTCCCATCAGATACTTCCTAATTGTGTAATCATAGGCTACTCACTTCATCCAAGAGGGCTGTAGTTTCTTAATCTATGGAACAGAATGATAACATGTGTGCTACTATAGTACTATGAGGAAAATATTATTCAAATCTTAAATTTACACATAAATGTCAGTTATTAAGAGGTAAAAATACATATTTATAAGCACAACTTTGAAGAATATATAGTAGCCATTTACATTTTATAGTACTTTAATGTTTGCGACGTTACATATATTATCTCATTTAATCCTCTCAATCACTCTATGAGATAGGTGCTATTGTTATTCCCATTTTACAGTTGAAGGATCTTCAGCAGGAAAGTTAAGTGAATTGTGCTGGGCCATTCTCTATGAAATCCTTACTCTGGTCCCATAGGTGTATGTAGGTGATCCTGGGTTCTTAAAGACTATTCCAATGAAGAGCAAATATCAGTAACGTCCATCAAGGTCAAAAGACCTCAGTCTCAGAACACATATACATCTGACCATATTGGAACGGGAAGAAGAAAGGAATGGAATAAGTTTACAGAGTTCCTTGCTTTTTATTTTTCTTCTTTCCCTTTTTCCTCCTCTTCCTTCTCTCCCTTCTTCAGGCTGAAAAAACAGGGGAGGGGTGAGTGTCCTTGTGTCCTTGTTGTGGCCACTTCTCCATAGAATCAGAGAAACCCTAATGGATCCTTCACAAGAACAAAGAAGAGGGCCACACAAGAGTATTCTGAGAGCATTTGCCTTTGGTTCGTTTCTGGTGGAGGCCTAGTCATGCACTCTGAGCTAGTGTTTACATTTTATCTCAATGTTACTCAATTCACAGATAATTTGCCTCTGTGCTTTTCTCTGTACAAACCACAACATTTGGTTCTATTGAGTGAGAAAGAATAATATTTCAGCTTTGTAGTGAAAATAGTTCAGTGATAGTTCATCCTAACGCCAGAACAGAATATTAGCTCCTATGATCAACTGATTGACTCTTGGGGGTATATTTTGTATTTAATTTCCTCTTCTTTCTTCATTAGAATTCCAGATTTCAGATTTAAAGCTTGACACAGTCAGCACAGAAAGGAATGCAATTAATCAAATGATTTCTTTGATATATTCAAAGTGGCATCCAAATACAAGTCATCTTTTTTATTTTAACTCAATATGTAGATGTTTAAGCCTAGACACATCATACACCTATAAACTACTAAGGCCAGAAGAGGCTTTGGAGATTATCTAGTGTAGCCAAACTCTTATTAATAAGTGAACTAGAGCACCAACGGGGGAAGTGACATGCCCAAGGTCATCCACCTAATTCATGGAAGAGCTGGTCTTCTAGGCCAAAGTTCTCTCATTCCTCATTTATTACTCTGAGATGCCATACTACATTTGCCATATCACACTGCCTCCTTAGGCTTGGAGCTAAAACATTTAGATTGTTTTGGTGAATAGGGCCTTCTCCTCCCAACCTGGAATACCTTCAACCTATCCAGCTGCATGTCCTGATCTTTCTTCACCACCTAATCTCACATTAACAAGAACTTCTTTCCTTGAACTCTAGAAATTAATCAGAGCAAGGTAGAGAAGAGACAGTAGGGGTGCCAACAGATAAGATCTGGGTAAAGGCACATAGGGATGCACTGCAGGGAAATTCAGGAAGCCCAACTCATCCCTACCTTCTCCTCATTCAGTAGCACACATAATAAGAGAATAGCTCAATATGTTTATTCTAGGCATGAAACACTTTCTAGTGTTGGAGAACTGGTGTTTTAAAAACTGTCTCCAAAATTCAATGGTATAAATAGATGACCTTTAGAAACCTAATCGTCCCTAGTACAAGCAGTGCCAAAACATTGATTTCTATAAACTTTGACCATTATTAAGTAATTATTTCTTATCCACTGTGGCGTACATTTTTTCCAGATTCTTCCCACATTACTACTGATACTAATAGTTCTATTTCCACAAAATGTATGTGCATCTCTGTGATGTCAGGATTAGATTCAATAAAAAGTGAATTACTTATTCTTTGATGAATTATTTGGGACCTGACATGCGTAAAGAAAAATGTTTGTTTCATTCCTTTTTTTATTAAACCTCCCAATGTTTGCTCATGGAATTATCTCTCTATAATACGTGGTGTCTCCTTATCTGATCAGGCCCTGAAACCACTGCATATTAATGTGACATCCGTTTGCATGGTCCTGGAGAGCTTCTAGCTTTGGTGCCATTGTGGCTTCTTCTAAGTGAGTATACTTCCCATTAGGAGACATTTGAAAAATATGTTTCTTTTCTTTATCTTCCTAAAGTAAGCATGCAAATGTTTTCTAGATGCTTTTAATTTAAACCTCATAAATATAGTAGGGCCATAATTTTGAGTTTGCCACCCTAGTGGCAAACTAGTTTGCTGTCCCTACTGACGGAAGGACTTGGGTATAATTTCAGCATTTCATCTCATAAAATCTTTCTAATTCGGGTTCCCAACCGACGGAATCCCTGGGAACATCAGAATTTGACTCTTTTGCTCTTCCCAAAGAGTCCTCAGTTTCCCTGCAAGCATTCAGGATAACAAAAGGACAAAAGACATTTGTAGCTCCATGCCACATTGTTCCTCTGCCCTCCTTTTCTCATTCTCATTTCTGTGTTTCTTTGATCTTTCTCTTACTCTTTAGGACTCTATCACTCTGTTAACCCTTTAACGTCCTGATCTAGAACCACTTGCCTCCTTTCAGAGTGCATATGGGCCTAACAATTTTCCTTACAGGCATTTCTCTAGGTCCTCATACAGCGTACGGTTTCAGTATCAATCTGACACCAGCATTTTTACTCCAGAGAGGGAAGAGCTGTGCGAACTCTGGGTAGATCCCTCTTTGGATTCCATGCGTGATCAAGTATCTCTATTTCCATCTGCCTCTGGCTTGCTGCAGGTCTGTTCAGTGTACTCTCTTCATCTGTTAGTCCCTCCTGGGGACTGTATGGTCACTCATATGAAAGCAAGTCTTCTCTTGTGCATGGCACCCTGAGAATTTTCTATGCATTGGGGATGGGGAGGGTAAGAAGAAAGAAAGGCAGGTGTTACCTGACTCCTCTTGGAGTTTCCTGCTATGTTGTTTTAAATGGAAAACCATTGTAAACTAAGAGGAAGTAAGCTTTTGAAAGGCAAGGGACTGTGATCACATTCATGCATTTGTCTGATTAGGACAAAGTCATATAGTGTTAACTCAAACTCTTATAGTGGGTAGTGAGAACTGTGCCCCGAGTCAGGAAGATGAGTTTAAATGTGGCCTCAGATACTCACTGAGCTCAAGTCACAAAACCTGTTTGCCTTAATTTCCTCAGCCATAAAATGAGGATAATGATGATGATGATGATGATGATAACCCCACCTTGTAAGGTTGTTGTGAGAATCAAATGAGATTTTGCAAAGTGCTTAGCATATTCCCTGACACTATATAAATGTTTATACACTACCTCCCCTTATAGTGTTTTATACTTTACAAAATACTTTATTTATAATAACGCTTTGAACTAGATGGAACAAGTATTATTACTTTCTGCCCCATTTTGCACAGAAGTGATATGAGGCTCATAAAGTTCACAGTCCTGGGAATTGGTAGACTTATAACTTTTTTTTAAAACCATGACTTCCTTGGGAGGTGGGGGAAAAGTGTTTTCTCTCTTTGTTGCTTCTCCTCAGCCCTCACTTCATGCTGTATAAGCAAAAGTTGGATTCATTGATAATTTCTTTGAAACCATTCTTTTTTAAAAAATGGCCAAAACTATGTATTTTGAAACAAAACTTAAATAATTATGTGGGGTGGGGGTCATAAAGGTGTTAAGAGGGAGATCCTTCAGCTTGTATATGCTGCCATCTATCTATTCCTTGAGCAAAAATTTATTCTTGGCTAAATTCTGATTGGCTATTTAGGACAACCAGACTGAAGGCTTGTAGAAGTCATAAAATGGTTCTAAATCTTTCAATTAAATTAAAATTAATTTCTCATTCAGCCCATGTTATGGGTCTAACACTGTTCTAGGGTTTCATTTGACTTTGCATATGGGAGGGTGTGGCTGATTTCTGTTGGATACCAAGAAATGCCCTTCCCATCCTGGCCCCACCTTCTCCTCTTCCCTCCTTAATAAGCAAAATTACCAACTCTACTCTAGTACTACTTTTTATAGGCTTGTAGTCATGTATCCCTTTCATAATGAGTCCAGCTCCTTCTGAGCAGGAGAAAGACTTATTCAATCTCATGGAGTGCTGAAGTCCAATGCTTGGGGATTTCTTTGACAAAAACAAACAAATCAAAAATCCAAGAAGTGGCCACCACCAAATCCATTATGAAGCTGCTAAAAAAAAAATATAGAAGTGTTTGTACAACCTCTGAAGTGTCCTTATCAATCCTGACCAAGCCCATTCAGTCTTTTTCCTGTAACACAGAATCCTTGTACCATTTGCTAACTAACACCAAAGAAAGTCATTCTATTCAATCTGTTTCCTATAGCATGTTGCAACATATTTATTTGAGTCATTAGTGGGGGGTGGGGTGGGGAGAGGAGAAAAATTTGCTAGTTTTTTATTCAGGGAATGTTTCCACTGAATGTGTTTGAGTTTCTTTCCCTGAATGTCTGTCTTGTGAAGTCATTTGGCTTAGGGCTTCCGTAGGTCACGGGGTGCATATAGTAAAACTATGAGAGAGCAGATAAAGCCAGTTCAAACACTTCTGGCTCTGTGTTGCATTAAACAAAGGAACAGGGCGATACTGTATTTTTGAAGAATGGAGGACTATTAGATATTCTCAGCTTTGAAAAATGCCTGTTTGCAGCCAGGGGAAAAGGCTTTGGTGCATCAGGTACAAATGAATTATGATTTAAAGTGCTGACATTCAAATACAGAAAAAGCCTCCAAATTCTCACTCTTATTTTTTGTAAACACTAAAGAGCAGTAGGTCAGTGCCAAGAAGGACAAACATACTGGGTACTAACTGGAGGTCTTCCAGTGTTTGCACTAAATTCCATTCCCCAGTGCCTGAGTCTCTTTCTAGGCTTAATGGCCTTGAATTGTCTGTTCCATGGCTGTGCTCAGATGAGTTGATGTAGAAAAGTTGACCCCTATTCCTTCTGTTGAGTCTTGACTGAAACGGGATCCACTGGGAGGTAGTGTATAAATTTGGATCACGATGAGTTGAGTCCTGACAGAAAACTTGGCCAGACTCAAAGCAAAGGCCTTCAGAACTGTGGGGAGAAGCCTCTTTTAATCCTCTGCATGGACTGAATCTTGACATGAAAAGGAACACGCCTTTCCCAAATGCTTTTCCAAAACATCGCCTGAGAGAAACACAACTTAAAAAAGAAGCTGACTTTTGGCTGGAATATATTAGGTGACATGTACTCATAACGCTTGTAATCAGAAACAGTTGTCATCTTAGTGAAATAAAAAAAAAAAAACTCAGGAGAGAATTGTGTTGCACATTGTCAAGAAACTTTTAAAGCTGCCTTCATCTCTAACAACAGGTAAACACTTATAATAGCCCATATGCTGAAGAGGCAAGAGCATGGTCTTAATTCTAAGTTCTGTAAACATCAATAAAACATATTAAAATAAAAAAAACAAAAATTCAGTTGTGTAATAAATTATAATGATAGGAAAAGCAAAGAGATGAAAAAATGCAATGAGTAAGGAAGTAGGAAAATCAAAAAGGACCCTTGAGCTTATTTAGGAATCAAGTTTATCCACATGCACTATGATTCTGTTACCAGCAGAAAGAAGTTTTCTGATGCAGCAGGAGAAGCCTAGAAGCTGAGGGATCTAAGAATCACTCTGATTGATTAGAAGAAAATGCTGTCACAATAGTGGGTTCATTCTCATTGGCCCAGTCAGAGTCTTAGGCCATATCTACACAATCTTAGAGGAAATGTGGTATAATGGGTAGAACAACAGGAATTAAAGACAAGAAAATCTAGGTCCTACTTTAGACTCTTACTAGCTATGACCCTTCTTGTGCTTCATCTGTAAAATGAGATAATCTAGCTCTAAATCTATGATTATATAATCTGAAGAAGGGGAATAATATTAGCATCTAATTTGCAAAGTTGTTATGAATATCAAATGAGATAATGACAACATAGATAAGATACTGGGCTTGAAGCAGGAAGACCTGGGTTGAAATACTACTCAGACATTTATTGGATGTGTGATCTTGGACAAATCACTTCACTGCCCTGTGCCTCAGTTTTCTTATCTGTAAAATGACTGAGTTAGAGTCAGTGACTCCTAAGCTCTCTCTTAGTTCTATATTTATGATCTTATTATAAAGTACTTTGCAAACCTTGTGTTGGATAAATCTGAGTTATTACTACTATTAGAATTTTTATTACATTTGTAGTTATCATCTGTAACCTGGTAGATTCTAAATGTCAGCCACTTTACCAACAGATCATTTGATTTCAAATTGAATTTACTGTGTGGTCACCCAATTCACCTGTTCATTCAATCTAAAAAGTATTTGTTGTAAAACACAGGATTTAAGTTTTATCATTTGCCTACCAGTAGAGTAATAGAGGCTGCAGACTTTTGTTGCATAAAGGACGGAGTCAGTGCCAGAGTTTAGGACAAGAGAAGCCCTCTTGCTTCCTGCTTTAAGAGACATGGTCCCAGACCCACTTCAGGAAGAAATTTAGGGATAAAGGGAATAGACTTCTCTAATACGTGCCTAATTTCCAACTTGCCTCCCTAGAGACTATCAGGAATTTCCCTTCCAGTTATATTGAAGGCTGAAGCTGGAAATCAGGGACATGTTGAGGAGCCAGCTTTCCCTTACATACCTGCCTTCCAAAGTCTGCTTTCTTCCCCAGAAGAGGATCTGGAACTGACTAAGTCTTCCCTAGAGTCAGAAACAAAGAAGGCCTCTCTTCACCCAGGCTCTCAAGCCAACTTCACCCCTCATGCAAACACAGAGTATTGTGAAAACTTCCTCTCCACCAATGAGGAGAGTCTTATGCAAATAGTCCAGGCTTAATTAAGTACTAGTGCCTAGCAGCGTGTCAAGTTTTGTGGTGGATACAAAAGTATAAAATATACCAGTGGCTCTCAATTTTTTTATAAACTCATGGAAAACATGAGCCACAGAAATTATGGCAACAGTGGTTTCCCAGGAATTAAGACCTCGAGATCCATTACTCAGTCTCAGGAATTTTTCTGCTTTTCTTTCTTTGTCCCCCTTACTCTCTTCTTTCTTTACTTTCCCAAGACTCACATCTGAGAAAGTGGCCTTGCATTTCCCAGGATAGAGGTGCTATTGTGATTTTCCTGGAGTCAAGCCAGAGATATCAGGCAACTAACTCCAAAGGGGACGGAGGATGGGGAATGTAGAAGTGTGAGGGAGAGGGAGGAGTTTAACAACAAATCCAGTGACACCAGAGGCATACTCCTTCAGTACTGCAATGCATAGGTCCTAGCCTCCAGCAAGCTGTATCTTTTGGGACACAGGGCATGTTTGTGGTAGAAATAGAGAGCTATAAAATACATACTGGTGTCTGTACTTTGTCATTAGAGATCCTCTTTGTATGTTACTGAACGATAGCTTACCTTTAATAGGTAGCTTACGTGCTGCAGCCACCATACCTTCTTTAGCTCTGCCCCACCTCCAGTATCTATTTCCTATTGTTCCTTCAAGGGTGTTTCATTGCTGAGCAAGGTCTATGAGATCTGTATAGTCTCTTAGTCTTGATACATGGCCAGTCCTGGCAGTGAGAACTGAAGTTATGAAGTTTATTCCTCTTTCCAGTTTCTATGTCCTGTTATAGTACAACTGAGAAAGTTAAAGGCTAATAGATTACTCACAATATAAAACAGCATATTATAAAGCCATAGTCCCATCTAATCCTATTATGGTAATGTAATGGTTAATGAAACTTTGTAATGCGTACAATCTTTCAGCTCTCTAAACTAATTTTGAGAAAAAGAAAATCTTTTCAATGTCTTTGTTTCAAAATATCATCAGAGATTATTTTGCTTTCAAGTGTGCACAGATTTTCATAGAATATTAAATGTACAATTTACACACTGGAGTTATTTCACCCAAATTGCTGCCGCTCTTTTTGGTTATATTATTACAGATTTAGTGGGCTGAAAATCATTGTACTGGGCTTATCTTAAATTTGTTCGAGTTAGCATTTTTTAAATGGGCCTTCTACCCTTAGACTAAACAATTTATTTGAAATGTTCCCAGTTTTTCTAGCCGTTTTTTTTCCTTTTAACTAGTTTTCCCTTAAAAGATGACATTCTTATTTTCAAAACAGGGAAAAATTGTTCAATAGAATTTTTTAAATGTCATTTAAGTCTTTACTCTCCACAGATTTTCATGAGGAAAATAAAAAGCACCTACTCTCTGTAGAGTGCCATAGTAAAAAAAAAAAAAAACAAACTGCAGGCATATAACAGAAATGGAAGACTCATTGGCTACCCTCCAGGTGTTTCTAGTCTTTTGAGGGCAGCAATATGTAAGTACAAGAAAGAACATGAAAACTATAATTGTAAGATGTTACCAAGGAGCACAAAAAATTGATAATGAATAAAAGAAAGGCCCTAGTATAAGAAGTCACTGACCCTTTCCTTATAGAATTCTTTATATCTCTCATCATCTTTAACCTTGATTCTTCTAACAACCATTAATTGGTCTCTCTGCTTCTAGTATCTCCCATTGCTAATATATCCTTTAAACAGCTGCCAGTCTGATATTCTGAAAATAAATGAAACAAATAATAAATGAAAATAAATTGTCATTTATTTTATTTTTTTCCAATTATATGTAAAGAAAATTTTTAAAATAAAATTCAGAGCTCCAAATTTTCTCCCTCTCCTACCTCTTCCCTAAGAGAGTAAGTAATTTGATATAATGAACTGAGTGATTTATGAAGTTTTTGTGCTCAAAATCTATGATCCTATGATCTCTTACATAAGGAAGGGTAAGATAAGTGCAAAAGGAAGGTCTTGGTAAAGTTCTGTGAGAGAGGGGTCACTTTTTCCTGGAGATGGAGAAAGCAGGGATATGCTACTAAATGCTTAACACCTTGTTGTCTGGGAAGAGTGGGGCAGGGAGGGGAATGTGCACATGACATAATTTTAAGTTTAATCTATATTATTAACATATTCTCCATCACTTTCCTAAGTATAGAAAATCAACAAAACAATAAAGCCCTGATTTGTAGCACATGTTGATTTCCAAGGTGCAAATGATAGAATTGAAAAATTAAACAATATATTCTCCAGAGCCTGTAAAAGCTGGCTTCAGTAAAACCACTGCAGTGAATTTGAGGGAGCTATGGCAGAGAAATGGCACTTGAACTGGGCCTTGAATGAAGAGACAGAACACCAGCCAAGATTATGGGCAGAGGAAGGGCACACCAAAATGAAAACATTAATTGGCCAAGTCAGAAAAACAGATCAACTCAGTCAAAAGCACAGAAAAGAGTACCCTTTATTATTACAGAAGCCAGTTCCAGTTAGCCACAATTGTTGCATGCTCCCCCGTACCCAGTGCTCTGTCTAATATGTCTTTTTCCTGGCAACAAAGATGTGGTGGAGAAAAAAAAGACTTTTTCTCACATTCACATGTTACTATCTTCATTCCAACTTCTTTATTTCTTATTTTACCTTTAAGCACTTCTATTTCAATGGGAAAAAAAAAATAATCCCTAGAGCCTGCTTCTTTGCATACTCCTTGTGAGTGATGAGAGCTTTTATGCTGTGGCTAAAATTCACTGTAAGAAATAGCTCTGAGCTGTAGGATAATTACTAATTATTATTCACAGCTTCATAAATACTGAAAGGTAAATATTTGGCTCTTGACATGAAGAGCACAAAACCCTCCTGAAAAGTTACACAGAATTGTTTTGTGCTAAGTAGTTAAAATAGATGATTTTGTTTTGATAGTACTTATTATTATGCAGATTTACAGTTAAACACCTCAAGTTCTTAATTAGTAACTCTCCCCTTATAAGAAAATTTAGCAGGCTAAAACATTCACATATTTCTTAAGCAAAAATCTATTTAACAATTTCAAATCAAATGGTAGTCTACCTTTTGAAAAAGACAGTATATCCCTGAATTATTTTGCTTTTCTTTCTTCCTTTTCTTTCTCAGTCTCAATTCTAGACAAGGATTTTAATTTAGCCTGGAGTGCCAGGGATTTATGATTGAGCATTGTGATTTCTATTAAAAATGAAGACAAAGAAGGCAAACCATCACTTTGAGAGCAATGATTAGTTTGTGAAGCAGCAGAATATGGGAAATTCAGTAGTCTAAAGAGGTATGTCAAATGGCTCTGTGTAGTAATCATATGACTGTTCTTTCCTCCATTGTAATGGGGCTCAATTTTCTTTGGCCTTCGTTGCTAGGAAACTCACACTTATAGAATCAAAAGTGGCCTTACTGTTATTGTTGGTGACTCCATGGACTCTAGAATGAACTAGGCATGTCTTACAGCCTTCATCGTTAACTGTTGATTAACTGAGGCATGTAGTGTTACTCATTTGCATTGGAGATACTCTTTAAAACTCAAGGGATGATTCAATTCAGTTGCAAATTCCTTCTAGGAAAATCCATTAACCTGTGTTTTGTTATCTACAAATTCTCGCTAAATATAGAGAAATATAAGTGGTAGCTATAGACATAGAGATATATTCAGAGAAAGAGATATAAACAAATGGATTAATTTTTCTTAATTTTCTACACTGCATTAGAATATACTCTCCCTTGGAAAGTTGACAGATATACAGAGAGTGAAATCATCAAAGTCACAAGGTATTCAGCCATGAATAATATTCTTTTGGTGTAGTCCTTTTTACTAATAATTCAAGAATGGAATTTCAATGTATACCAAAGCTTTTAAGCTTCTTCAATTCTATCAAACATGTTAAAGGAACCAAAATATATCATGTTGAGATTAACTATATTTAACAAGCAATTCCAGCTATTGGAAGGAGTTGGTGAATCTGCTATTGTATGGGCTACATAGAGCCATCTGTGTTTATATTATAGTTTGGATCATATATCTAGAGCTGAAAGGGATGCCAGAAACTAATATTATTATTAATTTACATGTATTAAGAATGTTAAAGTTTGCAAACAGTTTTACAAATATTATTTCATTTTATCCTTACAACCCCAGGAGTTAGATGCTATTAGTATCCTTATTTTCATAAAGATGAAGAAACTAAGGTACACAGAGGTTAAGTAATTGCCCCTGGTCACAGAGCTAGTAAGTGTCTGAGGCAGATTTTAAATTCAGGTCTTCCTGAATCCAGGACCTACAATCTATGCACTAAACCACCTAGGTATTAGGGATAATCCAAACACCTTTTTTTTTTTTTTGGGCCCAGGAAAGTTGTGACTTGTGACTTGTCTATAGTGACACAAGTAGTAAGCATTGGAGACATGACTGGAAATCAGTTCTTTTTATTCCAGAGTCAATTCTTTTTCCATTGCTTTTACACATGTTATATTTCCCCATTGGCAGCATGAAAACTGTCTAGAGTTCTAGATTTATAATAAAGAAGATATGGGTTCAATCTCACCTCTAATACTTAATAACTCTGTGATCATAAGCAAGTTATACAATCTCTTAAGACAAAAATAATTCTATGATGTACAAGTGCTGATATCCATTGTTAAAAGGAGTCCTGATATTAAGGAAATTGCAAGTCTATGAATTGGTGACATATTGGGACTTTTCCCCAATTATTCAGCAATATATTCCCTAGCTTCTACATTAGTGTTGTAAACTTAACAATAATAATATGGTTTCTATTTGGACTTGTGATTTTATTGTTACAAGAACAGTTAATAAAGAAAACCCCTTTATCAATGGAAATTAGACATCCTGAAGATTAGTCTTAGAAAATTTCATAGAGCATTGAGATGAAATAGGAAAGGCACAGCCAATATGTAAGCTCTCCCAAATTCCCCTACAAGCAACTCTAAAATAATGTCTCAAATTGAATTCTCGAGCAGCAGAATCAATAAAAGTTTGGGTGAAACAATTTTCTAGCACAAGACAATTTATGAGGTCAGCAAGAAAGATCTATCTCACCAGGGTGGTAGTGGGTCCCTGGAACACAGTGCAAGCCTTGCCTTGAGGGCCACTGTATTGGCAGCAGTAACAGCAGTGTCTAGAGCCTCTCAGCCCACAGACAGTGGATGGATTGAACAACTGGTCATAAAGAGATTACAGGGGACCCTCTGCTGGCCAGAGGTCAAAGGAGATAGGATTACAACCAAGAATCATCTACCCAGCAAAACTGAGTATAAAGGGAAAAAAATTGGCATTCAGTGAAATAGAAGATTTTCAAGCATTCTTGATGAAAAGATCAGAACTGAATAGAAAATTTGACTTTCAAATATAAGACTCAAGAGAAACATGAAGAGGTAAACAGGAAAGAGAAATCATAAGGGACTTATTAAGGTTGAACTGTTTACATTCCTATGTAGAAAGATGATATTTGTAACTCATGAGACCTTTGTTATTAGGGTTGGAGGGAAAAATTAAATGTATATCTATCATCTATCTATCATCTATCTATCTATCTATCTATCTATCTATATATCTATCTATCTATCTATATCCATATGTTTAGATACGGATAAAATTGTTAAAAATTGTTTTCACATAAAACTGGGAAATAAGATATACAGTCAATGGGGTATAGAAATCTATCCTGCCCTACAGGAAAATAGAAAGGGAAGGGGATAAGAGAAAGGGGGGGGCGGTGATAGAAGAGAGGGCAGATTAGCAGAAGGTATATTCAGAATGCACACCATCCTGAGGTGGGAGGAGGCATGAGATGGGAGAGAAAATTTGAAACTCAAAATCTTGTGGAAGTGAATGTCAAAAACTAAAAATAAATTAATTAATAAATGTTTAATATAAAAAAAGAGAAAAGAAAAAATAGGGATGAAAATAGGACCTAACTTTCAGCATATTGTATGGATAAAATGATATATATGTAAAGTACTTTGCAAACTTTGAGTGGCTATATAAATATTAACCATTAAAATTCTTAGTTGTGAAGAAAATAACACTTTAAAAAAACAGAATCACCCAAATGACAAAAGAGGTCCAAAAAGCCAATGAGAAGAAGAATGCTGTAAAAAACATAATTGGTAGGTAGACTCCTAAATATTTTATAATATCTACAGTAACTTTAAATCAAATTTCTCTTTCTATCTCTTGTGTTTGGGCTTTGTTGGTAATATATAGAAAAGCCAATGATTTATTTAGGAGTCTACCTACCAAAACAAATCCAGGAACTATATGAACACAATTACAAAACTCTTTTCACACAAATAAAGTCAGATCTAAATAATTGGAAAAACATCAGATGCTCATGGGTAGGCTGAGCTAATATAATAAAAATGACAATTCTACCTAAGATAATTCATTTATTTAGTGCCACACCAATTAAACTACCAGAAAATTATTTTATAGAGCTAGAAAAAATAACAAGATTCATTTGGAATAACAAAAAAACTCACTCTTTGACAAAAACTTCTGGGAAAACTGGAAAAGAGTATGGCAGAAACTAGGCATAGACCAAAATCTCACACCATATACCAAAATAAAGCCAAAATGGGTTCATGATTTAGATATAAAGGCTGATACTGTAAGCAAACTGGGAGAGCAAGGAATAGTTCACCTATAAGATTTATGGAGAACAGAAGAATTCATGTCCAACAGGAAATAGAGAACATTACAAAATCTAAAACTGATAACTTTGATTATATTAAAATTGAAAAGGTTTTGCACAAACAAAGCCAATACAACAAAGATTAGAAGGAAGGTAGAAAATTGGGAAAGAATTTTTACAACCAGTCTCTCTAATAAGGGCCTCCTTTCTAAAATATATAGAAAATTAAGTCAAATTTGTAAGAATACAAGTCATTCCCCAATTGACAAATGGTCAAAGGATATGAACAGGCAGTTCTCAAAGGAAGAAATTAAAGCCATCTATAGTCATATGAAAAAATGCTCTAAATAACTACTGATTAGAGAAATGCAAATCAAAACAACTCTGAGGTACCACGTCACACCTATCAGATTGGCCAACATGACAAAACAGGAAAATGATAAATGTTGGAGAAGATGTGGGAAAATGGAACACTAATGTATTGTTGGTGGAGTTGTGAAATGATCCAACCATTTTGGAGAGCAATTTGGAACTATGCTCAAAGGGCTATAAAAATATGTATACCCTTTAACCCAGCAATAGCACTTCTAGGGCTGTATCCCAGAGAGATCATACAAATGGGAAAAGGACCCACATGTACAAAAATATTTATAGTAGCTCTTTTTGTGGTGGCAAAGAATTGGAAATTGAGAGGATGCCCATCAATTGGGGAATAGCTGAACAAGTTGTGGTATATGAAAGTAATGGAATACTATTGTGCTATAAGAAATGATGAGCAGATTTTTCCAGAAAAATCTGGAAAGACTTGTATAATTTGATGCTGAGTGAAGTGAGCAGAAACAGGAGAATGTTGTACACAGTAACAGCCGTGTTGTTTGATGACTAATATTGATTAACTTGACCCTTCTCAGTAATACAAGGATCTAAGACATCTCCAAAAGCCTCATGATGGAAAATGCTATCCATATCCAAAGAAAGAACTACAGAGTTTGAATGCAGATTGAAGCATACTATCTGCTATTGTTTTTCTTCTGTTGTGTTTTGTTTCCTCTTTCTGGTTATTCCTCCTATTGGTTCTATTTCTTACTTACAATATCACTAATGTGAAAATACATTTAATAGAAATGTATATGTATATATATATATATGTATATATGTATATGTGTATGTGTGTGTGTGTGTGTGTGTGTTGCACACTGTGAGGGAGGTGGAGAGGGACAGGGAGAAAAATTTAAAACTCAAAAGCTTATGGAAGTGATTGTTGATAAATCAAAGTAAATAAATAAAAAAAAAAACATAATTGGCCAAATAGAAAAGGAGGTCCAAAAGCTCACTGGAGAAAATAATTCCTTAAAAATTAGAATGGAGCAAATGGAAGCCAATGACTCTTTGAGAAATCAAGAAATTATAAACAAAACCAAAAATATGAAAAAATAGAAAACAATGTGAAATATCTCATTAGAAAAACAACTGACTTGGAAAATAGATCCAGGAGAGATAATTTACAAATTATTGGACTACCTGAAAGCCTAAACATCATCTCAAGAAACTATCAAAGAAAACTGCCTTGGGTATTCTAGAACTAGAGAGTAAAATAGAAATTGAAAGAATCCACCAATCACCTTCTAAAAGAAATCCCCAAAGGAAAACTCCTAGGAATATTGTAGCCAAATTCCACAGTTCCCAGATCAAGGAGAAAATATTTCAAGCAGCCAGAAAGAAACAATTCAAGTATTATGAAAACACAATCAGAATAACACACAATTTAGCAGCTTCTACATTAAGGAATCGGAGAACTTGGAACACTATATTCTGGAGGTCAAAGGAGCTAGGATTAAAACCAAAAATCACCTACCCAGCAAAACTGAGTATAATCTTTCAGGGGGGGAAATTGATATTCAATGAAATAGAGGACTTTCAAGCATTCTTGAGGAAAAGACTAGAGCCGAATAGAAAATTTGACTTTCAAATACGAGACTCAAGAGAAACACGAAAAGGTAAAGAGGAAAGAGAAATCATCAGGGACTTTTTAAAGTTGAACTTTTTACATTCCTACAAAAAAAAAGTCAGAATTGGCCAAATGGAAAAAGAAGTTTTAAAAAATCACAAGAAAATAATCCCTTAAAAATTAGAAGCAAGTAGAAGCTAATGAATCAATAAGACAACAACAAATAATGATAAACTAAAATAAAAAAGAAGAAAAAGTAGAAAACATGAAGTATCTCATTTGAAAAACAAACTCTATTGCAAAGCAGAAATTATCAAAATAATCTGGTACTAGCAAAGAAATAGAGTGGTGAATCACATTTGGTACATAATTCACAATAGGTAAATGACTACAGTAATCTATTATTTGAAAATTTCTAAGATCCAAAGTATGGGTATAGGAAATTACTATTTGACAAAAAATGTGGAGAAAACTGGAAAGTAACATCTTACATCATATACCAAGATAAGGTCAAAATGGGTAAATGATTTAGATATAAAAATCATGAGCGAATTAGGGAAGCAAAAATGGAGTATTTTATTGGTCAGAATTATGGATAAGGGAATAATTTATAACCAAACAAGAGATAGAGAGCATTTTAAGATGTAAACTGAATAATTTTGATTACATCAAATTTAAAAATTAAAAAAAGGTTTGCACAAACAAAACCAATGCAGCAAAAATTAGAAGGGAAGCAAGAAACTGAGGGGAAAATGTTTCTCTGATAAAAACCTAATTTCTCATATATAGATAACTGAGTCACATTTATAAGAATATGGGTAATTCTCCAATTTATAAATGGCCAAAAGATATGAACAGACAGTTTTCAGAAAAAGAAATCAAAGCCTTTTGTAGTCATATGAAAAACGCTATAAATAACTATTGATTAGAGAAATGCAAATTAAAACAACCCTGAGGTTGTTTTAACTCACACCCATCAGATTGGCTAATATGACAGAAAAAAAAAATGACAAGTGTTGGAGGGGATGTGGGAAAATAGAAACATTAATGTACTGTTTTTGGAGTCGTAAACTGATCCAAGTATTTAAGAGCAATTTGCAACTATGCCCCAAAGGGTATAAAACTGTGCCTATCCTTTGACCCAGCTATGCCATTATTAGGTCTGAAACCCAAAGAAATTTTAAAAAAAGGAAAGGGACCTATATGTCCTAAAATATTTATAGTGACTTTTTTAGTGATGACAAAAAATTGGAAATTGAGGGGATGCTTATCATTTAGAGAATGACTGAACAAATGATGAACAGGATAGTTTAACAAAAACCTGGAAAGACTTACATGAACTGATACAAAGTGAAATGAGCAGAGCCAAGAGAATGTTGTACATAAGAAAAGCAATATTGTACAATGATCAACGGTGAATGACTCAGCTGTTCTCAACAATGCAATGATCCAAAACAATTATGAAGGACTGAGGATGAAAAATACTATCCACCCCCACAAAGGGGACTCATGGAGTCTGAATGCAGAATGAATCATACTTTTCTAAAACTATATTATACTTGTTTTTTGGTCTGTGTTTTCTTTTGCAATATGGCTAATGTGGAAATGTTTTGCATGACTATACATGTATAATCTCTATCAAATTAGGGAGTAAAGGTAGGGAAAAAGAGAATTTGAAAATCAAAAAAAAGTTAAATGAATGTTAAAATATTTTGTTTACATGTAATTGAGAACAAAATAAAATGAAAATTAAATGTCAAAAATAGAGGAATCAAATCAGAGGAATCAAATAGAGAAATGTCAAAAAGAGAGGAAATAGAATCACAAATTTAGATGGCTTTCTTCACAAATGGGAAGAGAGATTTGGATTGATAGCTAGGAGGAATACATGAATCAAACATGGGCTTTTTGAGATGGGGCAGCATGGGCATGTCAGTAGGTAATAGAGAAGTACATAGGGAAAGTAATTGAGGAGAGATTGAAGATAACTATTAGTGGGGATGATAAAGGAGTCATTCTGCTGGAGAAGATGGAATGGAGTGGGAGCACTTGTACATGTTTACCTCTGTAAGGAGGTAAACCTTTTCATGTCCGATGGAGTTAAAGGAACAGATAGTCTTATAAAGCAACTGAATGATATGAGATGAGAAGGAAGAGGGTAAGGAAGTTCTCAACTAAGGCCTAAATTTATTTTTTTGGCAAAATATGAGGCCAGATTCTCAGCTGAGGTTAGGCATTAACTAAAGATAGATATAAATGTAGGTTTGGACATACAGCCAAATCTCTACCTAAATTTTAGGAATTTTCCTAACTTAGGATCAGAAAGGTTGTGATTTAACTCATAACTCTTCATCTAAAACAAATCCCCTAAGACAACGCAGTAAGAAACCGTGTGAACCTTAAGAGCTGTTATATGACAATTAAGCTAAAAACAAGTTAATTATTATAATAGTATTACACTTCAGCACTTTTGAGATTCCATTCCTGTGATACATCCTTTCCCAAGGAATATCACAACACTTATATAAATTAGTATACCATGTCTAAGAGTTATTGTGGTAAAAAAAATATAATCTATATCTAGTTTCTTGATGAACCTCTCCAAGCTTATCTAGGTCTTTGAATGGTTGACATAATTGCTGACTCAATACTTAAAGTCCTTTCATCTGGGAAGAAACCTCCAGATAATGAACTCTGCAGGTGAAGCTTTCACAATCACCAAAAATGCATGTTAGAAAGGGTTTTTGTCAGTTAATTAATTTTTAATAATTAATCTGTTTATTTTTAGTTTTCAACATTCACTTCCATAATATTTTGAGTTTTAAATTTTCTCCTCCTCCCTCTCTTCTTCTCTCCCCAAGACGGCATGCAGTCTGATATCAGTTCTGCTTATACATTTCCATTAAGCATATTTTCCCGTTAGTCATAATGTAAAGAAGAATTAGAATTAATGGGAGAAACCACAAGAATGAAGCAATAAAACAAAACAACAATAGAAAAGGAGAGCAATCTGATAGGTGTGATGGGGTACCTCTGAGTCATTTTGTTTTGTTTTTTTGTTTTGTTTTTCAGTGAAGCAAATGGGGTTAAGTGACTTACCCAAGTTCACACAGCTAGTACATATCAAGTGTTTGGTCTGAGGTCAGATTTGAACTTAGGTACTCCTGACTTCAGGGCCGGTGTTTTATCCACTGCGCCACCTAGCTGCCCCTCAGAGTCATTTTGATTTGCATTTCTCTAATCAATAGTGATTTAGAGCATTTTTTCATGTGACTCTAGAGAGCTTTAATTTTTTCATCTGAAAATTGCCTGTTCATATCCTTTGACCATCTATCAACTGGGGAATCTAAGTCATGCCATTTCAAAACCATTGGATAATTTTTTTCTAACAAATGAATAAACCAATCAATTAATCAATAAGTATATATTAAGCACCCACTATGTGTGAGACATTTTGCTAAGTACTGGGGGTACAAAAAGAGGCAAAATACAATCTCTGCCCTCAAGGAATTAACAATCTAATTGAGGAGACAACATGCAAACAAATTATACATATATGTGTGTGCATTTATGTACGTGTATATATGTATATATGTGTATATATATATATATGTACACACATACACATATATAAAATCAGGTTATATGCTGGGTAAATAGGAAATAATTAAAAGAAGGAAGGTCCCGGAATTAAGAGGGGTTGAAGAAGGTTTCCTGTAGAAAATGAGATTTTGGTTGGGACTTAAAGGAAGTCAGAACAGTTGACCAGTAGTAAGAAGACTGGAAAAGTAGGAGGGAGGGAGGTTATGAAGGGCTTTGAATGTCAAACAGAGCATTTTGTATTTGAACCTGGAAGTAATAGGAAACCACTGGAGTTTATTAAGTGTGTGTGTGTATGTGTGTGTGTGTGTGTGTGTGCTTCTCTGCAACCAGGATGATATATTGTTTATGTTATATTTCACATGTACCAAGATTTGCTACTTTAAAAAAAAAATCCTGCAGAAAATTCTCTTGAAAAGTGAAGAACTGTTTAAAGCACACAATACCTCCTAATTTATAGACCCTGTGAGTACTAGTTTTGTATGTTGGGTTTGCTTAAAGCAGGGCACATTTCAATCTCTATTTTTGTTAAATGCATTAAATTCATTGTTTTTTTATGATCTACAAACAAAAGAATTGAGCTTTCTTTATTGTATCTAGATTATAAAGTTAAGATTTTAAGAGTCTGATATATTTTCTTGTTTTTCCCACTCTGGTTCTGTATCAAATGACAGTCAAGGAGAAAAGAACTTCATCTTTCTGCCAAGGCCTTCACAAACAACGAAGGGAGGTTGTTTTTGTTTATCTAGTTTGTTTGCCTTATTTTTTCTCCATGGTCAAGAAGACCATGTAACTTTTGTCAAATAAAATGGTCACAGATACACAGCAGTGAAAATTTCTTTGTGAAAAACCATTTTGCTGACAAATAAAGAGGGCAGAAAAGGTTGCAAGGGTTTATTGTTGCACAAAATCAGTCAGTCATCAATTCCTTCACCCCGGGGGTGAAAAGATGTTGATGTGATGCCAACCCTCTGTTCAAAAGTGGAATTGGAGTCCTTTTTATCTTTCCCCTATTTATCATCAAATGGAGAATGGCTTTTCTACAAATCTCACACATTGCCCTTTAAAACAATATGTTAAAATCTCATTGTTATTGTTCAATCATTTCAATTTTTTTCAACTCTTCATGACCCCACTTGGGAATTTCTTGGCAAAGATACTGAGAAACTGGAAGTGGAAATTATTCAAACCTCTCTTTTTCATTTTTCCTAAACTTAAAACTCTCTAAGAGATTATGATTCTTTTTTGTTTGACCCTTTGAACTGAATTTACTTATCAGCATATTAATTCAACATTGATTGCCTTTTACAGATAGTCCTCAGATTATTTTTTAAAAATTACAATGAGAAGCTAACTGAAATCAAGATTCTGACACTAATCCTGAAAAGACAAGATAAATATTTATAAAATTGAAGAAAAATGAGAGACAACCTGCACATATGGGAGAAAGCACTGGACTAGGACATAGGAGGTCTGACGAGAAATCACAATTCAAGTTTTGCCTCTAATTGCCTGTGTGACTGGGGGCAAGTCATTTCCTTTCTCTGGACTTTATTTTCCTCAATTATTAAATTAGGAGATTGCAGTAAAATCATATATAAGACTCCTTATACTCTAATATTCTATAATTCTATGACTTATGAATCACAATTCAATGATTCAATGTAGTTGGGAATATCATCAGTATGATTTACTTAAAGCACATATACAACCCAATATACAGAGTGTTTATAACTTTTAAGTGTGCTTAATTTTAAGCTTTAATTGGCTTAAATGTGTGTACATCCTATATACAAATCAAAAGATAAATATGGGGCTGACTTAGCTTTATAAATGATAGGATTCATTTAAATTGCAAACATTCTCCTTTAAAAATGTATTATGTTTATTATATTACATTATATTACACTACATTATGTTATGTTAGGCTATGTTATGTTATGTTATGCTTTGTTATTCTATACTATGCTGTTTTGTTATGTTATACCATATCATATCATATCAATTATATTATATTTAAACAGTCTTAACCCAGTAAAACATAAGATTCTTGAGGACACAATTCTTTTTTTGTTTTTGTCCTTGTAACATAGGTGTGTATCAGGGTGCTTGGTACATAACAAAAGCATTAGGTTATTCAGTACTTGTTGAACTTGTCTGAATTCTTTCCTGGAGCAAATCATGCTATAACTCTAATTATACTACAAGTACATCAAATATGATTCAACTTGCAATCATTTGATTTTTAATGAACAATTTCTCCTAAAGTCAAGGAACTCTTCAGTTTGCTATTTAGAGCCCTTCACAATCTGACTTCAACACCTTTCTTCATTGATTCTACATTATTTTACACACACACACACACACACACCATTCTAGCTATATTGATCTACTTGATGTTCTCTATGAATTACACTTCGTCTCTCCCCTCCATGCCTTTGAACAGGGCTGTCCTCAATGACTGTAATGCTCTCTTTTCTCACCACCATCTCTTGGAATCCTTAGCTCAAGGGCCAAGTCCTAGAAAAAGCCTTTCTTGATTCATCTAGTTACTTCTTTTCCCCCCAAAATTGTTTTGAATTTATTTTGCATTGATTTATCTGTGTATATGCTGGTATTCTCCAGTAGAAGGTGAGTTCTGGGAAGGCTAGGACTGTTTCATTGCTGTCTTTGTTTCCGCAATGCCTAGTACAGTGCTGATACAGAGTCAAAATTTAATAAATGCTATTATTTGGTGGTGGTTTGTACAAAATCTTTTTTTGGGGAGGAATATTTTTTCTCCCATAACGTTAGGTGTATTTGTATGTATAATCATTGGATTTGAAGTCAGAATACTGGGTTTCAATATGAATGCTTCATCTTACTATCTGTAGGATCTTGGACCAGTCAGTTAACTTGAGTCTTAGCTTCCTTTTCTCTCTCTCTCTCTCTCTCTCTCTCTAGAGAGAGACAGAGACAGAGACAGAGAGAGACAGAGAGAGAGAATGGTAGGAGGAAAAAATAGAGAGGTGCCACTCTAATGCATTTTTGATGGAGCTATAAATTGGTCCAACCACTCTGGAAAGTAATTTTTAACTATATACTATATACTATATACTATATACTATATACTATATACTATATACTATATACTATATA
>NW_020954641.1:37947244-37984569 GCF_900497805.2 Vombatus ursinus
ATATACTATATACTATATACTATATACTATATACTATATACTATATATTAACTATATACTATATACCAAGTCACTAAACTGTACATACCCTTTGATCCAGAGATACCACTAGGCATATTCCCTAACAAATACACAAATATTTATAGTAGCACTCTTTTGTAGCAAAGAACGGAAAGCAAAATGGCTGCTCATCAACTGACACATGACTGTGCCAAAATAACGGAATATTATTGTACCATAAGAAATTACAAAAAGGATGGATTCACATAAATCTGTGAATATTTATCAAGAAAAACTCTTTTTACAAAATTGTTGCACTGTCATGATCTAACTACATTCTAGTTAAGTATTTTGTTTATAGGCTCTAGTATATTACTACATTAGGCAAACAGATTCACCTCGCTATTTAGAGTAATAGGAAACAAATAGCTATAATCTAATGGCACTTTCAAGAATATATTCTCTTTACTTTAAGTTCACAATTTCTTATTAGCTTTGTAACCTCTTAATAGCAAGATTTTGTTTCTACATCTGCAATGCCAATATTCTAGCTACTTGTCTCATTTCAAGAGGACACTTCTAATAAGATTTGATGTAAGATAATTGCATAACTTTATTCTACTTGAGTATCTGATTTGCAAGTTCTATTATTTTATTCCATTAGCTAGAAATAGATTCATCTTGCTACTTAGAGGCACACCAATGTAATTACAATAATTACATTGGTCTATTTAGAATGTATGTCTCCTTCATTGAGCTCACGATTTCTATTTAGCTAATCTTAATACTAGATTCTTTCTGAGTACTTAGTAGTCTAGCTACCTTCATCAATAAAATGTCAAAAGAAATTCTCTTGAGGAAATTCTCGTGCATTGTTAGAGCCTAACCATATTCGACTTAAATATCTCATTTGTAATAAATTTTTTGCTGTTTATGAATCCTTCTAGCTATGCAATTTAAATAATTTGTACCATATAGAGGTTTCTTTGACAATATATTCTCTTTATCTTATGTATATTATTTATTATTACCTTTCTAATTTCTTAATACAAATACTGGGTTTCTACATTTGGAGCTCAAGTATTATGTTTATCTCAATTCAATATCAAAAGGAACTTTCTTTTGGGGCTTGTTGCAATGTGGGTTTGTAACTATTTTACTTAAGTATCTTATTTGCAGGTTCAAATATTTCACTCCACTAAGTAAAAAAAAAAATCACCTAGCTATTTAAAGCCATAAAAAGGAAAAATAATAATCTAGTTAATCTATTTAAAATGAAATTTTCCTAAGCTCTTTTGAAAATTTCTAGTTAGTTGCCAAACTTTCTAAATTTATTAATAGTTGTATTGGATTTTCATTATTAAATATCCAATAATCTTGCCATGTTCAATAGAACATCATCAGAAATTTAATATCTAATGTAATAGTAAAATTATGGTTATGTGAAAAAGGATTAACAATGTATCTAAAACCTGTGAACTTAATAACAAATCATGTAAGATAGGTGATTGTATCAATAAAAAAGGACATGATGAATTTCAAGTTTTTAAGTGAAAAAAAATTGTAAGGTTTTTGTATATTTATTTGGTTGTCCCAAGTACTTCACATGCCATTGTACATGATTTCTTATTACTTTTTATCTTTCTTACAGTAATAATGTGTTTCTGTATCTGGATCTTGAATTTCCAGTAATTTGTCTCAGTCCAATAACAGAAGGAACCTTGTGATCTCTGTTAAGAATAATACTTAACCTTTCTGTATCCCCTCCCATATAAGTTAGTCTAGGTTTCCCCTATGAGGTATCAAGACTTTCCCCAAGACTCGCTTAACTTAAGAAATCATTGACATAAATTCCTAGCTTTTTTTTTACTTTTTACAAAGTAAAAAGCAATAACGAGGAGGTGTAAGGGTATCCTGATGCTTGGCTCTTAGATTATAATGGGTAACTCAGACAAAAGAGCTTCATTCAGGTGAATTAATTCAAGGGGCCCTTAATGGCTATTCTTATTGAAAATCCTTGTCCTGCTATGTTAGCCATAGTAAATCTCTTTCTTATATATTGAATGACCTATGGATATTTCATTTAGCTCTGATATCAAGACTAAATTATCAGGAGATTGATCTGAGCCAGGCCTAGACTAGCACATGGTCCTTGGTGCAATATAAGACCATACCTCGAGCCAAAGAGACCAAACAAAGTGGAACAATCCAGTTGGTACATTTAAATTGGATACATCATAGTTTATTTCTTATTTTCTTTTGAAATTTATTCTCTTTATGTAATTTATGTATTTCTCTGGGCAGACAGACTTTACCTGGTTGCACTAATAGCACATCTGCAACACCAAGCTAAAAGACAAATCTTAACAAAAATTCGTATTGTTCAATGTAGCACTTATATACCAGGCACTCTGGAGAGGATAGGGGTAAGGAAGCCACCAGCCTCCCTTAACAGGATCTGCTGAGAAGGGTAGAAAACGGGAAGGGGGAAAGGTATGCCTTTCCAACAGTACTCCCAGGAAGGGCAACACTCAAAGCTCACGAATGAATTCTAGGGAGGGGCTAGGAGGGTGTGTTAAAAAGGCCATATGTTCCTGATTTCTAGTGATCTATCCAGCATACTATCTAACTCAATTCTACATAAGTATTTTGTTTGCAGATTCTTATATTTCAAGATTCATCTAAATATTATTCTAATGTCATTGGAGCAATTAAATTGGTATCTTTACAAAGTATCCTTCTTGGGTTATGTCCATGATTTCTAGTTTGCTATCTAACTTTCTTATAGTAATTGTGGGTTCTTCCTTTTGAGTGTCTAGTCTATCTACTTGCATCCCTACAACTTCAAGAGGAATTCTCTCGAGGGACTTAGTGCAATGGCAGTGTCTAACTATACTCAGCATATGAATTTTGCTTATGTTTTCATGTGTATCACTGGGTTGGGTAGAAATCTATTCATCTTGCTCTTTAGAGAAATTTAAATAAATTGATACATTCTAGAAGTCCCTTTAATAGTGCATTCCCTCTTCCATATGGACATGAATTCTTATCAGTTTCTAGCATTCAATAGTTGTATTGTGTTTCTATTTCTTGGACTTGAGTATTCTACATCTTAGTTTTCTTGGGTAATTTTGTATGATATGACTATATAAATTTATTCTTTTTTTCTTTTTTAAAATTTATTGTATTTTTGATTTATGGAATAAAATAAGCCTTTCATAACATAGTATACTTTTAAAAAAAGATAATCACTCATTAAATGGTAAGTCTATTATGTACAACATATTCCTTTTAAACATATAATAAATTTATCACGTAAATTTCTTTTTTCCTTTTTTTCTTCCCCTCCACCCTAAAGATGGCTACCATTAGACATAAAAGTGTGTGAGTGTGTGTATAAAACCATTCTATACATAATTCTATTTATCATTTCTTTCTCTGGATGCAGATAGCATCTTCCTTCATATGTCCTTTGCAGTTAAATTGGGTATTTATAATAGCCAAAATGACTTAATTGCTCAAAATAATTTTAAAACAATATTGCTTTTATTGTATATAGTGTTCCCATTTTGCTCTTATTATTTTTGCAAGTCTATCCATGTTTTTCTAAGATCATCAAGTTCATCATTTCTTACAGCACAATAGTATTCCATCACAATCATATACCACAATTTGTTCAGCTATTCCCCAATTGATGGGCATCCCTGCAATTTCCAGTTCTTTGCCACCACAAAAAGAGCTGCTATTTTAGAACATATAGGTTCTTTTCCTATTTCTCTAACCATCTCTGGAAACAGACCTAGCAGTGGTATTAATGGATCAAAGGGTATAGGCAATTTACTCACTCTTTGGAATTATAATCATAATAGAAAGCATTTACATAGTATATAGTTTGCAAAGTTCTTTACAAATATTATCTCACTTTATTCTCACAATAGCCCTGGGTACTATCATTATCCCCATTTTACAGATGAGGAAATTGAAGCAGGAAGAGATTAAGTGATTATACTACTGTCATACAAGTATCTGAGGCAGGACTTGAACTCAAGCCTTCTTGATGCCAGATTCAGCACTGTATTTACTATATCACCTAGCTAGCCACTTGCGGTATCCATTTTTCAGGTTTTAATATTTTGTTCCAATACCTGGAAATAGATTCATCTACCTATTTAGAGCCATATCAGGTTAAATGATAAATCAAGTTGTCCTATTTACAGTAATTTGTGTAATTGATTTCTAGTAACAGTCTAACTTCCTAAAAGTAATATTCAATATTCTATTTCTACAGGTACAACATTAAGAAGAACATTCTTACTAGACTTAGTGCATACAAAGTGAGGATATAACTTTATTTCATCTTATTCACAGGTTTTAAGAGTTCACTCCATTAGCTAGAAATAGATTCATGCAGTCATTTAGAGTCATACCAAATAAAAGGATATAATTCAATTGGTTTATTTACACTTCATTTTTACTATGCTATGTTCCTGATTTCTAGTTAGCTACATAACTTCTTAATAGTAATATTGGTTCCCTTTCACTGACTTTCCAGTATAAAAATTGTATCAATATTGCATCAAGTAAAATGCTCTGAAATTAACTGGTGCAATGCCATGATCTAACTGCAATCCATTTAAGTATCCAGTTTGTAGGTTCTAGTATATCACTCTGTCCTATGTTGATTGCTATCTGTGCATAAAAATTTAATACTGTGTAGGTCTTACTGGGTGACATCCAGTAATATGATTTGTATTCATTAGAGACTCACCAGAGTACATTTTGTACACTTGGTGCCTGTTGTTTGAATAATCTTTTAACTAAGTACATTTACCTGAATATTCATGGTCACTTAGAAGGCAGACTGATTTCACATACTCAGCTAATCATTTAATTTTTGTGACTTACAATTTCTCATATTATCAGACTGTTTAGTGGCCATATTTTCGTTATTTTCCTCTTTGTGTTCTAACACTATTTTATAAAATATTCAACAAAATATTAGCAAGTAGAATATACACTGAAGGGGGAAAAAACTTTCTTCATGACTAGGTAGGATTTATGCTAGCAATGAAAGGATCATTTGATACTAGCAAAATATTGAATATAATATATCATTTAATTTTGTATTTATTTTACATATACTTATATATGTGCTAGTTCACTTCCCTGTCCCTCTCCTCCTACAGATTATGTGAGATCCTTGGGGGAAGGGACTATTTTACTTTTGTTTTTGTTTTTGTTTTTTTATCCTTGACACCTAACACAGAGCTTAGCACATTGTAAGTTCTTAAGAAATGCTTGTTGATTGATTGTTTATCTGATTATATATCCTTCAGTACTTCAGTAAATCTACTATTTCATTAATGGGGAGAGTCATTCCACTGGTATAGATGGTAGTGTCTTGTTCCTTAAAACTCCTATTCATGTCCTCCTTTAATACTCCACAAAAATGTCCAAACCCAATTCAGAAGATCTTCAGTAACTAAAATAATAAAAACCATATGATCTTATCAAAATTCATGGGAAGGCCTTTTTTATAATACAGCATACAGTCATGATTTAAAAAGAAAACCTTAAAAACAGATTTTTCCTTTTAACCTTAGAAAAATAAACTACCTAAAATTCAAAAGCAATGTTACATATCATGGAGAAACATTATAAGAATTTCTTTTATAAATAGCTACTTTAAGTGTCCAATAATATTAATTCATTTTCACATAGTATTAAAATTATTAGCAATTCCAGTAAAAGAGGGAAAAGAAATGAGAGAGATTAACACGGGAAATGAAGCCAACATATCATTTTTGCAGATAACATTTTTGTCCTTATAAAATTCATTAAGCCCAGAGAAAAATTTAAGGAAATAAATGAGTCCAATGAGGTTGACTGACATAAAATGAATACATAAAAATACTTTGCCTTACTATGTACTACCAAGAAAAAAATTAGACACTATTTTAAAATAAACCCCATTTATAACAACATACTTTAAATATCTAGGCATTAACTTTCCCAGATAAACTTATGATCTATGGAAATAAGGGAAGATTTAGGTATCTAAATGAATGATTCAAATAAATATTATAAAAATAAAAGCATTCCCTAAATTGATTCATGGATTTAGTGAAATTCAAATACAATGTCAATGAAAATTTAAATAGAATTGAATAAAATCCTAAGGTAATTTATATGGAAAAGCATAGATGTATGAAGACCAAAGTTAAATCATTGAGAAAAAAGAAATTAGGTCAAAGAGATTTTTTTCTTTCAGATTTTAAAACAGTATGAAAAATTAGCAAAGGACCATGGTAGCCAAGGGTCAGACTAGTTCAGAATATTCCATTCCATTCAATTCATTAAACACTATTAAATCCTTACAATGTGAAATGTCTTTTACTACGTGATGGGAACACAAGGACCAAAACCAAAGAGTTCCTGTCTACAAAGAGTTCACATTTTATTTGAAAATACAATCTTGTACATGGATAAGTAAATATGGAGGAATTTGAGGAGCTAACAACTAAAGGAGTGGGCTTCAAAAAAGGCTTCACCAAGTAATGCTCCTAAGATGAATATTAAAGGAAGATTAGAAATGGACTTTAAAAAGCAGAAATGGGATGGAAGTATACTCTGTGCTATGAATTATGCAGATCCAGTGGGCAACTGTATGGAAGTTGAGCTGAGATGGAACTTTGAGTTTGTGGAAAAGCTATAGTTTGGCTGGAACTTAAAGATCATATATGAAAGAAGTTTGCCAATAAAGTTAAAGCCACATTTTAAAAGTACTTAAAAAGCTTAAGGAGTTTAGTTTTAACCTCTAGACAGTAGAAAGTGAGTGAAGGCATTCAAGCAGGGGGCAGCTTGGTCAGGTTTTTGCCTTTAAGAGATTATTTTGTTCGGATAAATTTGAAAGTGCAGTGACTAGAAGCAGGAGAATAAATTAGGAGGTTATTAAAATTTTGGATTGTTGAGGGCCTGAACTATCATGGTGCCAATGTCAATGAAGGGAAAGGGACAATTACAAGAAGCATTGTGGAAGTTGAACAAGTAAGACCTGAAAAATGATTGGATATTGGGAATGGGGGTTGGAGAGAGACAAAGGTGAGAGAAGAATAAAGATGACAATAAGGTTTTGAACCTGAGGTGACTGGGAGAATGGTGAAGTCCACAACAGAAATTTAGAAATTTGGAGAATAAATGCAGAGCAGATTATTAGTTTAGTTTTGGGTATGTTACGGAGGATATTGACTGAATATTTTGAAAAGTATCACCTCACAAATCAGAATGAAACAAGCCCACAGAAAGGTGAGTATAAAAGATATGATTTTTAAAATAGTTAAAAATAAAACTAAAAGAACAATAAATGAATAAATGGGAAAGATAAAACAGATCTGTCAGGAGTTCTACAATGAACTATTTTTCAAATCTTCAATACCAGCAGAACCCTCCAATTTAGACTGTACATGTAAGTCACTAATATGCATGAGGAAATGGAAATGACACAAAAGAAGATAAAGATAGGAAGAACATCTTAACAAAACTAAATATGCCTAAAGGGAATCCTTAATTGATCTGACCTCCTTTTCAAAGCATTAAGAGATCAATTTTCAGAATATCTGAAAGATGAAAAGATAGTAAATGATTGAAAAAAAAACAATATTATTACCAAAATAAAAGCTGATAATGAGGTGGAAGAGGTAGACTTGTGGAAGTCAATATGGTGGAGTAAGAAGTAAGTTGCTCTCACCCTCCCTTATTGACCTTGAAAACCCAGAAAAATCACCCCAGAAAAAATCCTGGAAAAGGGTAAATTAAATCACATTAAGAGGCACAAAGACATATTATAGTAAAGGGAAAGAAGGAAGGGAGATGAACATTGTTTGAACCTTACTCTCATCAGATTTAACTCAAGGAGGGAATAACATACTCAGTTAGGTATAGGCATCTGACTTGACCTATAGGCAGCAGGAGGGGAAAAGGGAAAGAAAAGGGAGGAGGTGGATAGAAGGGAGGGAAGAAGTAGTAAGGGAAAAGGGAAATAAAAGGGAGGGGGCTGACAGAAGGGAGGATAGATTGAGGGAGGTGGTGGTCAACAGGAAAACATTAGGGAGGAGGGAAAGGGAGAAAGGAGAGAGAGAAGCAAAAATGGGGGGAGGGGAAATAGGATGGAGAGACAGAAACATATAGTAATCATAACTGAATGTGAATGGGATGAACTCTCTCATAAAACTGAAGCAAATGGCAGAATGGATTAAAAACCATAATCCTACAATGTGGTGTTTCCAAGAAACACATTTGAAACAAAGGGATACACATAGAGTAAAAGTAAAAGGCTGGAATAGAATATATTATGCTACAGTTGAAGTACAAAAAAAAAAAAAAAAACAAGGGGTAGCAATCCTGATCTCAGACAAAGCAAAAGTAAAAATAGCTCTAATTAATAGAGATACAGAAGGAAACTACATTCTGCTAAGAGGCACCATAGATAGTGAAGTAATAGCAGTGCTAAACATATATTCATTGAGTGGCATAGCATCCACATTCTAAGAGGAGAAGTTCAGATGGTTACAGGAAGAAATAGACAGCAAAACTATGCTAATGGGGGACCTCAACCTCCCCCTCTCTGAACTAGATAAATCTAACCACAAAATAAACAAGAAAGAAGGAGGTGAATAGAATATTAGAAAAGCTAGGTATGATAGACCTCTGGAGAAAATTGAATGGGGATAGAAAATAATATGCCTTTTTTCAGTGGTACATGGCACCTACACAAAACTGAACTTGTACTAGGGCATAAAAACCTCATAATGCAATGCAGAAAGGTAGAAATATTAAATGCATCCTTTTCCAATCATGATGCAATAAAAATTACATATAATAAAAGGTCATAAAAAGATAGACTAAAATTAATTGGAAAATAAATAATCTAATTTTAAAGAATGAATGGGTCAAACAATCATAGAAATAATCAATAACTTCATCCAAAAAATGACAATAATGAGACAACATATCAAAACTTATGAGATGCAGCAAAAATTGTTTTTAGGGGAAGTTTTATATCTCTAAATGCTTACATAAATAAAATAGAGAGAGAGGAGATAAATGAAGTGGTTATGCTACTAAAAAAGCTAGAAAAAGAACAAATTAAAAATCCCTAATTAAATACCAAATTAAAAATACTGAAAAACAAAGAAGAGAATAATAAAATTGAAATTAAATAAACTATTGAGCTAATAAATAAAACTAAAAGCTGGTTTTATGAAAAAAATAAAACAGATAAAGCTTTGGTTAATTTGATTTAAAAAATAAGAAAGAAAAAAGCCAAATTACCAGTATCAAAAATTAAAAGGGTGAATTCATCACCAAATGAAGAGGAAATTAAAATAATAATTAGGAACTGTTTTGCCCAACTGTATACCAATAAATTTGACAATCTTAGTGAAATGGATGAATATTAACAAAAAGACAAATTGCCCAGATTAACAGAAGAGGAAATAAAGTACTTACATAACCCCATTTCAGAAAAAGAAATTGAAGTCATCAATGAACTCCCTAGGAAAAATCTCCCAGGCCAGATGTATTTACAAATGAATTCTATCAAACATTTAAAAAACAATTAATTCCAATACTATAGACTATTTGGGAAAATAGGCGAAGAAAGATTCCTACTAAATTTTTTTGACCCAAATATTGGACTGATATGGTACTAAACCAGGAAGAGCCAACACAGAGAAAGAAAATTATAGACCAATTTCCCTAATGAATATAGATGCAAAAATTTTAAATAAAATATTAGCAAAGAGATTGCAGCAATTTTTCACAAGAATGATACACTATGACCAAGTAGGATTTATATCAGGAATGCAGGACTGGTTAGGAAAACTAGCAGCATAATTGACCATATCAACAACAAAACTAGCAGAAACCATATGATTATCCCAATAGATCCAGAAAAAGTTTTTGACAATATGCAACACGCATTCCTATTAAAAACACCAGAGAGCATAAAAATAAATGGTGTCTTCCTTAAAATAAATAACATCTACCTAAAACCATCAGCAAGCATTTTATGTAATGGTGATAAGCTAGAAGCATTTCCAATAAGATTTGGGGTGAAACAAGGATGGCCATTATCACCACTGTTATTCAATATGGCACTAGAAAGGTTAGCTTTAACGATAAGAGAAAAAGAAATGGAAGGAATTAGAATAGGCAAAGAAGAAACAAAGCTATCACTCTTTGATATGATATGATGATGTACTTAAAGAATCCTAGAAAATCAAGTAAAAAAACTGCTTGAAATAATAAACAGCTTTAGGAAATTTACATGATATAAAATAAACACATAAATCATTGGCATTTCTATATATTACTAACAAAGCCCAAAAGCAAGAGATAGAAAGAGAAATTCCATTTAACTGAGTTGAATTTATAAGAATACAAGTCATTCCCCAATTGATAAATGGTCAGAGAATATGAACAGGAATTTTTCAGATGAAGAGATTAAAGCTATCTATAGTCATATGAAAAAATACTCTAAATCACTATTGATTAGAGAAATGAAAATCAAAACATCTCTGAGGTACCACATCACACCTGTCAGATTGATTAACATGACAGAACAGGAAAACGATAAATTCTGGAGAAGATGGGGAAAATGGAACACTAATGCATTGTTGGTGGAGTTGTGAAATGATCCAACCATTCTGAAGAGCAATTTGGAACTATGCCCAAAGGGCTAAAAAATATGCATACCCTTTGACGCAGCAATACCACTTCTAGGTCTGTATCCCAAAGAGATCATAAAAATGGGGAAAGGACCAACATGTACAAAAATATTTGTAGCAGCCTTTTTTGTGGTGGCCAAGAATAGGAAATAGAGGAGATGCCCATCACTTGGGGAATGGCTGAACAAGTTGAGGTATATGAGTGTAATGGAATACTACTGTGTTATAATAAATGATGAGCAGGCAGACTTCAGAAAAACTTCAAAAGTCTTATATGAAATGATGCTGAGTGAAGTTAGCAGAAACAGAAGAACACTGTACACTGTAACAGCCACATTGTGTGATGACTAACTTTGATAGACAGCTCTTCTCAGCAATACAATGATCTAAGACAACTCCAAAAGACTCATGATGGAAAATGCTGTCCATATCCAGAAAAAGAACTATGTTGCCTGAATGCAGATCAAAACATGTTATTTGTTCACTTTCGCTTTTTTCATTCTGTTTCTTATTTCTCATGATTTCTCCCACTGATTCTAATTCTTTTTTTTTTACAATACAACTAATGTGAAAATATGTTTAATGTGAATGTATATGTAGAACCTATATCAAATTACATGCCATCTTGGGGTGAGGGGAAGAGGAGAGATGAGGAGAAAATTTGGAACTCAACATCTTATGGAAGTGAATGTTGAAAACTAAAAATAAATTAATTAATTAAAAAAAAACAAGGAGGAAGAGGAGAAGAAGGAAAAGGAGAATAACAATAACAACACAATGTCACTAAAAGATTTATTTTTAAATCTACAGAAAAAAATTAAAAAAAGAAGAAACCCAAAGGAAAAACAGGTAAGCAGGATAGCTTCACTATTTACATGTCAAATTTATTCTATGTGATAAAGAAAAAGCAATTTGCTTGTAATAGTTGCAGTTTTGTCCCTATCTTTTTTTTGTTCTACTTTGCATATATGATTGCTTACTTTATTTGTCTGTTAATTTCAGAATTTAAAAAAAGAAAATTTGAAAGAAAAAATATATCAAGGATACATTTGATGAAAATATGAACTGGCAAAAGTCTAACCTTTATCAATAATTTCTGTAGTTGGACATGTTTTCATATTGCATTTTTACTTGCCTGAAAGGTGAGAGGAACAGAAGATACCACTTTGTTTGTGTGCGTGTGTGTGTGTGTGTGTGTGTGTTGATTTTGAAAACTCAATTGACTTGGTAAAGGTCTCCTATGAACATATTAAGATCATACAAAATTTTTTGACTAATGTGACCATAGAGTCAATTGTTCAATGATCCTGATAATCTTTATCAAGGAAGAAACAAGACAGAATGACAAATGATCACTAAAGGTGTCCACCACAGTCATAAATAAAATGTTCTGTATGAAATTCTATTAGAAAAGTTATTTTCAATAGTCTCAGTTACTTTGGATTTTCCTGCTTGCTGATATTAAGCTGACTGCCTCAAGACTCAGAATGCTGAGTCTCCTCAGAGAAATCCATAACCACTGAACAAGATCAGCTGAACAATCCATACTAGAAACACTGATTGGATGAAGAATATCTATTGTATAGACAAGTACTTCTCAAACTTTTTGGTCTCAAATCCTTTACACTCTAAAAAAATTACCTTGATCAAGGAAAAAGTACCCTTGATCAAAAGTTTTTGCTTATGTGGTTTATGCCTACTGATATTTACTTTGTTAGAAATTAAAATGTCTTTATATTATTATGAAAATAGTATTAGACTCAAAATACCTTTGAAAGGATCACAGGGACCCTTGGGGTTTCCTAGACCACACTTTCAGAACCACTAGACTCTAGTACTTGGTTTAATGAACAGTCCTTTTAGTTAGTTCATCAGCATCTTGGACAGGCACTATAAAAATATAGTTAATAGTTTTTAAAAGTTTATATCATTACTTTTTCTAATGCTAAAATGGCTACAGATAATCAAACATCAGTTTCCGAAGGATCGAAATTGTATTTAGCCAAAAAAATAACTTAGAGGGATATAGTGAAAAGAAGTATGCTACAGCTTTTAATGATCATGTGATTATTAATAATCTTGTGATTATTGTGAAGCCAAGATGGTGGAGGGATAGAAAGCATTTCAGAGGGCTCTGCTTCATGACTTCTTCTAAGCAGATATATAAAATGCACCACATTGGATCTTTATGGGGAAATCCAGAAAAAGTCGCAATGAGTCATTTGTCCAACACAACTCACCACAGGTAACAGACAGGGAGGTCCACTAACACTGGGACCTGCATCTCAGACACAGGAGGAAAGCATGCCAGGAAAGGTTGTACACTAGCACAAAAGAAGATGCCAGATCTGTACCAGGGAACCCCTAGACCCATATTAAGGCACTATGAAAAGGACAGGTACCAACTGGTAGCTTTGTCACCCACTAACCAGTTCTGGGTTACAAATCCAGGACTAAGAAGGGGACTTACACAAAGGGATGGAGTTCCTAGATAAGGAGGCCTTGGGTATGCTAAGAAAGGAGGAAGTTCAAAAACTGGCAAAAAGCAGCAGCAATGTTGATGTGGCTTAGATTCCAAACTAGAACAGTTTTCACATCTAGCCCAACCTGCAGAGGATAACCAAGGCAGGAATCCCAGACCAAAGTGGAGTCTGCAATCCTGCCACCCTGAACCAACAGAACTTTTTTGCTGCTTAATAGGACAGGGTCCAGCAAGAATATAAATTTTCATAAACCTACACCCAGGGAATTGAAGAGCTCAGATCAGGGTGACAGTGATAAGATTTCACCCTGGATCAGAACACTTTGGGACCACTGAAATCTAGCAAGTCTCCAATCTGTCCTTCCATCCCAAATAACACAACACTCAATACTCCAAGAGAACAGCAACAGGATCAGTCTTTGTTCTAGATTTTTGACAGAATGCAGCACTAACATCAGGTCTGAAGTAAGGAAGTACACTGGAAGAATAGGAAAAACTATGTAACTAGTTAGTATGGTGTCAGAGATATTTAAAACACGAAAGTGGAAGAAGAGCATGACTCCAAAACATCTACAAGCAATGCCTCAGAGAAGAACACAGAGTGGGCATGAACTGAACCATAATTCCTGGAGTAAATAAAACAATATTTCTTTATAAAGAGTTTAAAATATTTTCATAAATGAAATAAAAGCATTTGACAAAAAAATGCAAAAGAAGCGAGACCTTTGAAAAAGAGAATTTAAAAGGGAATTAACATCTTTGCCTAAGAGGTTGAAGACCTTGCCCAAGCAAAAAGCTTTCTGATAATTAAAATATAACAAATAGAAGCCAATTATTTCATAGGACAATAAGAAAAATTAAAACAAAGTGAAACAGCTGAAAAAATAGAAGAAAATATAAGGTGTCCCATAATAAGAACAACTGACCTAGGAAACAGATTGAGGAGGGAAAAATAATTAAGAATCATTAAAATGAATGCAATAAACAACAAATAAATAGACAGACAAATAAATGGATGAATGAATTAATGAAATTAACAAATAAAGAAATGAAGATACAAAGAAAAGCAAAAAACCAGAGAGAAATTTTTACAGTAAATTTCTTTGATAACAGCCTCATTTTTTCAAATATATCAAGAATTGATTCAAATTTATAAGAATACAAGTCATTCCCCAGTTGATAAATGGTCAAAGGATATGAACAGAGAGTTTTCAGAAGAAGAAATCAAAGCTATCTAAAGTCATATGAAAAAATGCTCTAAATCACTATTGATTAGAGAAATGCAAATTAAAACAATTCTGAGGTACCATCTCACACTTATCAGATTGACTAATGTGACAGAAAAGGAAAATGAGAAATGTTGGAGGGGCTTTGGGAAAATAGGGACACTAATGCACTGTTGGTTAAGTTGTGAATTGAGCCAACCATTCTGGAGAGCAATTTGAGCTATATCCAAAGGATTATAAAACTATGCATACCCTTTGACCCAGCAATACCATTATTAAGTCTGAACTCCAAAGAGACCAAAGAAAAAGGAAAAGGACCTATATGTATTAAAATATTTATAGTAACTCTTTTTGTGGTGGAAAAGAATTGGAAATTGAGAGGATGTTCATCAATTTGGGAATGGCTGAACAAGTTGTGGTAGATGACTGTGATGTAATACTATTATGCTGTAAGAAATGATGAGCAGGATGCTTTCAGAAAAATCTGAGAAGACATATATGAACTGATGCAAAGTGAAGAAGAAAAACCAGGAGACCATTGTGCACAGGAAGAGCAACATTGTGTGATGATCAGCTATCAGACTTTTGTATTTTCAGCAGTACAATGATCCAAGACAGTTCCAAAAGACTTAGGATGAAAAATGCTATCACCTTCAGAGAAAAAACTGATGCTATCTGAAGAGCAGATTGAAGCATACTTCTTCACTTTCCTTATTTTTATTCTTTTTCTTTTTGGCCTCTGTTTTCTTTTACAACATGTCTAATATAGAGATGTTTTTTCAGGCTTGCACATGCATAATTTATATCAAATTGCTCAGCTTCTCAAGGAGATGAGAGAGAAGGGAGGGAGAGAGAGAATATGAAACTTAATTTTAAAAAAGGAATGTTAAAAATTTTGTTTAAATATAATTGAGAAAAATGAAATAATTAAATGTAGAAAATATTTTTCAAATTTAAAAGAAGTTATTTGAACAGTTTGATAGAATTTTGGGCAGAGTTACAAATTGTTCTCTAGAATGGTTCACAGTTCCACCAATAATGCATTACGGTACCTGTTTTTACATTTGCCCTGTAGTATCTCTCGAGTTTTGTATTTGAAAGTCAAATTTTCTATTCAGCTCTGGTCTTTTCATCAAGAATGCTTGAAAGGCCTCTATTTCACTGAATATCCATCTTTTGCCCTGAAGGATTATACTCAGTTTTGCTGAGTAAGTGATTCTTGTCTGTAATTCTATCTCTTTTACCCTCCAGAATATCATATTCCAAGCCCTGTGGTCCCTTAATGTAGAAGCTGCTAAATCCTGTGTTATCTTGATTGTGTTTCCACAATGCTTGAGTTGTTTCTTTCTGGCTGCTTGCAATATTTTCTCCTTGACCTGGGACCTCTGGAATTTGTCTACAATGTTCCTAGGAATTTTCCTTTGGGGATCTCTTTCAGGAGGTGATCAGTAGATTCTTTCAATTTCTATTTTACCCTCTGGTTCTAGAATATCAGAGTAGTTTTCCTTAATAATTTCTTTTTTCATTTTTGTTTTAAGATATCACAATACATTTTTTGTTTTAACTCAAACCATACTAGTATGATTTTCTCTGATGATGGTAATGATGATGATGATAAGAAGTATAAAAAGCAATAATAATATCTGGAATGTACATTGCTCTTTGTTTCTGCAGAAACAGAACAAAACACAAAACAACTCAACTTGTGTTTTTTAATTTATTTGATCTTCATCTTATTCTAATGATCACAATCCTTACTGATGTCAAGGTCAATTGCTAAACACATACTGAGTGATCACACAATACTTGGTAAAGAATATGAAGCAAATTATATATCATGGCCCTTGCTTCATGAGGCTAACAGTCTAAAACTGGAAGATGAAATAGATGAACACACAATAACAGAAAAAGTTAATATTTGAAATAGAGGCAAATATTCTTTCCTTTTTCATCTTCATGAGAATTATTATATTGGTTTCCAATATGATTTGATGTTTGTCAAGCTCTTTATGTTTTTTCCTTGATTAATAAATTTATTTATTTTTAGTTTTCAACATTTACTTCCACAAGATTTTGAGTTTCAAATTTTCACCCCATCTTGCCCCTCCCCCCACCCCAATATGGCATGCATTCTGAATACCCCTTCTCCTAGTCTGCTTTCCTTGCTATCTCTCCCACCTTTCTCTTATCCCCTTCCCCTTCAATTTTCCTGTAGGGCAAAATAGATTTCTGTACCTCATTTCCTGTATTTCTTATTTCCCAGTTGCATGTGAAAACATCTTTTTTAAACATGTGTTTTTAAAACTTTAGGTTCCAAATTTTCTCCCTTCCTTCCTCCCCACCCACCCTCATTGAAAAGGCAAGCAACTCAATATAGGTTATACATGTGCAGTTATGCAAAACACTTCCATAGTAGACATATTGTGAAGAACTAACTATTTCCCTTAATCCTATCCCATCCCCCCATTTATTCTATTCTTTCTTTTGACTCTGTCCCTCCTCAGAAGTATTTACTTCTGATTACCCCCTTTCCCAATCTGCTCTCCTCTCTATCATCCCCCTATTTTCTTGTCCCTTCCCCCCCCATTTTCCTGTAGGGTAAGAGAGATTTCCATATCCAATTGAGTGTGTATGTTATTCCCTCCTTAAGTCAAATCCTATGAGAATAAGATTCACTCATTCCCTCTCACCTTACTCCATTTCCCCTCCACTGTAAGTGCCTTTTTTTCTGTTTTTTTTTGTGAGATAATTTACCCCATTCTACCTCTCCCTTTTTCCTTCTCCTAGGATAATCCTCTCTCACCATTTAATTTTATTCTCCAGATATGACTGTTTCATCTTCAAGTCACCCTCTGCCCTCTATCTATCTATCTATCTATCTACCTATCTCTCTATCTATCTATCTACCTATCTATCTATCTATCTATATCTATCTATATCTATATCTATATATCTATATCTATATCTATATCTATATATATAGATATATATACATACATACATACATACATATAATTTTTCCCTCCAACTACCCTAATACTGACAAAGGTCTCATGAGTTACAAATTTCATCTTTCTATGCAGGAATGTAAACAGTTCAACCTTAATAAGTCTCTTAAGATTTCTCTTTCCTGTTTACCTCTTCATGTTCCACTTGAGTCTTGTATTTGAAAGTCAAATTTTCTATTCAGCTCTGGTCTTTTCATCAAGAATGCTTGAAAGTCTTCTATGTCACTGAATGACCATTTTTTCCCCTGAAGAATTATACTCAGTTTTGCTGGGTAGGCGGTTCTTGGTTATAATCCTATTTCTTTTGCCCTTTGGAGCAATTCTAAGCCCTGTGGTCCCTTAATGTAGAAGCAGCTAAATCTTATGTTACCCTGATTGTAGTTCCACAATACTTGAATTGTTTCTTTCTGGCTGCTTGTGATATTTTTCCTTGACCTGGGAACCCTGGAATTTGTCTACATTATTCCTAGGAGTTTTCCTTTGGGGTTCTGTTTCAGGTGGTGATTGGTGAATTCTTTCAATTTCTATTTTGCCCTCTGGTTTTAAAATATCCCGGCAGTTTTCCTGGATAATTTCTTGAAAGTTGATGTTTAGGCTCTTTTTGATCATGGCTTTCAGATAGTCCAATAATTTTTAAATTATCTCTCCTGGACCTATTTTCCAGGTCAGCTGTTTTTCCAATGAGATATTTCACATTGTTTTCTAATTTTTCATTCTTTTGCATTTGTTTTACAGTGTCTTGATTTCTCATAAAGTCACTATCTTCCAATTGCTCTATTCTAATTTTTAAGGAAGTATTTTCTTCAGTAAACTTTTGGACTTCCTTTTCCATTTGGCCAATTTTGCTTTTTAGGGCATTCTTCTCCTCATTGACTTTTTGGACCTCTTTTGCCATTTGGGTTAGGCTATGGTGTTATTTTCTTCACTATTTTTGGGGGGGTCTCCTTTAGCAAACTGTTGACTAATTTTTCATGATTTTCTTGTATCACTCTCATTTATCTTCCCAGTTTTTCCTCTACTTCTCTTACTTGCTTCTCAAAATCCCTTTTGAGCTCTTCCATGGCCTGGGACTAATTCATATTTTTCTTTGGATGGATGCTTTGGATGTAGGAGCTTTGACTTTGATGTCTTCTTCTGGTTATATGTTTTGATCTTTTTTGTCACGAAGGAAAGATTCTACTCATTTTTTTTTGCACAGTTTGCTCATGATCCCAGGCAATTACTTGAGTTTTAAAATCTTTGTTAAAGTAGGGGTCTGCTTCTAGTGTGGAGAATGTACTGTCCCAAGCTTCGAGGGTTTTGTGCAGCTATTTCCACAGATACTTCTAGGGACCTGTAAATTTTCAGCTCTTCCAAGGTGGTATGATCAAGGGCAAGGTGTTTACTTTCCTGGCCTGTGCTCTCATCTATGAATGACCACAAGCACTCTTTTCTACCTTGGAACTGTGAGGAGGATTCACTCTCCACCACCACTACAAGCTCCACCATGCCAGCACTCCTCCTTGCCCCAGATCACCACCCAGAACTGTGACCCAGATCCAAGCACAGGCAAAGCAAGAGAATCCTTCCTCAGAACCAGCAAAGAACCCCTGCAATCCCCCTCTGATCAGCCACTGGGTTCCCCCTCAGCTGCTGCACTGAGGCTGTACCAGGACTGGGACAGGGACTGAACTTCTCTCTCACTGTGGTCACAGACTTTTCCTGCTGACCTTCTAAGTTGTCTTTGGCATTTGTGGATTGAGAGGTCTGGAAACCGCAACAGCTGCCCATGATTCAGTCCTCTGAGGGCTGCTCCTGGTTTGCTGAGGCCTGGTCTTTGACTGTGAGCCCATACTGAACTGTGTTTCTCTACCAGCCTGGCATGATAGACCTTTCTACTCAACCATCCAGGTTGTCTTGGGCTGGAGATTTGTTTCACTCTGTCTTTTTGTGGTTTCTGCTGTTGTAGAATTTGTTTAGGCCATTTTTACAGGTATGTGGAGAGGTTTAGGGGAAAACTCAAGCAAATCACTGCTTTGACTCCACTATCTTGCATATAATAAATTATTTTTTTAAAAAATCACAATATTTGAGAAAAATTGTCTGGTTTAATTTTGAGGAATAGGTTGGTCATAGTTTGACACTATCAATAATGGCATTTTTTAGGTTTACTTATATTTCTTATGACTTAATTTTTGCTTTATTACATATATAGAAGTCTAATTCATATGGAAATTTTAGGGATGAAGCAAAAGTCTTGTCTTAACATCAGAATATAACAGAGTATTTTATAAGGGGACTTAAATATAATTTAGACCAGTGGTTCTCAAACTTTTTGGTCTCAGCACCCCTTAAAATTCTTTAAAAAATGTTGAGGACACCTTTACCTTTTAAAAATTGAGCTTTTGCTTATGTGGATTTATCTATCAATATTTACCATATGACAAAAATATGGGATAATTTTTAAAATATTTGCTTATTAATTCATACAAAATAATGAGTATGAACCCATTAATTATAAACACAAATATATTTTATTTTTAAAAAAACACTATATTTTCCATAACAAAAATGTGTTCATCAAGAAGAGCAGCATTGTTTCACATATTTTTTATAAATCTCTTTAATGTTTGGTCTAATCGAAAACAACTGGATTCTCATATCTGCTTCCACATTCAATCTCTTTGATATCAAGTTTTGGTTGAAGTATATGAAGAAAATCTGGACTCACATGGAAATGTAGTTGAAAAAGAGAGGAGTATTTTAATAAGCAAATGGTGTCTTAATATTATTATGAAAATAGTTTTAACCTCTTTTTTTTTTTTAAAGCAATTGGGGCTAAGCGACCTGCCCAGAATCACACAACTAGTAAGTATTATGTATCTGAGGCCAGATTTGAACTCAGGTCCTTGATTCCAGGGCCAGTATTTTATTCACTGTGCCACCTAGCTGCCCCTAGTTTTAACCTGTTAAATCTCCTACAAGGGTCTTGAATCCAATTTACTAATGTCTTATTTAATAAATTCAATTAATTAAAAAATTGATTTAGATTCATTCCTCAATTTTATAAATCTAGAAAATGAGACTCAGTCTGTGAAGTGATTTTCTCCAGGGTTCCATAGCTACCTAGAGTGCAGATCTCTTGACTCCTATTGTCTATTATGCCATAATTCAATAAATATTTATTTTGCATTCACTGTGTGCAAGTTATTGTGCTTTGGGTGATACAAAGAAGTATAAGACAGAGATTGCTCTTGAAGAAAGTGCAATTCAGTTGGAAGAGTCTTTAGTAAATAGCACACACTAGGTTTTATCCTCCCTAGTGATGGTCCAGTGATTGCCAGTCTTTATCTTTTCATAACTCCAAATGACAGCCTCAATGATTTAAATGCTCTTTGTGACAGTCTAACCCTTAGAAGGTGAGCTGATTTATTCTTTCCTGATTTGTGTAGCCTAGTGCAGAAGCAAGTATCCTAGCAAGTATCAGTCTTCCATATGATGCTTCTTAAAGTATCTCTTGCCTCCATTAGATTTCTTTATGGATATGATTAAAATAAATATTATGAATTCTTGAAAAAAATTAAGCTCTTATTTTTGTAACTTCAGTTGAAGAATAGATGAAACATTTTGAATGAAATTCAGAGTGAACTTTGACTTTGTCCCAGCACTACCCAAAACTTATCCATTGGTGCCACACCTATGCCTTTTTCCTCTTTGCATGATTTCAGCCAGTCTGTGAATAGTTAACTTCCCTGAGATGAGTATGAGAAGTATTTGAACTTGGTAAAGTTTCTCAAGATTTATCAGGAAAAGAATAGTAAGAGTAACAGATACTAAGGACTGATTTCTACATGAAGAGCCATCACTTAAAAGATTGCAAAATAAGGAGATGGGATTATTATCATAACCATTAATTACTCATTAACCTAGATCATTTAATGGAATTGTACTAGAAACATAGTAAGGAGAGAGATGGGAATTTTCATGTCCTTACTGAGCATGAATATTTTCCAGTGACTAAATCCTGAGGCTGTTTGGAAATAGATTGCAACTTGGGAATTTCATATTGTATAATTGGAAGTGCCTGAGCTAAAGATGATAGAACAGATCTTGCTTCTCAGCATACAGAGAAGACTTGTGTCCTAACAAAGAAGCATTTCAGAAATGGTGAAGTTGATTGATATCAGTGAAGGGCAGGGCAGAATCAGCAGAAGGAGTTGCATTCATATTTTTCATGATGAGGAAAAATAGGTCTATGGATAGAGGTTAAGAGAGGAAGAGACAATCAGTCCATTAAGTACTTACTATTTTCAGTCTAGAAAAAGTGTAGGTTGACAAATATTCTGAATATTTCTTTATATTCAAATTAGAAATAGTACACATGTAGCAAGTATGCTTTAGCTCAATATTCCAGAGCCGGTATAGCTAAATCTTCCTTTCACGGTTCTAGGGTATACTGAGGGGTTGGTATGTTTCTTCTCTAATGTTATCAGCTCAAGCCCCCATGGACTGTCTTCTCCCACTGAAACTTACCAGTACACAAAGCCCCAGTTCCATTTAACCACTTAACATCAGTTAACTTTTTAAAAGTATATTTACTTTGAAGATAGAGCAAGAACAAAAGTACAAACACTTCCTCCCCAGCAAAACACCTCAAGGACACACTCAGTCCAGTTCCTAAATAACATCAGTCCCAAACACGTTCACACGCAGAACTGACGTGACCACCAGGTTTGTTCTAATCTCAAATAAGTACTGGGTTGGATCCCGAAGATCATTCTTGGAGGTCACTGCTTGCTCCTCTAGGCATGGCAGCAAACCTGAATTCTAGAATGCTGGGATGCTGTGCATTGTTGTGATGTTTCAAAACTCACACGATCATAAGCTTCAATCCTTTTACCTAGGACAGAAAAGATTGGAAACAGAGGCTAAAGACTAAAGCCCATTTCTTGGGGCTACCTAGCCTTAATGGAGAGAAGGTCCCAAAGTTTCCCCTCTTACATGATTATTTCTCACTGGACACCATGAGCAAAGGAGTCTAATCATGTACAGAGAAGCTGAAAGGACTACTTTAACAGACATGTCCAACACTAAGACCTTTCAAATGCTTTTGCAGCCAAAGAGCTTCTCATTTACTCAGTCAATGAGAACCAGTTACAAAATGTGTATGCATGCTCCGTAGTCTTTCTATGATATTTTTATCACATGTCATCATGACTCCCAGAAGCAGGCTTCGCAGAATCTCCATGTGGAGAGATACCTTCAGAGCCACTCTGTGTATGTGCTAGACCTGTGTTATACATTTTTTGAGGAAGTAATATGTTTTTTAGGAATGTTAATCAGAGACTCTACCTCTTCTGACAGGAGAAATCTGAAATTTTTACTAGACTTGAGATGAACCACCGAGTCAGGGAATGTAAGAATGATGTGTTACAACGAAAAGTGTGCTGGATTTGAAATTAGAGGCCCTCAGTTCAAATCCTTTCTCTACCCCCAAATACCCACGTGACCACAGGTAAATCTTTTCATTTCTCCAGGTCTTAATTTCTCATCCACAAAAAAAAGGGCCTGCATCTCTAAATTTCCTTTTAGACTTGAATCCTATAAACTGGATATTACCTTTGAAAGCCAAGCACAGAAGTTCTAAGACTGCTCTATAGATCTAGATTAGGTACACCTAATCTGTCACAGAGGACAGTGCACTGCCTGGAGTCAGGGCACCCTGAGTTCAAATCTGACATCAGATACTTATGAGCTGGGCAAGTCACTTAACTTCTATCTGCCTCAGTTTCCTCAACTATAAAAAGGGAATAATAATAATAGTACCTACTTCTTAGGGTTGCTATGAGGACCAAATGAATTATTTTTAAAGTGCTTAACATAGTGCCTGGCACAGAGTAGGTATTTAACAAATGCTTATTCCCTTCCCTACATCCTTACGTATTTTTTCTTTCAGGGATACAAGGAACAAAATGGTGTTTCATAATCATCATCATCATCATCATCATCATGCTACCAATTATCTCTATTAATAAACAGTTTATACATAGATTTGGACACATCAGTAGGTATAAATAATATATTAGAATGCTTCCTACACAGTATCCCACATAATTGCATTTAAGTGCTCAACAAAATCATGAAATCCATTAATAGTTCTTATCTGGACTGAGTCTCTTTATGACAGCTAGCAGCTCAGTCAGTTGTTCAAAGTCAATAGCATTTTGAAGACCTAGGTCCTACTTCTTATGGGACCAAGGTCAAATAGAGACTCAGTTTGAAGCCACAGAGACAACATCTCCATCTTCACAGAAACAAGAACCAGAAAAGATTTTACATGTTGGCTTTATCCAGAAAACTCATCAATCAAGTTAAGGAGGAGATTATAATTAATTCCCAAACACCAAAAATCTAGTTTCTTAAGAAAAGAACTCAAGTGGTATCAGGTGAGTGATTTCACATATATTTACATATATATGTGTATATATATATACATAAATTATATATACATACATACGTGTGTGTATATATATATATACATACATACATATATATATACTCACTAAAATGAACATTAAAATCTCAGGACAAATACTTGATAATCATTGTAAGAATAGATTCAGGAATCTGACTAAGAGAAAGAGGAAGAACAAAAATGTAGAATTTGAAATAAAATCATTTCCTTATTTCACAAAGGTTCATCTTGGAGTTATTGATGCTAACATGTCATTGTTGCAATTCTCCATCACCTTAGATGACCTAAAGAGTCTCTTGAATTCTCAAAAATCTGCCAATGTCAACTTTTCCACTTAAAACAAACAGGTGATTTGAGTCAAGCAACATATATTGTAAGTTAGCAAATATGTCTCCATGATGATTCAATTCAACTAAAACAGGATAGAGCTGGTTGACGCTAAAGACAGAAAATCACTTGTAAGTAAAAGGAAGAGGAGACATGTAGCAAAAGCAGTATGAAAAGAAGACGCATAAATGTTTGATGATAAGAATGTAATTCCCTTGGGGCTGCTAGGTGGCACAGTGGATAGAGCACAGACCCTGGAGGCAGAAGGATCTGAGTTCAAATCAGGCCTCAGACACTTACTAACTGTGTGACCCTGGGAAAGTCACTTAACTTCAACTACTACCTACTTTCTCTGTCCCCCAAAAAAAGAATGTAGTTCTTTTTTTTTTAATTTTAAAAGATTGAAAACTTCTAACTCATGGTAATGCCAATACTCTGAGTGAACAGACTTCTCCAAATTATCATAAAAATTATTTCAGAAAATAATTTAGAAAGAAAAACCAGTATTTTTTAACCACCAAACAAATAAAACTTGCCTAAAGCAAACCATCTGTACCCATTCCAAGTTCATACCATTTTCTATGGCTGCCCCACATTGGGCTAGCAATGTTTTAATTTTACTTAAACTTCAAGTTTTGACTATGACTGCAAAGGGGCAGCTAAGTAGTATAGTGGAAAGGGGCAGCTGGGTGGTACAGTGAATAGAGTGCTGGACCCTGGAGTCAGGAAGACATGAGTTCAAATCTAGCCTTAGACACTTACTACCTGTGTTACACTGGGCAAGTAACTTAAGCCTTTTTTTCCTCAATTATCCTCATTTGTAAAATGAACTGAAGAAGGAAATGGAAAACTCACTCCAGTATCTTTGCCAAGAAAACCCCAAATGGGGTCACAAAGAATCAGACATGGATGAAACAACTGAACAACAATGAGTATAAAGAGTGCCATTTTGGTTACCACTGACTGTAAACAGCACCTCTTTCCTCCTCCTATCTTAAGATCTCCTCCTTTTCGGCCATGTTAAACAATGATTCTATCCTGAATGGAAATTTGGGAAGTAGAAAGGAAGTAGAAAATTGTGCAGCGCTCAGTTCATGTGCAGAATAAGGAAGACCAGTTCCCTGACTGTGAAGTAATATTGCAGCAAAACTTCGTTTTCCAACTATAGAGTATATCCCTTTCATGAAAACAGTTAATTATAAATATTATGGAATCTCTTGCAAAGAAAACCACATTTCAATTGTGGAGCAATATCTTCCAGTCACCACAATGTGACCAAATGTTTGAGGAGAGATAGAGACATGGGTTTTTAAAAACTGTTGGCAAAATGTGATTCTGTCTAGAAGAAAAACAAGGAACTTCCAGCTCCTTAATGCAGCAGAACCTTAGTGCCTAATTTTACTGATATTTGTCTTGACACTCATACAGAACGTTCAGCTGTCCCTACCTTTGATTTCTTGGCTGTTCTAATTGGCTGCCATTCCCTTAAATTCCAGGCACTTCTCACTCTTCAGTGCATAGCATTCTGACTTTCTAGACTTTATTTCTTTCATCCCCTGAAGTCTTTACTGCCTGCCTTACCTCTCATCTGCTTAGAACTCTGAGTGAGAAAATAGAACCTCAGGAGAAAGATATTAAACACCAGGAACGCATTATTAAAATATTTTTAAGCATTGATTAAGCACTTATTATGTACTAGGCAATGTATTGAATACCTTAGGTGGAAATACAAGAAAGTGAGATGGGCCCTCCTCTCAAGTAGCTTCTAATAGACAACAATATAGAGCAGGAGTGTGAGGGAGGAATGTTTTGAACATGGAGAATAATGAAAAAATGATTGTGTTGAAAGAATGGGATGGGGGGGACAGATGTGGGCAAATAGAGTAGAATATGTGGGGCTGGTGGGAAACCCTATTTGTTGGGTAAGGGAGAGCACAATGAGTTGTTAAATGGTAGGGAGAAAATCTAGTGGTGGCTATGGAGTGCCTGGTATGAAGTCATGAAGACTCATTTTCCTGAGTTCAAATCTGGTCTCAGATACTTACTTGCTGTGAGTTCCTGGGCAAGTTATTTAACCCTGTTTGCCTCAGTTTCCTCACCTGTAAAATGAGCTGGCGAAGGAAATGGCAAACCATCATCTCTGTCAATAAAACCCCAAATGGGGTTGCAGAGAGTTGGACATGACTGAATTACAATTGAACAACATCAATAAAAGGAAGACAATTTGAGAAATAAGATGTCCAAGCAGACATCTAGACCATGGTTGACTTTAATGTTGCTTAAATAGCTACTGGAAATAAGGCAAGGATTGAGCAGGACAAAATTGGGTTACAACAAGGAAGCTTCATACAGTCTTTCTTCAGGGGAAATGATGTTATCCCTTTTTAATCCTTCAAGAATTCATCAGTTTGGGTATTCCTTTCAACAATGCAGATTGTGTACATGGCACTAAGTATACATACTAAAGAGTATTCACTCCACATCAAGATCCCTCATCCTAATTTTACAGCTCCCCTTTATATTCTGTCTTCTTCCACTAGAAATAAGCTCTTTGAGAGGAGAGGCCACCTTGTTTTCTTGATTTTACATCCCCAACACAACTGTATGGCACATAGTAAATGCTTAGTAAATGCTTCATATATGGTCTTCAAGAGTGGTTGTGGTCACCAGATCTTAAATTATATTATAAAGCAGCACCTACTTGGCACTGGCTAAGAAACAGAGTGATGGTTCAGTGGAATAGGTTGGGTACACAAAGCACAGTAGTCAATGAGTATATTAATCTACTATTTGATAAACCCAAGCCCCCAGTTTCTGAGATGAGAACTCACTATTTGACAAAAACTCCTGGGAAAACTGGAAAAGAGTTTGACTGAAACTAGGCCTAGACTAAAATCTTATACCCTATACCAAAATGAAGTCAAAATGGGTACATGATTTAGATATAAAGGCTGATACTATAAGCAAACTGGGAGACCAAGGAAAAGTTTAACTGTCAGACTCATGGAGAACAGAAGAATTTATGACCAAACAAGAGACCGAAAACATTATAAAGTACAAAATGGATAATTTAGGATTATATTAAATTGAAAAGTTTTTGCATAGACAAAGCCAGTGCAACCAAGATCAGGAGGGAAGTAGAAAACTGGGAGAGAATTTTTACAAACAGTGTCTCTGATAAGGTCTTCATTTCTAAAACATATAGAGAACTAAGTCAAATTTATAAGAATACAAAACATTCCACAATTGATAAATGGTCAAAAAATATGAACAGGCTGTTTTTAGATGAAGAAATTAAAGCCATCCATAGTCATATGAAAAAATGCTCTAAATCACTATTGATTAGAGAAATGCAAATCAAAAAGACTCTGAGGTACCAAATCATACCTATCAGATTGGGTTACATGACAAAACAAGAAAATGATAAATGTTGGAGATGTGGGAAAATTGGAACATTAATACATTTATGGTGGAGTTGTGAACTGACCTAAACATTTCAGAGAGCAATCTGAAACTATGCCCAAAGGGCTATAAAAATGTCCATACCCTTTGATCCAGCAATATCACCTCTAGGGCTACATCCCAAAGAGATCATACAAATGGGGAAAGGACCAACATGTACAAAAATATTTGTAGCAGCCCTTTTTGTGATGGCCAAGAATCAGAAATTGAGGGGAAGCCCATCAGTTGGGGAATGGCTGACCAAGTTGTGGTATATGAATGTAATGGAATATTATTGTGCCATAAGATATGATGAGCAAGTAGACTTCAGAAAAACCTGGAAAGATTTGCATGGACTGATGCTGAGTGAAGTAAGCAGAAACAGGAGAACATTGTACATGGTAACAGCCACGTTGTGTGATGACTAATTTTGATAGCAATGCAAGGATCTAAGACATCTATAAAAGTCTCATGATGGAAAATGCTATCCATATCCAGAGAAAGAACTGTGGAGTCTGAATGCAGATCGAAGCATACTATTTGCTCTTTTTTTTCTTCTGTTTTCTTTTGTTTCTTGTTTCTTGTGGTTCCTTCTATTGGTTCTAATTCTTTACAATATGGCTAATGTGAAAAGCACGCCATCTTGGGGAGGGAGGGGGAGAAAATTTAAAACTCAAAAGCTTATGGAAGTGGAAGATGGTGGAGTAAAAGCAGTGATTTGCTTGAGCTCTCCCCCAAACCCCTCCAAATACCTGTAAAAAATGGCTCTAAACAAATTCTAAAGCAGAAGAATCCACAAAAAGACAGAGTGAAGCAAATTTCCAGCCCAAGACAATCTGGATGGTTTAGTAGAAAGATCTATCTCACCAGGGTGGGAGAGAAATACAGTTTGGCATGGACACACAGCAAAATAGACCTCAGTGAACCTGGAGCAGGCCTCAGAGGTCTGAATCACAGGCAGCTGTGGTGGTTTCCAGACTTCTTAACCCACAAACACCAAATACAACTTAGAAAGTCAGTAGGAAAAGTCTGTGAATGTGGAGAGAGAGAGAAGCGTGGTCCCAGCCCCAGTCTCCACACGCAACCTCCAGGGCTGTGGCTGCTTCTAGAGCTTCTGTCCCACAGACTAAGGGGGAATCCAGTGACTTATCAGAGGGGGATTGCAGGGATCTCTTTGCTGGTGCTGAGAAAGGATTCTCTTGCTTTGCCTGTGCTTGGATCAGGGTCACAGTTCTGGGTGACAGTCCTGGGGCGAGGAGGCGTGCTGGCATGGTGAAACTTATAGTGGTGGTGCAGAGGGAATCCTCCTCACAGTTCCAAGGTAGAAAAGAGTGCTTGTGGTCATTCATAGATGAGAGAACAGGTCAGGAAAGGAGTAAACACCTTGCCCTTGATCATACCACCTTGGAATAACTGAAAACTTACAGGTCCCTAGAAGTATCTCTGAAAACAGCTACACAAAACCCCCAAAGCTTAGGACAATAGATTCTCCACACTGGAAGCAGACCACTACCTTAACAAAGAGTTTATAACTCAAGTAATTGGCTGGGATGATGAGCAAACTGTGCAAAAAGTATCAGACCATAGAATCTTTCTTTGGGGACAAAGAACATCGAAACATACAACCAGAAGAAGACAACACAGTCAAAGCTCCTACATCTAAAGCCTCCAAGAAAAAAATATGAATTGGTCCCAGGCCATGGAAGAGTTCAAAAAGGATTTTGAGAAGCAAGTAAGAGAAGTAGAGGAAAAACTGGGGAGAGAAATGAGAGTGATGCAAGAAAATCATGAAAAACAAGTCAACAGTTTGCTAAAGGAGACCCAAAAAAATACTGAAAAAAATAACAACTTAAAAAATAGCCTAACCCAGGATATCCAGGAGCCAGGAGAGATAATTTAAAAATTATTGTAGCCAAATTCCAGAGTTCTCAGGTCAAGGAGAAAATACTGCAGGCAGCCAGACAGAAACAATTCAAGTACTGTGAAAACACAATCAGGATAACACAAGATTTAGCAGCTTATACATTAAGGGACCAGAGGGCTTGGAATATAATATTCCAGACAGCAAAGGAGATAGGATTACAACCAAGAATCACTTACCCAACAAAATTGAGTATAATCCTTCAAGGAAAAAATGGACATTCAGTGAAATAGAGGACTTTCAGTCATTCTTGATAATAAAAAAAAAAGCAGAACTGAACAGAAAATTTGACTTTCAAATACAAGACTCAAGTGAAACATGAAGAGGTAAACAGGAAAGAGAAATCATAAGACACTTATTAAGGTTGAATTGTTTACATTCCTGCATGGAAAGATGATATTTATAACTCATGAGACCTTTGTCAGTATTAGGGTAGTTGGAGGGGAAAATTATATGTATGTATATAGAGAGATAGATAGATACATAGATAGAGGGCACAGGGTGAGTTGAAGATGAAGGGGTGATATCTGGAGAATGAAATTAAAGGGTGAGAGATGATTATTCTAGGAGAAAGAGAAAGGGAGAGGTAGAACAGAGTAAATTATCTCACATAAAACAGACAAGAAAAGCCTTTTATAGTGGAGGGGAAATGGGGGAAGGTGAGAGTAAATGTGTGAATCTTATTCTCATCAGATTTGACTTAAAGAGGGAAAAATATACACATTCAATTGGGTATGGAAAGCTATCTTACCCTACAAGAAAATAAGGGGTGAAGGGGACAAGAGAGCAGGGGGAGGATAGAGGGGAGGGAAGATTGGGGGAGGGGGTAATCAGAAGCAAACACTTCTGAGGAGGGACAGGGTCAAAAGAGAGAATGAAATAAATGAGGGAGATGGGACAGGATTAAGGGAAATATACTTAACTTTTTCCAACATGACTACTATGGAAGTGTTTTGCATGACTACACATGTATAACCTGTATCAAGTTGCTTGCCTTCTCAGTGAGGTTGGGTTGGGAGGGAGGAAGGGAGAAAATTTGGAACTCAGAGTTTTGAAAACAAATGGCAAAAAAAATAATTGTTTTCACATGATACTGGAAAACAAGACATACAGGAAATGGGGTATAAAAATCTATCCTGCCCTACAGGAAAATTGAAGGGGAAGGGGATAAGAGAAGGGAAGTAGAGGTAGATAGTGGCAGATTAGGGGAAGGGATATTCAGAATGCATGCCATCTTGGGGAGGGGAGGGACAAGATGAGGAGAAAATTTGGAACTCAAAATCTTGTGGAAGTGAATGTTGAAAACTAAAAATAAATTAATATTTTTAGAAACAGTGGTTGTAGTATGACCAAAAAATATATCTTCCTTTGATCAACCTTGTTATGAAACTTTGAGTCTTGGGTGCATAGCCTTATGTCAAAAGTCATCTCTCTTAGGGTCCAGAGAAGTCAGAAAAAGAATTAAATTTTACTCATTGTGCACCAAACAATCATGGAAATACCCTAGTCCCTTCAAAATAAGTTCTTCCTTCAGGCTACTTATATCTGAAGTTCCACAACTAGAAATCAATTCATTTGAGTATGGATTTCTTCCTTTAAAATGCAAATACCATTGGTAGTACTTGAAGTCATATCAGTCATTTACATTTTAGGAATGTAATTTATTAGATCCTTTTCTGAAAACATTATTCATCCTTGATACAACAGAATACAGCTCTGATATATAATGCTGATGTAAAGGCAGCTCAAGTAGATAGAACACTGGGCTCAGAGTCAGGAAGATCTGAGTTCAAATCCAGCCTCAGACACTCATTGTGTGGCCCTGGACAAGTCACTTAACTGTTGTTTTCTTCAACTGTAAAATGCAAATAATAATAGTACCTTCTTTAAAGAGTTGTTATGAGGATCACATGAAATAGTATTTGAAAAAGCACTTAACACAGTGCCTGGCACATTATAGGCACTATGTAAAAATAATAATTATTATCATTAATACAAATATTCATTTAGTAGAAAGAGCTTATGTTACTGAAAACTCATGTCTTAGAAACTTCTACCCCTTTTTAAAATTTCCTGTGTAAGCTATCCCTGTAGACATTGACTGAAACTTTAATTCTAAAGGTAAGTGAGAACCTTCACACTCAATGGATAAAAGCTAAGCTGTTGATGGTGTTTATGTAAGTGATTTAGTCCAAGCCCAACTTGTGGCCTTCCTCTGCAAATTCTTTTCTTTGCTCTCAGCAAATTCACATGGTGCCAAGTGGTATCTGTGTCAGCCCACACTCATAAAATAAAATAAAATAAAATAAAATTTTCTAAGAGCAAAATGTGGTCAGTAACTGGGAACCATCAACCAGAAAATTAAAGCCTATGGTAAAAATTTTGCATGAGCAAACTAATGAAGCTTCTGTGCTACACTCTGCTTGAATTATTACTCAGCACAAAAGACAACAATCCTGCAGTTGTTTCTACACAGACTGACTGAGATGCGTTCTTTGCAAAGCATGCAAGGGAATTCACCAGGAATGAGGAAGCCCTCCACTGCATAAAGTAGCCTATTTTCTAGAGGTTTGGCAGGGAATGAATTTCCCTTTGGAGAAAGTGTCTGGGGTTTCAATTCCCTCTCCTGCACTACATTTATCTTTATCACTGTATTGCCCTAGACAGTTAGAAATGACCATCAGCCAAATGTAGAAAAGAAAATCAGCATGTCTTAGAAAAATGGAAGGGGGATTGTTAATGTCTATCATATACTTGAAGGGTGTTTTAAGATGTGTCTCGGCAACACTTTATCATCAAATCTTTTCAGTCAATTTATCAAAAATTTTAATTAAACTAGCTGTCATGTGGACAAAACAGCAGTATAATCTAGTTTTCACATGGGGATGCAGAAATGCAGAACTACCCTATTTCAACAGTGTGGAGGTTTGAAAATGTATTCTCAACATAGAAATCACTACAGTGTACAGTGCTCTATCACTCTACCTGTTTGCCCCATACCATCTGTGTATGTATCTCTTGAAATAGGGAACAAGTAGGCATGGTCTCTATAATGCAAGCAATATGGCTAGCAAATGCAGACCTTTTTGAGGTTAGTCAATATAACCTGCTCCAGAGATACTCTAACCAAAAAACTTTGGCTAAGGTTCCAATGTTCTTTTTATTCCATTTGGCAACAGAAAAAGGGTACAAAAAAAAAAAGAATCTTGGGTCCTTTTCAAAGCCCTTTCTTTCTTCTAGGTATTTCCTCTCTGTTCTCTTACTATTCCTTTTACTCTGTCCAGATAGAAGGTGTTACTAAAGATCTAACTTGGGCAAGTGTACCCGGGACTTTGTCACAGGGCAATGAAAATTAAAAGATACTGACAAGAGCCAAGATGGCAGAGAACAGGCAACAATTTGCCTGAGCTCTCCCCAGAACCTCCACAATAACATTAAATAATGCCATAACACAATTCCTGAAACCACAGAATCTACAAAAGGACACGATGAAATAATTTTCCAGCCAAAGACAACTTAGAAAGTCAACGGGAAAGGTCTGTCACACCTGGGTGAGAGTGGAGCACAGCCCAGCCCAGGCCAGGCTAGTGCAGACTGGGCCCCAGCAAACCGGGAGCAGGCCTTGGGAGTCACTGAATTAACAGCGGCAGTGGCTGCTTCTGGAGAGCTCAGCCCTCAGACAATAAGGAGTTGAATAGATCAGAAAGATATTACAAGAGCCTCTTTGCTGGCACTGGAGGCAGGATTCTCTTTCTTTGCCCATACTTAGATCTAGATCACAGTCCTGGGTGGCAATCCCAAGGTAAGGAGAAGCACTAACACACCAGAGCTCGCAGCTGCAGTGTAGCAGAGACTCTTGTCACAGTTCCAAGGCAGAGAAGAGTGCTTGTGGTCACTCATAGACCAGAGCACAGGCCAGGAGAGGAGTAAACATTCCTCTTCTTAGATCACACCACCTTAGAGGAACTGAAAACTTACAGGTCCCTAGAAATGTCTCTGAAAACAGCTGCACAAAACCCCTGAAGCTTGGGACAGTGCAACCTCCAACCTCGAAATAGAACCCCACTTTAACAAAGAGTTTAAAGTCAAGAAATAGATTAGAAAATGAGCAAACAACAACAACAAAAAATAATGATCATAGAAAGTTACTATGGCGACAAGGAAGATCAAAACACATTCAGAAGAAGATAACAAACTCAAAGCTCTTACATCCAAAGCCTTCAAGAAAAATACAAATTGGTCTCAGGCTATGAAAGAGCTCAAAAAGGATTTTAGAAATCAAGTAAGAGAAGTAGAAGAAAATGGGGAAGAGAAATGAAAGTGATTCAAGAAAATCACGAAAAAAAGAGTTAACAGCTTGGTAAAGGAGACACAAAAAATACTGAAGTTAATGACTTTATGAGAAATCAAGAAACAATAAAACAAAACCAAAAAAAATGAAAAAACAGAAAACAACATGAAATATTTCATTGGAAAAACAACTGACATGGAAAATAGATCCAGGAGAGATAATTTAAAAAATTATTGGGCTACCTGAAAGCCATGATCAAAAAAAGAACCTAGATATAATCTTTCAAGAAATTATCAAGGAAAACTGCCCTGATATTTTAGAACCAGATGGTAAAATAGAAATTTAAAGGATTCTTTTATCACATCCTAAAGGACATCCCAAAATTAAGAGTCCCAGGAATATTATAGTCAAATTCCAGAATTTCCAGGCCAAGGAGAAAATATTTCAAGTAGCCAGAAATAAACATCCACAGTCAGGGTGATACAAGATTTAGCAGCTTCCACATTAAATAGCTGGAGGGTTTAGGAGTTAGGATTACAAACAAGAATTATCCAAACTAGCAAAATTAAGTATAAGAATCCTTCAGGAGAAAAATGGACATTCAATAAAATACAGGACTTTCAGGTATTCTTGATGAAAAGACCAGAGCTGAATAGAAAATTTGACTTTGAAAGACAAGACTAAAGAGAAGCATAAAAAGGTAAACAGGAAAGGGAAATCATAAGGGACTTATTAAAGTTGAACTGTTTGTATTCCTACACGGGAAGACAATTTTTGTAACTCATAAAACTTTCTCATTGTTAGGGTAGTTAGGAGTATATATATATAGAGAGAGGGCACAAGTGTGAAGGGGTAGTATCTAAAAAAAATTAAAATTAAGAAATGAAAAAGAGGAATGCATTGGGGAAAAGGGAAAAGGGGGGAGGCAAAATAGGGGTATATTTTCTCACATAAAAGAGGCAAGAAAAAGCTTTTATAGTGGAGGGGAAGGTGGAGGAGATGTGGGGGTAGTAAGTGAACCTTACTTTCATCAGAATTGGCTCAGAGAGGAAATAACATACACACTCAATTAGGTATAGAAATCTGTATTATCCTATAGGAAAATAAGTTGGGAAGGGGATACAAGAAGGGGGAGGAGGTGATAGAACACAAGGCCAATTGGGGAAGGCATAGTCAGAAGCAAAACAGTTTTGAGGAAGGATAGGGTGAAAGGAGAGAAAGAGAGATAATAGAATAAACAGGGGGAATAAGATGGAGGGAAATACATTTAACTATCATAACTGCGAAAAAAAATTGAAGCAAGTTTCTCTTCCTCAAATATATATATATCAAATATATGGTCAAATTTATAAAAATGGGAACCATTTCCCAATTGATAAATGATCAAGAGATATGAACAGTTTTCAGGTGAAGTAATCAAAACTAACTATAGCCACATGAGAACATGCTCTAAATCACTATTGATTGGAGGAATGCAAATTGAAACAATTTTGAGGAGGTATTATCTCATGCCTATGAGATTGGCTAATAGAACAGAAAAGGAGCGTGATAAATGTTGGAAGGGATGTGGAAAAAATGAGACTTTAATAAAACCAGGCACTACTAGATCTGTATCCAAAAAGAGATTTAAAAAAAAAAAAAGGGAAAAGGACCCATTTGTATGGAAATATTTATAGCAACTCTTTTCTCGGGGCAGGGAGTTGGAAATTGGGAGGATGCCCATCATTTGGGGAACTGCTGAACAAATTATGTTATGTAATTGTGATGGAATACTCTTGCGCTATAAGAAATGATGAGCAGGATGCTCTTAAAAAAAACCTGGAAAGACTTGCATGATCTGATGCAAAATGAAATGTGGTCTGTATAAAGTAACAGCATTATTATAAGATAATCAGCTGTGAACGATTTAGCTATTCTCAGCAATACAATGATCCAAGACAATTCTGAAGGACTTATAATGAAAAATGCTATCCGTCCCCACACAGGGACCTGATAGTGTCTGAATACAGATTGAAGCATACTTTTTTACTTGCTTTATTTTTCTTGAGTTGTTGTTGTTTTTGTTGTTGTTGTTGTTGTTGTTTTTGGTCCATGTTTTCTTTCACAACGTGACTAATACAGAAATAAATTTTGTGTGACTTCTCATATAGAACCTATATCAAATTCTTTGCCTTTTCAATGATAGGAGTGGGTTGGAAGGAAGAGAGATAATTTGGAGCTCAAAGTTTTAGAAAACAAACGTTGAAAACTGTTTTACATGTAGTTGGGGAAAATAAAATACTGAATACTTTTTTTAAAAAGATGCTGGCAGCCCTTAAACTCCATCAATTAATAACAACTTAACTAACACATAGTCAATAAGAATAATTAGTAAAAAAAAAATGGAAGATATTGTTTCTTCTTCCAGGTACACTCCTTCCTGACCCATCTGTTTCCTATTTATTCTCTGGATGACAGCCTTCTCAGCTTTGGCTTTGCAGTGTCCCCATGTTTATGCTCATGGGAAACCATATCTCATCTCTATCTCCCTAATATGATGGGTTGTCACTAGAGTGCCTCCCTCTATGGGACCTTTTGTACCAAGTATTAAGTGCTCCCCCACCAATCCTACCACCTCCCAACTCCTACCTTCACTTAACTGAATCAGTCTTAAAAAGTTGATTCCTGTATGATTTGCAACATTATTGCTTTGGGGAAGGTTGTGTAGCATATGCCCTAGGTAATAGAATTGCTAGATACAGTTCCAAGTGATGCATCATTTACAATGAAAATAAATTGGGATAGCTAGCTGGCACAGTGGATAGCGTGCTGGCCCAGGACTTAGGAGGACCTGAGTTCATAATCCTGCCTCAGAAACTTAGTAGCTGTAAGTTGACTAGGCAAGTCACTTAACCACAATTGCCTCCAAAAAACTAGAATAAATCAAGACCCATTCTCACTTTTACACCTGTACTTTGATATCATATCTCTAGCATTTCTCGTTAGCTAATAGGGAATATAGATTTTGAGTTGAAAGAGGCCTCAGAGGCTATAGGGTCCAACATTCTCATTTTAAAGAGGAGGAAACCAAGGCCTAGAGGGGTTAAATGACTTGCTCAACATCAAGCATAGGAGCAACTAACTGGGGTTAGGCCTTGAACCACGGTCCTCTGACTCTTAATCTAGTGTTCTTTCCACTAAGCCATATCCTCTAACTTTACCAGCCTCTCCATTTTTACTTTAATTTCATGAATATATGTATTTCAATGACACATGTTCCCTCCACCCACATTGCTCTCAGCCCCTCCATGCTTCAATCAGTGTAATGAGTTGTTGTGGCCAAAAGTTTTCATGACTTGTTGTCAACCTTCTTTTCGAACTTCGCTATGTTCAAACTCAAAAAAAAAAAAAAAGAAAGAAAGAAAGAAAAGAAAAGAAAAGAAAAGAAAAGAAAAGAAAAGAAAAGAAA
>NW_020954641.1:37984579-38112478 GCF_900497805.2 Vombatus ursinus
AGAAAAGAAAAGAAAAGAAAAGAAAAGAAAAGAAAAGAAAAGAAAAGGCACACAATCTGTCACTAGGCTCCTTTCCTTTTCTTGGTTCATAAATTATTTCAATGGCATAGGAAACTTCTCGCTAGAAAACTGCCTCTAGTAATGTAGATCAGCAGTTGTCCTGTAACTTCTATATTATTTGGCTAGATCAATGGTCTACAAAATGGAGGCCAAAATTACCCTTGGGCCTTTTAGCCTGACCCTAAGGCAACCATAAGTCTGATTTCAAAGAGTGCTTAATCAGCCATATCAAAATCAATTCAATTGCAAGTCATGTCATCATCTCCCTGATGTCATGGTCCTCTTCCAGAACAAAGGACAAACCACAACTTAAAATAGTCTGAGGAGCTCTACTGGGGATACAGCTGGCCAGTTACAGTTGGGCAACTCCTCTCCTCTCCTGTCTGTGTTCTACGAAAAGGAAGGTAAATTTTGATGACAAAACCTACCTAATTAACTTGGGGTTTACTGGCTAGATTTCTTTCTCAAAGACCAAGCCTTAAACCCATTTCACTCTGGATCTCATTGATTGGACAATAGGTCCCTGCCTTGTGCAAGCACCACTCATTGGTTATTGTTTGGAACTTCTTGGCTCAGAGTGAATGTAAATAGTTTTTTTTTTGTTTGTTTGTTTTTGTTTTGTTTTGTTTTGTTAGGCAGTGGTGTTAAGTGACCTGCCCAGGGTCACACAGCTAGTAAGTGTTATGTGTCTGAGGCCAGATTTGAACTCAGGTCCTCCTGATGTCAGGGCCGGTGTTCTATCCACTGCTCTACCTAGCTGCCCCAGTGAATGTAAATAGTAACTGTTTTTCTTTTGGCTCGCAATTCTGAGAGTCTTCCCCTCCCAGTATGATTTTTTTTTTTTTTAATTAAAGGGGCCATCCCTCAACTCACTTCTTAAAGAGGCTTGTTCACTTAATGGGAATTGCCTCACTAAAAGTGAGAATTTTAAAAGACCTTAGCTTAAAAAGGCCAAGGTCTCCCTCTGCATCCTGGGACATCTCCAGTCATCCTGATCAATATCTGGTCACTGGACCCAGCTGGCTCTGGAGAAGAAAGTGAGACTGGTGACTATGCACAGCCCTCCCTCACTCAAATCAAAATCAATTCCAAGTCATACCATCATCTCCCTGATGTCATGGTCCTCTTCAAGAATGAAGTAGAGTGTAGAAAGACAGGCCACATCCTACCAATTCCATGATAGCCAATCAGGGCATTATTTTACTTTCCTATTCCAGTTCTACTCTGGCCTGTTTGATATCTATTTCTCTTTCTCCTTTCTTGACTCCTATTCCTTCTCTTGCACCTAAACATTCCCTAAAGTTCTGTCTTTTGCCTTTTATTTTCTCAGTCTCTTGGAGATCTCTTCTATTTGCATGGATTCAACCACCACCTCTGTGGGTATACTCTCCAAATCAATACATCTATCCCTGACCTCTCCCCTGATTTGTAGGCTTCCATTTTCAACTGTTGACCCATTAGACTCTGAAACACAACACATCAAATCAAAATCAAATCTCACAATTCTCTTCCTCATGAAACCATCTCCTATTCCCAGTTTCCCTGTCTCCCTGTCTCTGGTACTTAGATTTCTATCTTCCCTGTCACCTGGGCCTTTGGTTTTTCAGTTATCTTCAACTTCTCAAAGACCATTAGCCACCATATTTAATTAGGCCTTTATGTTCTACCTCCATAATATTTCTTTCATTCATTTCCCTTTCCACTCCTACTTTCACTATTCTAGCTCAGGACCTCACTACATCTCATCTAGACTGTTGTAATAACTTCCTTCCTGGTTTCCCTATCTCCAGGCTTTCCTTATTTCACTTCATCCTAAATATTACTGCCAGATAAATCTTCCTAAAGCATACTTATGTTCTGTGCATTCCCTTGATCAAAAACCTTTAATGGTCCTCAGCATTATGGGGCAGCTAGGTGGTACAGCAGATAAAACATTAGGCCTGGAATAAAAAAAAAAACCCCAGAGTTTAAATCCAGCCTCAGACACTTACTGCTGTGTGACCCTGGGTAAGTCATTTAACCCTTGTTTTCAACAGTTTCTTCATCTGTAACATGATAATAATAGTAGCAACTACCTCCCAGGGTAGTTGTGAGGATCAAATGAGTTAATAATTATAAAACACTTAGCACGGTTCTTGACACATAGTAAGCACAACATAAAAGTTACTATTATTATTGTTGTTGTTATTATCCACAGAAGATTCTTAGCTCCTTAATCCAGCATTCCAGACCCTCCCTGCCCAATCTACATCTTCCATCCCTAACCTTGACTTTCTACAGGCCAACCAAACTGAACTATTCATTGCTTCACAAATACTGTCTCACCCCTGTACATATCCTTACACTATTACCTCCACCTGTACTTTTTTCTTTTTCATCTCTGATTGAAAATTCTACCCATTTCCTGTCCGTGGGGGTAACTAGGTAGTACAGTGAATTGAGCACCAGGCTTGGAATCAGAAACACCTGAGTCAAGTTGAGCCTGAGATACTTACTAGTTATCTGAGCCTGGGCAATTACTTACCCTCCATTTGCCTTGGTTTCCTTATTTGTAAAATGGGAATAATAAAAGCATCTACCTCCCAGGGTGGTTGTAAGGATAAAATAAGATGATATTTGTAAAGCACTTCCACAGTGGCTAGCAAATATAGCTGCTATATAATTGTTGTTGTTATTATTATTACTTCTTCCTTGAGATCAAATTCCTCTGCTTCCATGAAGATTTCCTTAATACCCTCAACTGTAAATAACTTCTTATTTTTTACCATCAGATCACTTTGTATATACCTATATCTCATCACATTTTGCCTTTATTACCAGTTATTTGAGTACATTTATGCCTCCTGCTAAACTGTAAGCTCCTAGAATAAGTCACAGTCCCTTCATAGACACTTCATACTGTCTTCTTCCACAATACTTATCACAGTACCTTACAAATAATAGGTGCCTAGTAAATTAATGTTGAATTAAATTGAATATGTGTCGTTATTGTTTAGTTGTTTTATTCATGTCTGATCCTTTGTGACTCCATTTGGGGTTTTCTTGGCAAATACTGATGTGGTTTTCCATTTCCTTTTCCAGCTCATTTTGCAGATGAGAAAGATTTGCCCAGGGTCACACAGCTAGTAAGTTCCTTACGCTGAGTTTGAACTCAGGTCTATCCTGACTCTAGGCCCAGTGCTCTATTCACTGCGCTACCTAACTGCACCATAAATTGAATGTAATGAAATAGATAATGTTGATTTTGAGAAATCCGGGATTTGGTTAGAAAGAGATTTATACATGTCTATTAGACCACAATCCAAGGTATTGTAAATGGTGTTTCATTTCCTGTAAATGATTGATGGTGGAGGTGGGAGTGGGAAAGGTGAGGGAATGGGAAAAATAGTCTCTATGGTTCTAGTCAAACCTAAATCCATGATCTTGTGCCTGGGACTTCCTCCCCCTTTCCCTTCACTGTTAAACCCTGTATTTTATTATCCTCCCCTCCTTCAAGCTCTAGATCAAATTCTGCTGGCTTCATTAAGCCATGCTGGATACCATCAGTTAGAAGCAACCCTTTCCATCTTGATAACTTTGAACTTCCCTATGAAATTAATCCTTTTCTAACATAGTTATGTGAGTGCATATTGCTCTCTCTTAATAGAGTTCATGTTCCTTGAGAGCAGAGACCATGTCACTGTTTTACTCCTGGATCTTCACCATCTAACACAGTAAACACCTTGCTTATTTATTGGATTAAATTGAAAAAGGTGAAAATGTTTCCAACTGCAACTCTCCACCTGCCTTATACCATAAACCTTCGAACAGGACAGAATTGCATTATTTAAAAGACTAACATGGTGCAGCTAGGTGGCATGGTGGATAGAACACTGGCCCTGGAATCAGGAAAACCTGAGTTTAAATCTGGCCTCAGACACTTACTAGCTGTATGATTATGAGCAAGTCATTTAACCTCAATTACCTCCAAAAAATTAGAACAACCAAGAAGAGCAAGAGAGAGCCTAATGTGTGGTGCCTGCTTGTTATTCTGCTTATTTTTTATAATCATAATTAGAAAGGCTTATGTGACAAAATCCCAGCATCCACCTTCATAGTTTTATTTCTATTTTATCAGGTGGAGTACCATTAACAGTTTGTCTTGTTTTGACAGCATGGTGCCATAATTAGTTTCTATTGGAAAATATATCAATTAACAGTTTTTGCTTTTTGGTTCAGATCTAAATGGAAAATGAGGAAACTGTCTAACTGAGAAAATATGAAAGGTTAAAAGGATTTTTGGCCTCAATGTCCAAAGCCTAAAGGTCAATCTTCTCCCAGTTCATGGAGACAACATCTGTATCATTACATCTGTTTCACAGCTTTTTTTTTTGAGTGTCATACTCAGCATGATTTTCCTTTCTGATTCTACAAAACTAAAGAATCTGACCTCAAAGACCCTAGAAAAAAGAGAATTATCCCTCAACTATCTGCTTAGACCATGACTTAGGCCCTATTTGAGCATTCTGGACAACTATGTTCAGCTTATCCATAGCTACTGATCTGCACTGGACTCACATGTAGACCAAATAATGTGGTCACATACAGAATATGCCTTAAGGGGCACCAAGAAGGGTTCTCCTGCCAAAAATATGTTCCCTATGAAACAGGGATGGAATTTCAAAGGCATTGGCTTCTTAGGGATAGTCACTCTTAAATGCAAACATTTCTGGCATTTCCTGCTATTAGCTATTAGCAACTATGCGTGAATTACTTTTATCATATTACTTTCTTTTAAAGTAATTTACCAATCTAGCATCCTGCATACTCTCCCCTTGTATATAATAGATGCTTTATTTGAGTTGAATTGAATTGAACTTGAATTGAATTTAAATTGAATTCAATTGAAATTGAATATGGCAGGAATTGGAGTTTCTAATGTATAGAAAACAGGAATAATTTTCAGATATGAAGCATAAACCACAAAGGGATGGTAGAGTACTTCAGGATCTTGCAGCAGCCTTTGGGTTATAAGAGAACATGGAGAAGTTAATCGATAGTGAGAGAGGAAATGAGTCAAAAATCAAGAGTGGGGGGAACAAAAAAAAAGTGAAAATAATCCAAGTCTGGACATAGAATAGCTTGTGTGATGTCATGTGACACTTGGAAAATCTTTTAACCTCTGTTTGCTTTCTCATGGACAAAAATTGGATAATAATAGTATCTACCTCTCAGGATGGTTGAAAGGTTCAAAAAAAGATAATATCTGTAAAGTGTTTTGCAGAATTAGCTGTTTTTGTTTATTGACTATGGAAAAGCATTTAATTTGATAGAAAAAATAACACCTTACCTTGTTTTTTTTATAGCCAGGCTTCTCTCACACATCAATGATCCTGTTGAGATCATTCAAGCTTATTTAGATGATAAAATAACTGAAATAACCATACACTGACTCATATAGTAAGCATTAGGTAAGATACAATACAGGGATATGTATGCTCCCCAGAGGTATTTGTCATTGTGATGGAAGAGATCCAGGACAAAGTCCAGGTCAAGGAGGATTACCTGGGAATGGTGAAGTCATCAAGAAGTTTCTATTTGTAGATGACATTGTGATGACCACATCTCAAATGCCTTAAGACATTGAAGAGAACTCATAAACTCTGAAAGGAGTTTGGCCTGGTTCATCTCACACTGGGAAGACCAAGTAGATGAAGAACGCTTATTGGTAGATTTCAACATGGACATGCTGTAGAGATTGTTAAACAGTATGTATATCTGGAGCAGGCAATATAGATAGACAATGAATTGAATATAGAGTTGAAAAGAAAAAGAGCAAGATGTATAACTTCTAAGAAATCGCAAAGTTCTTTCAGCTACTCTAAACTTAACATGAAAACAAGTGTCCAACTTTTCAACATGAACATTTTACTTGTGTTGCCACAGGGTAACATTAGATGTGGAATGACATTTCCCCTGAAGAAATAATAATAAGTACCACAGAAGATAATGTTAGGTATAAGCAGACTACAATATTATAACTAATGACAATCCCCGAAAAAGAACAGGAGTAAGGAATGTCATCAAGGTATTGAAAGAAAGAAATGTAGCGATTGTAAGAATGTGAGAATGGCAGGAGGACAACTAGTACAGGTACTTCACTGGTTCCACCACGATGTTCAGAGAACATGACGAAAACCTCCAGTGTATTAAGCCAACTCTCTGTGGTGAAATTTGGGAAAATATGGACAAGAGTTACATAAGATAGGCAAGTATAAATGGATTGTCTTGTGATTTTTTTTGGAGAAAACTCCTGAATCAATGAAGTCAGAGATATATTAGAGTATATTTGAGAGCTATATGCAGGATGAATTATAGCAAGAAGAGACCAGAAGAAGTGAACTTAACTTATAAGCTTTTGAGGGGAACCAGGTGTGAAGTGACATAGGCCTGAACTCAGGTTCTCTCCTCATTAGACTTCTCTGAAGCATGGTTTCTCTGCAGAATTCAAATGTATGCATTCATTCTGAAGTTGAGTCCCTTTTGGAGTAATTTTCACTTGTAAAAATAGCTAATTAGTGTCTTTATGGCATTGGTACAGCTTATCACGAACATGACTAAAATAACCAAATATACCATTTCAGACAGTAATCAGTCACCTCAACAGGTCCTCAAGAATATAGATAGATTTTTTTAATAGCTAAACAAATTCATCTTCTGCTAAGCCAGCAGGTGTCACTATTACTCAAGAGGAAATTAACATGACAGCTATACCAAGCAAAGGGCAGGCCTATCCCCCAGATAGCCCTGAAAATACAGAGTTAGATGGTTCCTTCTCCAGCAGCAGTCATTACACATTTGCTGCCTTGGGTTAACACGCTGAGTACTAAGAAATAAGAGTCCATGGAGTTCTCACTATAGAAGTGTCAATTTATTAAGACTTTGCAGGATTAATATATTCCAGGGCAAAGCAACTTAGGCCTTGATGAGGAATCAATAAAAATGAAGATTTTCTAGTACAGTGACCTTGGACTAGTTCTTTCTTTCTTCTGGACTTTCTCATCTATAAAATAAAAAATTTAGAAAAAATATCTCTGAGCTCCATTACAACTAACTTTTTTTTTATGCTAAAGCCTCCTTATGGTCCCAGATTTCAGTGAAGTTGACCTAGCTTTTAGTAAAGTTACTTATTTTTTGGTCATGAATTGCTACAAAGTCTTTTCAAAACACAACTTTTGGCTTTTGCCAGTCTCACCCTTGTGTAAATGTGACTGATCCTTTTCCTAGGTTGCATAGCAGACCTGTTAGCCCCTGTAGCCTCAGGCTCAATGGTGCTCAAGGGCATGAAAGGGGGGCAGGTCTAAGCCTTACACAAAAGCATAGATGGATTAGAACCAGTCTTACATATACCCAGAATCAGCATTTGCCAGGTTCAAAAAAATCTTCTAAGCCCAGAGAATGTTCCCAGAACTTCCCACTCCTACTGATGTCACAGTGAAGATATCTGGGGCGTCAGTGAACAGCCACAGTCTGACATGTACACAATCTGATGATATCCTTTCCGCCTTTCCTGATCTCTCAGAATTTGAGAGTAGAATCTCAGCAGCCATTTAGTACAACCTAGACCTGAAAGGAATCCCCACTAACACAACTGATTGATCACATGGTCTCTGCTTGAAGACTTACACTGAGGGGGAACCCTCTATCTCCCAAGACAGCCCATCTTACTTTTGGACAGTACTATGAGGATATCCAGCTTAAATTTGCCTCTCTGAAACTTCCACCTATGACTTAAGTTCATTTCATTCTTACCCCAAAGTGTAGACGAATTTAATAAAGGTCATGTGACATTGCAAAGAAGCAAATACTTGTCCCTCCAGCACCAGGATGGATACAAACTTATCAGTAAGTCATGAGCACAATAGTGAGTTCTCAACCATTCATATATGTCCCAGCCATTTTGTTAATTTATCTTCCCTTGACTAATACCAACTGCAGAACTTCCATGGAATGGAAATTCATTTTAATATTAGCCTAAGCAAAGTATATTTCAGAAGGGATGTCTACTAATCCCCCATCCATATAATTCATTTCAAAGCTATTTTCTTTTATCCATTTCACTACTCAGAGACTCAATGTCCTTGTGTGTTAAATAGGGATAATAGCACTTATCCCACAATTTTATTTTGAGAATCAAATGAGATTATGTAAATTGAGTGCTCTGCAGACCTAAAAGTGTTATAGAAATGTTAACTACAACAGAGCAAATGAACAAGAGGAAGCAACAAAGATTATTTTGTAATTGTAAAGTGGCATAAAAATATCTGATACCTAAAAAAAGAGAAAATGGAAAAGATGAGTGTGCGGCTTTCAATTCAGTTCAATACATTTATATAAGTATTGCCTTGTATAAGGCATTCTACAAAGACAAAAATGAAATAGTTTATGCCCTCAGGAATCTACACTCTAAGAGAGTGGAGGAGGAGACATAAACTCAAGACAATTTAATTACTAAGAAAGCAAGTCAAGTCAACAGGCATTTATTAAGTGCCTACTCTCTACCAAGTATTGTGTTAAGTGCTGCTATTGTTTGTTGTTTGTCCTTACTTTTGGAAGAGGACCATGACACCAGGAGGGTGATATCATGATTTACAAGTGAATTGAGTTTAAGACAGGCAGGGCTGTGTGAAGTCACCAGCCTCACTGTCTCCTCCAGAGCTGTCTGGGTCCAGTGGTAAGATTTAGATCAGGACAACTAAGTGCTAGAGATACAAAGAAAGGAAGAAAAAAATAGCCCTGCTCTTTAGCTACTCACTGTTTAATGGGAGAGACAATGTGCAAATAACTATGAGATATACATAGACATATACACAACTACATATATATGTGTGTGTGTATATATATATATATATATATACACACACATACAACTGTAGATAACTATATATATACAAAACTGTGTGTGTTTATACATAACTATATATTAAACTTGATATATACATATCTGTATTATATGGACAGTTATGTATGGTTATAGAACTACATGTAGTTCTATAACTATGTATACTATAATGTAACTATATAACTATATATGTATAAATATGCATAGACATACATATAACACCATAGGTAACTATATATATTAAAAACTACATAACTATTTATCAAGCTTGAAATATTTTGTTGTTTTTTAGTCATTTCAGTCATGTCCAACTCTTCATGACCCCACTTGGAGTTTTCTTGGCAAAGAGACTGATGTGGTTTGCCATTTCCTTCTCCAGCCCATTTTACAGATGGGGAAACTGAAGCAAACAGGGTTAACTGACTTGCCCAGAGTCACCCAGCTAGTAAGTGTCTGAGGCTGTATTTGAACTCAGTATGCATGCATACACACACACACACACATACACACACACAAATATATACATATATATATACAAACATAGTTACATATAATTATGTAACTATAATTATGTGGATATACATACATACAACACTGTATATAAGTATTCATATCACTAATATAGTTACAATACTTAATATTATAATATGTAACTATACATAAGTATTTGTAACTATGTATATGTACATAACTGTATGTCAAGCTTAATATATTAACATATATCTATACTATATATTATACATAGTTATATATAGTTGTATGTTTGAACCAGTTTGATCCAGCTTGTAAATATGTTCAACGTCCTATTTAATCTCCAGGGCATCAGCAGATGAATGCGAGGACTTTTCTTGTAAATACTAAGTGAGGGCAGGGATGTCAAAAGGGGTTAGGCTTTAGAGTCCCTTTATGTCCAGCCTACTTTCTTTTAGGATGTATCCCTGTCTCTAGTAAGGTCTGAGATGAGGGATTCCACTGGAAGATCTGTAGAGAGATGTTGAAGAGTTGGTAGATTTTGTAAATTCTTTGGTAGATCTGAGAGAAAAACTTAGAGAACTGACCACAACTTGTTGGGTTGTTTCTAAAATACCCTCTACCCCTCCAAAGAAAATTCTAGCTTTTTGCAGCCAAGAGTTCTATAAACATTTTATTGGCAATGAGAATAAACAAACATACACTGCAGCAGTTTTGAACTCTTCTCTGGCCTAGAAAGAGAAGAAATTCTTCTCTGCACTGCACTAGAAAATGAGAAAGTCAGGGGCTCTGCTCAGTGTTCCCCAAGGTCAGACAAATGAGATCTGTGTTTGGCCAGCATTGACTTGCCATATGTTGAGTTCCTCATACTCATTCAGTGCAACCTGGAACTGAGCAGATGTAACACCTCTGAAAAACAGATGTTTTGGCTATCTGGGCCCACAGAGACCAGCTCTCATACCATGGCAGAGATCAGATCTGCTGGTTTCTGGGTCCCAAGGAAATGGAGAGAGGAAGTGTCAAAGGACTATGGTGAGAATAGTCACCCAGAGACACATAAATAAGTAACAACTGAGGACAGCACCTGATTATTCACCTTGTTACTTGCGCCTTGTGCCCCAGCAGTCCTTAGACATCTCCATTAGTCTTATGATCTCATTCACATCTTCCTTTTCTACAGAAAAAAGGGAAAACTAAAATACATATACATCTATGTGTATATGTATATCCTCCAATATGTATATATATGTGTGTGTGTGTGTATATACATATATAATATATAACTGTGAGTATAGCTATATATATAAATATATTGACATATAGTATGCATATAACTGTGTATAAATAGTATAGATTTATGTATATATGTGCACACCAAGTTGATATATATCTATATTTATACATAGCTATATATAATTATATATATAGTTACATATGGTGTTGTATGCAGTGTGTGTGTATATAATGAATTTCAGAGAACTTCAGAGGAAAGGCACTAGTGTTAGGAAGATCAAGAAAAGTTTCTTGCAGAAGGTAGTACTTGAGGGGAAGTTAGGTGGTACAGTGGATAGAGCACTAACCCTGGAGTCAGGAGAACCTGAGTTCAAATCTGGCCTCAGACACTTGACACTTACTAGCTGTGTGACCCTGGGCAAGTCACTTAACCCTGATTGCCTCACCAAAAAAAAAAAAAAAAGAGGTAATACTTGAGTTGTGACCAGAAGGAGGCTAGATTAGCTACTAGATGAAGATGAGGAGGGAGAAAGCTGGGAGGAGAGACAGTGAAAATTCACAGTCAAGAGACTGTCACATAGAAGGAAGAGCAAGGAAGTCAGTATCACTAGATCACAGAGTACATGGAGGGAATAAGGTATAAGAAGACTGGAAAGGTGGGAAAGGGCCAATTTATGAAGCCAAGTTTGCTTTCTAGGATTTTATATTTGATCCTAGAGATGATAGGGAATCACTGGAGTTTATTGAATGGCAGGTTGGGTGGGGTGGAGTGGGGTAGTGTTCTATGATCAAAATCACACTTTAAGAATATCACTTTTTTTTAACTGAATAAAGAATTGCCTGAGGTGAGAAAGAGTTGAAGAGAGAGAGGTGGCGAGACCAGCCAATGGGAGATTTCAATATTCCAGATGTGATAAGGCAATAAGGGCATGCACCAGGGTAATAGCAATTTCAAAGAGGAGAATGTACAAGAAATGTTACAAAGATACAATCAACAGGACTTGGCAACAGATTGGATGGAGGGGTAAAAGAGAGTGAGGAGTTGAGAATGACACCTAGGTTACAAGTCTGGGTAACTGGGAAGATGGTGGTAACCTCCACATCAATAAGAAAGTTAGGAAGAGGAGAGGGTTTGAAAGGAAAGATAATGAATTCAGATTTGGACCTGTTCAGTTTAAAGAGATCCAGTTTGAGATGACCAATAGACAATTGGAAGTCTAGAGGGAAGTTAGGGCTGGAAAAATAAATCTGATAATCATCTGCAAAGAGATGATTACTGAATCCACTGGAACTCATGAGATCATCAAGCAAAATAGTATAGAAAGAGAAGAGAAATGGGCCCAGGGTATGACCTGGGTAGAAAAAGCAAAGATGACTAAACAATGATCAGACAGTAGAAAGAAAATCATAAGAAAGCAGCAGCATGAAAACTTAAAAAGAAGAGAAAATCAAGAAGAGGGTAATCAAAAGTTTCAAAGACTGCAGAGATGTCAAGAATGATGATTAACAAAAGGCCATTCAATTTGTCATTTTAGTGATAATTATCTCTTCCACATGATGGAGGCTAGGGTCACGACACCATTGTGATATGAAAAAACTTTGCAAAAGTTTTTGGCCCTCTCTTCATACCAGAGAAGAAGTCTGATTTATTATGGTATTAAAAGATAAAATATGTTGATATTATGCAATACTATACATGTATTTTATGCATTTCTGAGTTTCTAAATCTTTTCTGTGAGAGCTGCTGACCTTTGTGTATTATCTATGGCTCTTGCAAAACTGTCCCCAAATTCCCATTTAATTTCTTATGCTGACCCATGATATAGCAAAACCGTGATAGGGAAAGTCACAATGTGGAAGGGATAACTGCAATTGGTGACTTTGGGAGAGCAGTTTCCACTGAACAATGAAACCAGAAGCCAGACTGCGCAGTTCAGAAGAGAGTGAGAAGAAAGGAAGTGGAGGCACCAGCTATAGACAACGTTCTCAAAAAGTTTCAAAAAAAGAAAGACACATGAGATGAAAACTATAAGGGATGCAGAAATCAAGTTGGGGGTGGGGTCAGGGTTGAAGATGGAGAAAACATGGATATGCTTGTTAATGGTAAAGAACAGCCGGTGGATAGGGAGAGATTGAAGATAAAAGAGAGTGGGGATTATAGAGGGAGCAATCTTTAGGAAAAGATATGATAGATTGGTACTACTTATATATGTATAAAAGTTTGTCTTGGTCAGAAGAAAGGCAACTTCCTCACATGAGGCAAGAAAGAAGGAAGAGATCGTGGGGGGAGATATTTGGATAATGTTAGATGAAGAGGAGGAAAAAAGCAGCTCTCTGCAAATGGCCCCCTTTTTTTAGTGGAAATCGAGGCAAGGTTCTCAGCAGAAAAGGGAGGGGGAAGGGATCCATGATAGGTTTGAGGAGAGAAAAAAAAGGTTTGGAAATGCTCCTGTAGTGAATGGGATTATGAATAATTAAACGAGATGAAAAAGGAATGCCTTGCTGCAGTGAAGGTACAGTTGAGATTATGCAAAATAAATTTGTAGTGCAGCCCAATCAGCCTGGTTTAAAAAAATCTAGCTGTTCATCATCAAGTACTAACATGAAATAATGCTAACAGTATTATCACCTAGGGGAGAGAGGGAAGAGATCAGGGAAGAGATCAAGGAAGAGGTGGCATCAGTGTTGAGCCCTGAAGGAAGAGGAAAACTCTGAGAGACTAAATTGAGGAAAGAGTACATTCTAGATAAAAGGGGAGGTTTTAGGGAATATGTGGAAGCAGGATATCGAATTTCAAATTTAGAGTAATATCTAGGTGTGAAAGCTAGCTGGGGCATAAAAAACACAAAAGCAAGTAACATAAAATTAGTAGGGAGGCAGCATTGTGCAGTGGAAAGAATGTCAGATTTAGAGTCAAAGAACCTGGGTTCAAAATCTGCCACTTCATACAGCATGACCTCAAAAAATCCACACAACCTCTCTGAACCTTAATTTTCTCATTGTTAACAATAAAACGGTTGGATGAAATCACCTCCAGTATCTTCCAGTTCTACATCCATGATCTTGTGAAATAAAACTTGAAAGAGAGATTGGAATCTGTTTGTGGAGGGCCTTGAATGCCAGGACAACTAGTAATATTTAACTTGGAGGTGATGGGTTGCTGTTGAAAGTTCTTAAGTATGAGTGGCTATTGAAGGCAGTGATTAAAAGTAGAGAGGTGATTATAATTAGAAGGACTTAGCATTAATCCATGCGAGAGGTGGAGAGGGTCTGAACCCGAGTGATGGCCCTGTAAGTGGAGAGAAGGGGATGGATGTAAGATGAAGAAATAGAAGAAATGGAATCTAGCAGCTTATTGGATATGTTTGGCAAAAGAGAGCGAAGAACCAAGGATGACTCCAAAATCATGAAACTTGCTGATGGAAAGAATGATAGTAAAATACCAAAACTTCAAGTTCTTAAAATTGGTTCTAGATGAAATAGAATATTACTCTGTATGTGAAGTATAATCTGTCTACACATATCACTAGTCTTTGGTGAGGAGGCAATGAGGCAGTTTAATGAATAGGGTGACTAATTTGGAGTTAAGAAGACTTGAGTTCAAATCTTGCATTAGATGTTTACTAGCTGTGCGACTCTGCAAATCACTTAACCTCTCAGCCTAAATTTCCTTAATCTGCAAAATGAGGATAATAATAGCACCTACTTCACAGAGTTGTTGTGAGGATCAAAAAAGATATCATTCTCAGATTTTCCAAACTTTAAAGTATGATATAAATGTTAGTTGTTATTATGTTGATGACATGAGATAATGGTTGTAAACATACTTTTAAAAGTATAGTAAAAGTTTGCTGTGACATGACTAATAGGCATCTAAAACCTGGCAGTCTGTACTTTCCCCAAAAGACTCACAGGCAGAAAAGACTGCTGACTTCAGTTTTCTTACCATTTGCCTGTCTCAAAAAGTTAATTTACTCTAAGAAAAAATGTGATACTCATAGTTTGGTGACAAGATGCTATTTGAATTATTATGAACCATATGAAATTCAGTTTCCTTACTAGTCAGATGACAGTTGGACTAGGTCAGGGGCTCTTAACCTGAAGTCCATGGAACCCCAAAGTATCTGTAGGTAGATTTCAGAGTGTATAAGAAATTGGATGGAAAAAGACATCTTTATTTTTAATACCTTCTAAGCAAAATTCAGCATTTATTTCCTTCAATTAATTTTAAAAAAACACACATTGTTCTGAGATGTCCAAAAGTTCTATCAGATTGACAAAGAACTCTTAACATAAAGAAAATTAAGAACTCCTGGGCTAGATAATCACTAAATTATTTTCATTTTAGTCATTCTATGACTATAACTATGACCCTGTTATTATGAGATTATAGATTTTAAGTTATAGGGGATGCTCAAGGTCATCTGGTTCAACTCTCACATTTTACAGATTTGAAAACTGAGGCCTCAGTTAATAAACTGATTTTATTCAAGATCACAAAGCAGAAATTTGAACCTTCACCCTTTGACTGCAAATGTATCACTTTCCATCCTATCATGTAATAATCTGTAAAATAGTCTATAATATAATATAATATATAATATGAACTTTTAAAGGTCACACATATATTCAGGCTCATGTACCAGTCTATTGTGAGAATAGTCTTTTTTTATTTGTTTGTTTAGCTCAGACTGAATGAAAAAGTGAAATTCACCAATGTTATGAATAAATGCCAAAGGGTTTACTGCCAAATGAGTACTTGAACCAGCCCAATGGTAGCCTATTTGGATTCACAAAAGATTGGTTGCATCTATTACTGAAAGCTCCTACTGTCTAGTCTCCACTTTGTTACAATTAGTCCCTGGGGCAGAGAGTCTTTGATGCTTTCATGAAAAAGAAAATTGCATCTCACACACACTTCAGTTCCTATAAAAGGGTACAGTGGAGGGGTACAACTGAAAAACGACTGAATAGAATAGAGGAAGATGAGTATATGCTAGCTAGTCAAAATTCTACATTTCTGTGCTTCAAGTAACTAAGATTTCCTTAGTCCACCAGTCATTTGCTTATTGTCATGTTCTCAGTGAGCAAGCAAGCTGTTACCTGAATTGCCAGGTTTAGCAATGGCTAGAACTCTATACTTTGATTTTTTTTCAGTCAAAGGAAAAAACAATTGAGGTTAGAGGATGGTATGGTAAAAGTTAAATTCTGTGAAGACATTGTTGACTATGGGTAGATATGGACCAGGAAAATGATGTTTTTTTTGCACCGGAACTTCTAGGGCATATTTATTTTATCTATAAAGAATTCAAAATACATTAGACCCATAACTAAGATGAGATGAATGAGGCTTTGTCTAGAGCACCAACATCTGGAGGGAGTAGTTATTCCCTCAAAGGTATAAAATTCCTCTCTGAGACAAATCACTCCTGGCCTTTGTCCTTACAAGAGGACCCAGAGGAAGGGCCCTATGGTAACAGGACCATGGGAATAGTGGCTTCACTATATAGATTGGTTCTCTTCCACAAGGTGAGAGAGAGGGATAAGACATCATTAAGTGAGGGAAGTATATGCCACTCTGGACACTCAAAGGTAGTACTTCTGGAGCAAATGAAACCTTATTCTGAATAGATCTTAGAGATCATAGACTAACCCTTTCATTTTATGCCTGAGGAAACTAGGGCCCAGAGAGGTGAATGACTTGTCCAAGGTCACATAGCTAGTAAGTGGCAGTCTCACTAGTCACTGTATAAATTGATCTTCTGCTTCTTCTCACTTTACTCTGTGTCAGTTCAAATAGATTTTTCCCAAGTTTCTCTAAAACAACCCTTCATTATTTCTCTTAGTGTATTAAAATTCCATTATATTCATATAATATAATCTATTCATCCATTCATTAATGGGTACCTTTAACTGAGTTTCTAGTTCTTTGCTATAACAAAAAGTGCTGTTATGAATATTTTAAAATACGATTCTCTTTCTCTGATCTCTGAGGTATATGCCTGGTAATGGTATCTCTACACAAGATATGCCCAGTTTGGGGATATGGTTCCATATTTCTTTCCAAAATGGCTGATAAATGCACAGTACTACCAATTATATATTACTGTGTCTGTCTTCTGATAGCCCCTCTAACAGTTATTATTTCCTTTTTATTGTCATTTTCTCCAATAATGGGGGCAATCTGGAACTTCAGGTTTGTTTTCATTTACATTTCTCTTATTATTAGTAATTCATAACATTTCATATGGTTGTTGATAGTTTACTTTTTCTTCTTTTTGAGAAATACCTGTTCACACCTTTTGACCACTTATCTTTTAGGGAATGACAATTATTCATGTATATTTGAATTAGTTCCATATATATACACATATATATGTTATATATAATATATGACATTAGATTTTTATCTGAGAAAGTCACTACAAATGTTTTTCCTCATTAGCTGTTTCCCTTTGACTGCATTTATTCTGTCTGAAAAAACTTTACATTTTTTTGTAATCAAAATTGTCTGCTTTATCTTCTGCCATCCTTTTATTCCTTGTTTTATCAAGAACTCTTTTCCCATCCATAGTTCTGAAGTCTCTCTTTCCCTGCTCCTCTGATTTGTTAATGATATAATTTTTAAAAAATCTAAATCATGTATCCATATGGAGTTTATTATGGTTGATGGCATGAGATGTTGGTCTAAATTTAATTTCAGCCAGACTGCTTTACAGGTTTCCCAATATTTTTTGTCCAATACTGTGGCCTTACACCAGCAAGTAAGGTCCTTGAGTTTATAGAATATTATGCTATTGTGATGATATATGCCTGGATCTTGCATACTTAATCCTTTCCACTGACATACATTTCTCTTTGCAGAGAGAGGAATACAAAATGAACCTGTGACTTCATTGGTTTAGGGACTCTTCTGGTGAGGAAATATCCTTTACTAATGCAGGTCAGCACCTTCTCAGCAACTTAAAATTTTTCAGTCACCCTGAGTATTGAGGGGTTAGAGGAGTTACTTAGATCACCCAGCTACTATATATCAGAGTTGGGACATTAATCGAAGTTTTTCTGACTTTAGGGCTGTCCCATCTTTTTTTTTAACTTGTACTAAATAGTTTTGACAAATATTGATTTGCAGGATAGTTTATGATTTGGTACTTTGGGAGTGGAAGATTTTAGATTAAAAAAAACTTCAGCCACAGTGTACTGCCCATTCAGCCAGGGCATTTATGTCCAAGGTCTTTCAGGCTGATCTCATATTTATTGCTGCATGGATGGTAGGCTTAGATATTTGTTTTAAGTAACTGAGAAGGTCCTTTGGGCATAGGAACCATGTCCTAGATTTTCTGGTACCATCCTAGTTCCAAGAAAAGAAAGTATACCTTTAACCAGGTTTTATACAAAGGATATTCTTTATCAGAACATGGATCCTGACTGAAAAATATAATCACCATGTCTATTGAGGTGGGGGAAGTATATGGTCACTATCTTTGTTAACTGGTTTTCTCAGTGACAAGGTGATAAATCAAGTGTAATTTTGCAGATCTGGCACTTCAAATTTTAGAGAAGGAAGTCACTCCAGATATGGAAAAGAAAAGAAAGCTACTTGACTTCTTTGATATTCCCCATAATCTTCTCACACGAAGTTTCTATAGCAGAGGTAAATATCAGTCATTTAGTGTTGTTTGCATTAGTTTCTTCACCTGTAAAATGAGTTGGAGAAGGAATGGCAAACCACTCCAGGATCTTTGCCATGAAAACCCCAAATGGGGTCATGAAGAGTTAGACACAACTGAAAAAACTAAACAACAGCAACAATAACAACAACTATATGCCAGGGTAATTGTGAGGATCAAATGAATTTACATATGTAAAGTGCATTATAAACCTTCAAGCACTGTATTTTTTGTCATTGTTCAGTCTTTTTTTCAAGCACTATATCAATGTTAACTATTACTGTAGTTGTTGATATTATTATATAAATTGGACAAGAGTAATTATCTGGATAATTGAATCAATTAAGATGGACAATCTTGGTCATTCAGGTGCCCAAACTTTTCCTCTCATTAGTAGGTTGCTTCCCTGAGTCTTCTGAATAACTACCTTTGTTCTCCGCATTTGATGACATAGGTAGACATCATAGCCCATGTACATGAGGTTTCCAAAGAAGAAATAGATATAAACTCACAAATGAAACAATTTTTTCTCCCCTGAAAGGTACAGGTACCATTGATCTATTCCAAAGGTGAAGGAAAAAGAATGTTGGATTTCAAATCCATGTGAACTGAAAAGAGATATTTGGTCTCTTCAAAAGAAGCAATCTACTAAATTGTCATTTTTAATAGAGCACATTTGGGAGCAACATATGTGCACCCATAATTTTTGCTCTCACGCACCAATAAGGAAAACATAACTATGAATGCATAATGTTGTTGCACATCAAAATATTCCACTTATAAAGAAATTCTTTGAAAAGCAAAACAAAATTGAGTTTTCATCCATATAAGATCCCAGAGTAAGTTTTTAAGATATGATTTTTCTCATACATACCAAAAGTCCTTCAGTTTGAAAGTGTTTATTTACCATAACCTCCATGCCAAGCTTTCTATTTCCAAAGCAATCAATTTCATTGTTATTCTCATTAGATTGGCTGAAAAAATCCTCTTCAATAAGGTGCATATTTGCTCTGCTCCTATAGAATGAAGCTTTACTGTTCCTAATGGGATGTTGCTATGCTACAAATGCACCATCCACTTACCATATACAGGAAGAAAGATGTTGGATATTGACCTATATGAAACCAACAATTTAGAATATTAAATCTGAAAAAAATTTCCAAAAAATCATTCTGGTTTGCATTTTTATTTCTTTTCCCTCTTTTGAATAAACATCTCTCTCTCTCTCTCTCTCTCTCTCTCTCTCTCTCTCTCTCTCTCTCTCTCTCTCTCTCTCTCCCTCTCTCCATCTCTTTTTCTCTCCTTCCCTCCCTCCCTTCCTCTCTCTTGTACTCAATGTTCTTAGAATAATTTTAACATTCAAAAGGACAATGTACTAAATTCATAAGCCTTCCTACACATTACATTTGCCACTGCACTTCAGATAAACTTAAATTCATCATTTCATAAACAAGAGTCATTTCTTGTAAACATCTAGGAAATAACAATATGTTTATTACAATGTTGGGGGGATGAGAACATGCACCAAGGCAACATCGTGAATTTTGACTCATACCAGAGGCAATAGCTATGTACCATAAATAAGACAGAAGAGGATGAGATAGGGAAACCAATTCACTGAGAAGTTAAAAGAGTTAGCACTTGGATCCCTGCAGGGACTCACACACAGCTAGATTTGAAAGACCTAGTTACATATTCAACCTGACTCTCTAGGTGCAAAAAAGTCATGTGGATACACTTAAATGTTTTTTCCAGGGAAAGCCTGTTGAAAGGGTGGCTAGCATTGCACACTTGAAAATATCCGACACCCTGCAGAAAACATGATGTATATGAGGAATGCCTATCCTCATGGACAGTGCTAAAAGACCACTAGTAATACTATTTCAAGAGGGCTGTGTTTTCACTGGCCTTCCATCATCCATCCATCCATCCATCCATCCATCCATTCATTCATTCATTCATTCATTCATTGCCACTATTGGGTTCCAGGCAATGCAGTAGACACTGGGGATACTCACAAAAATGAAGCAATTCAAGCTCTCAAGATGCTTACATTCTACTGTGAGGACACTTCATATACACAGATAAGTAAAGCCAAAATATAGAAAGAATAAATAAAAATTGATTTCTGGTTAAGAGGAATAACTATTGTGGTGATTAGGAAAGAAATTATGCAGGGAATAGTGCCTGAGGAGTTAGGAATATTGCAAGCCCTTCTGCCTGAGGAGACGTCTGTGGCCAATAAAAAAATTATTGCTTGATGTTCAACCTCCTGGTGATAAGTTTCTCTGAATTTAGTCAAGATGGTCCTCAGTGGCAGCCTAAGGTCATACTCACGTTCAGACCCTGTCTAGCTTAGTTGGAATGGAAAAAGTTTATATTTTACAGGAAGTGTGACTAGAGAGCTGGACAAAGAGACAGGAAAACCTTTGTTTAGACACAACCTCTGAACCTTATGAATTGAATGCTCCTGGGAAAGCCTCTTAACTGCTCTAACCCACAGTTTCCTCCTCTGTAAAATGAAGATAATAATGGCCCCCATCTCTTAGGGACTCTGGTAGGATCAAATTTAAGTCACATTGCAAACTTTAAAACATTATATAAACAGTGGGTATTATTGATTTATTGGCATGATCTTTGAGAAACAAGGGATCCCTTCCACAGATGATGAGGCATCAGAAGAGATGGGGAGATAATGACAACAGTGACAATGATGATGACAAAGACAATGACAATTATGATAATGAAATGATGATGATGATGATGAGAATAGCTAACATTTACATAGCAATTTATTGTTACAAAATACTTTCACATATATTAACATCTTGATAGAAGAAATATAAGTCAAGATACCTTTCACAGAAAGAGAAGATGCAAAAGAAGATTGTGCACATAGAATCATAAAATAAATGCTGGAAAGGATTACAGGGGCCATCTAATCCAGTTTCCTTGTGTTTTGGAGGAATATTCTGTTGCCCAAAGAGGTTAAGTGATTCATTCATAGTCAAGTATATTTTAAGTGACAAACACAGAATTTGAACTCTAGTGATCTGACTCTACATCCTATTTCCATTTTTCCAGACTCCTTCTATGAAGAAGGGCACATTATACAAGAAAACCTATGTGATAGTAGAGGGCTGAATTCTATGGATCAGACTCCAAGCTCCATAAGAGTTGGAATGAGACAGAGATCAACAAGGACTGGAGTAGTTAGCTTTTAGGGAGGTAGAAATTGAGATGATTATTGAAGAATGGATAGCTATAGACCAATGGGAGACAGAAGAAAAGCCTTTCCATGTGAGAGGAACAGCAAAAATTAAAATATGGAGATCATGACAAGCATGGTAGATGTGAGAAATAACAGCAAAACAAACCTGAGTGAAGACACTTGGGGGTAAAAAGGGTGGAGCTGACACTGGGAAATAAGGTCAAATAGGTTAGATGGCACCAGATGACAGAAAGCCTTGAAAGACAGGCCAAGGACTGTGGAGGGAAACATCACAGTTTTTGAGCAGATAATTTATATCTACATACTATAGTTTGCATTACAGTATGAAAAATAAAGTTATATTTTATAGGCATCAAATAATGCTGTGATGTGTGATATCAATGGGACATGTGTTGGTCTGTTATTCTGTTAGTTTAGTTTACTTTTTATCATATTTGTTTGTATTATATCATATCATATTGTTCATATCATTTTGTTTACATAGTTTATTACTATCTCTGTCTGAGAAACTTATCTACTGAGATACATCACAGCTTTTAACAGGTAGATGTTTTGTCATCTGACCAAGAGGAGCAGAGGAAGTATAATATGATGCACATTTTAAATACAAAACACATGCAAATGCCTTTGGCTGAGGCTATTTCCTGATCGTACTTTTGGAGCTGCCTCAGTAACAGTGAATTAAGTCTCCAACCAAGAGAGACAGGAGTCTGGCAGCTCCTAGTCTGGGCCAGAGTAAACGCTGATTTGGAGCTGGCTGGCAGGAAGTGCTTTTCGTCTCGGGGGAGTTCACTTATACGAGACCAAGAGGGACCCTGGTTCCCACAAATGAGAGCAGTAAGCTCCAGGCCTTGTTCTACCATCAGACTCTCTGACTCCAGGGAATATGTTTCTTATTCATTTGTTCCTATGAAAATCCAGTGCTCCATTCTCTTATTCCCATCAAACTTTAGAAAATACCTCTTTTCTACCTTCCTTCTCACTTCGCCATCGTTGCTGTATACCCCCAAGAGATATCAGGTTTGGGGAAGGAGAAAATGATGACTAGGTAAGGACAGAAAGAGGAAAATTAGATACTAAAAAACAAACAAGGTTATCTACATTTTTATTGCGCATAAAAATTCTGTGATAAAGAAGTAAAAATGAAGACAGCTTTAGAATATTTTAAAATCATAGGCCCCTGTTACAAAAGAAATAACTTAAAGCTTAAAGTACTAGTGTAGGCACTGACAGGTACAAATTGTAACCCCTCCATGTCTTCTTATTCTATGTGATTCTTGTGTGTATTTTCCCCAAAAATCTTACATAGAATATCTATCCAATGCGCATGTAGCCTCCCTCTGTTCCTTTTGTTATTTTATGGAGATCAATTTTCAACATTGGGGCTGTCTATTTGTTTTATTTCATTTACTATGTGATTATCCCACTTCCTTTTCAGGTGGCATGCTGTAAGTCTTTAATGAGGTCAATCCATTAAAAAAATAACATTGTTGATTTAGAAATAGAAGGGGTCTTAGAGGCCATCTAGTTCAAAGCCCTCATTTTACAGATGAGGAAACTGAGACCCAGAGATATTAAATGACTCGCCAAAGATCATACTGATTTGTAAATGACAGTGGGAATTAGGACCTAGGGCCATTGGTTCTAAATCCAATACTCTTTCCCACTCAATCGTGGATACAAAGGGCTCTCAGTTCTTTGCTACTGAACTTCTGTACTATTGGTGATCAAGCAATGAAGAGTAAGGTTGAGAGCACTAAGAATCACAGATTTGGAACCTTCTATAAGAGACATAAAATCTGAAATTAAACTGCCTTTCCAAAGATGAAGAGATCTTTAACCCATTGAATGGTGACTGTATCTTCTATCAAATCTTTGCATAGAAAGTTTCCTGCCACTCTTGCCCTTTTTAATCTTGGTTTTCCCAGTAGAGTTAAGGAAGGTAGCTAGTCTCTGCATTGCATGTGAAACATACAAAATCATGAATTCCAGCCCCTAACTCTGCCACAGAGTTTTGTGCCTTCCCCTGATGAAGTCAAACAGAGAATGCAGATTATGCTCTAGTTCTTTGGCCCCCTTTTTCCCCTAAAAAATGCAACAATTTTTTTTAAATAATATGATATGCCAAATTAAAATAGAGCTTGGAACATCTGGCAGCAGGAATAGGGATGAATGATGTAGATCATTGTCTCCAGTCTCCCTTTCTAACTGTGGGACCTGACCTTTAGTGAGTCATGTTCAGTATCACTGCTCCCTCCCATATGAAAGGGGGCTGACTAGACTTCTGGGGCTTAGGAGATGGCATCCTCAATGAATATGAAGCCTTTTGGAAACACTTTGTGTCATAGAAATTTTGAGCATTATGATCTTTTTATTGATCTATAGCCTGCAGTCAGTCTGAGAATGACATAAAAGAGAGAAGCTTGTAGGTGGATGTTCCAAATGGCTTCAGAAAACCAATCAGCTGCCAATCACTGCTTCACCCCCTACTGTAACATTTCTTTCATAGACACCCACTTCAATAGTTCATCAAAAGCTTTTTTTCCTCTCTTTTTAAGCTCTCTCAATATGAGAGGAAGTGTGACACAGGAAACAGTCCTATGCATTGGTCTGAGAATCAGGAAACAGAGATTCTAAACTTGGCTCTGCACTGAACTCACTGTGTAACCATGGGCAAGTCACTTTCCTTCTCTGGGCCTCAGTTTCTTCATCTGAATGATGAGCAAGTTGGACTAGATGGCTTCTGAGAACCTTTCCATCTATAGGTCTATGATCAATTGTATAAGATACTCAAGAAGCAGTTGAACATTGTTTTGACTGTCTTTTCTTCAGTACTTGATAAGTGTTACCAAAGTTCTCCGTTTAGAGGTCAGTAAAATACTAGCAACCTGACTAAAACTGAATTTTCTCTAGTGCCTCTACTCTGGGAAAAGCTGTGACCTTGAGATGTCACCTTAGATATGTGATATCTATGGATTATTCAATCATTGATCTATTTATTAAAGCTTCCAATTGAGGGGCCCTCAATGATAATGTCTGTGCAGTAGCAAAAGTAGGCACAGGGTAGAATACATTTTTATATCAATCAAGCCAAGGCACCAGAGAAACATTTGGTTCTCATGGAGCTGGGATACCATTGACTCATTGGCCTACATGAAAATAGGCTGCTGTTCTTCATTCAGTGGCCGTTCTCCTAGGAATTGCCTTCCATCTAGATTATTCTCTTTCTGAGAGTCTGGTTTCTCATTCTTTATAGAGGAAGATGAAAGTGTGCCCAGGAAACTGACAGAGGCAGAAGTGCCTTTTCTCTTTCTTTTGTGAAACTAGGGACAAAATGCCATAGAGAACTTCAAATTCTATATATCTTTAAAGCCTTTATCCAAATGCTTGAGAAAGGAAAAAAATACCAAACTTCACAGGCCTTGGTTTAGTGCATTATATAAATCCAAAAAAGTCCATTCATTAAAGGATTTTTGGTGGGTTTAAAAAAATCCTCTAGGGATATTCTATTTCTCATAGAACTAGCTGAAAAGTAGTGATGAGAATGCAGAAAGAAGGGATGGTCCATTAATTTTTATCCTAAAATCTAAGAAGTTATTTGGAGTTCAAATCTGGAAAGCCCTCCTATCAGTGCACTGAATAGAAATTAGGACAATATGCTTCCTGCTTGAATTGGTTGTTCCCCAGCTCCTTGGTAACACAACCTTTTTCCATGTTAAATTTATTGGGCTTTGCCTAGTGTTTCACTTGTCTGCTGATGATTGCTAAACACTTTTGTTTCTCTTTTATAGAAGATGAAATATTTGATGTTGGTTGACTCAGATTACATGCATTAGCAATCAAAAAGTGAGTGAGTAGTTTTTTAATCCATTTCCCCTTCAGAAGAGCATTCTTACTGTTTATCAAGTTCCTCTGAAAAGGGGCTGTCAAGTTCTTTTCCATAATAGTTATTATAATAAAAGTGCATTAGCATAATCCATAATCCAGAGTATGAACAAAAAATGCTATGGTTTAATGAGTCAATAGAGTTCAGTGGTAGCCAGTTAATATAGCAGATAGAATGGTAGAATATGGAGTCAGAAAGAGCTGAGTTAAACCTCTGCCCTAGATACTTAAAAACTTTGTGACCTTGGGCAAGTCATTTAACTTGTGTCAGCCTGTTTCCTTAATCTACAAAATGGGGATAATATTAGTCCCTACCTCATAAGTTTATTGTGTGGAACAAATGACATAACACATTTAAAGCACTTTGCAAACCTTAAAGTGCTACAAAAACATTATCTATTATTGTTAGATCAGAACCCATGATTCTTAAATTATATTGGTTCTTCCAGGGTCACAGTATACTGAAACTATGTGATGTGTGATAAAACAAGAAAAAATATTCTTGAAAATTAAAGCTATCTAAAAGCAGAATGCGTTGCTTTGGGAGGTAATAAGTTTTCCTTTCCTGGAGGACTTGTAGGAAAGGATCAAAAAATATTTGTCAGAGATGCATCTTTATCAGATTTTATCATTCTGTTAGCCCAGAAAAATCAGTTGACTTGTCAAAGACCCATAAAGAGAAACAGAGAGATTAAAATTTGGGATGCCTCTGTCTGATCCTGGTTTCAGTGTCTCTGGGCCTCTGTTATACCAGAAAATGTCCTAGAAAATAGATATTTTCATCTAGACCCAATATTTTATCAATGTGGGGACATCACAGCATGGACAGTCTTCCACCACTCTACATCAGCAACCCACCTTCAACTTGTAGTTTTAGAGCATTTTACAGAGCCTTGAAACCTTAAGTGATTTGCCCAGGGCTATGTTTATAGTATATGTCAAAGACAAAACTTAAACCATGGCCAACTGTCTATTTACCACACTTTTCTATATCTTTTTCATAGGATACAGTAAACAGCCTTTCATACAGAGTTCTTTGGAGAAAGATAACTCTACGAAATCAAAACATCATTAAATATAACATTCTGCCATCCCAATCTAGAATAGTCAGGAGGAGAGGGAAAAAGTATGATGAACCAAAGCCATGCAAGGATAAAAATACTTCACTTCTATCCAATAAATAAGAGGAAAGCTCTTCAGGAGTCTTTTTGCTTCCTAATGGCTCCATTACAACCCCACCCACCCACCCTAAGACATGGGATCCAAGATAAAATAAGCTACCATTTCCAAACAAAATAGGACTCATCTTTCTATGGTGAGTGGGTAGCCACATCCTAAGACATCCAGAAATAAATCTTGCAGTCATACAAGTTATATCTACATGGGGCCAAATGAAATAGAATTTTTTTCCATTCAATATTTATCTTAGTCAACATAAAAGACCATCTTGGACTATTTTGTCTAGAAAACTCAGTTGAAGGTCTGAATTATCTAACTTCTTTGCCTGTGTAGTGACCTTATTTGCTACATAGGTTTTTCTATACAGGCTTTCTTGCATATTTGGAATGAAATCTGACTGGTTACAAAAGACTTGAAAGTTGACGTTTTCAGGAATGTTTTCTGGATTACACAATAGATGCATTGATTTTTAGAGGTAGAAGGAAATTTTAAGTCTTATTCCATTCATTTTACAAGTATAGAAACAAAGCCTGAGAAGGGAAGTGTGTTGCACAAGGTCAACATGACCTGATCTACTGGTAAACCAAGGACTAGAACCCAGATAAGTAAATTCCCAGTCAATGCTTTTCCTACCACTCCACCCTCTAGCCTGTACTCTTTAATCTGAAGCATTAACATGGAAATTTTGGATGATCCAATAATTATTAGGTCCTTTTCTTCCAAGGAGAGGTTAGATGTGTGGAGAATGCAAACCTATAGAGCAAAAGGAGAAAATAAAAGGATGCAATTATCTTTCCACTAAGATTTTAGAGATAAGTAGAAAGAACTAAAATTCCATTTATTTCTTCATATTTCTGACTACAGATCACAAAGTGTACTGACACTTCTTGAGTTAAATCTGTGTAGACCACACATTAAAATGCTTCATTAAACCATCAAAAGTAGGTAATTAGTAACTAAGGTGACATTTTGGGAGAAGAGGTGGGGGAAAAGCTTGTAAAAAGCTTAGAAATTTGAAACCCAGAAGCTGAAGGTTACAGATAAATGATTTGTTCCAATAAGAAATAGTTCTAACAACCACTCAAAAGTTGAAATGAACTAGAATTTGCTGCTCTATGGCCTCTCTTACTCTTCCACTTTGAATCAAGTACTATGTCCTTCTTTGAGCCTGAAAAGGAATATTTTGAGTAATTGGTTAGGTGTGTATTAGTTTCAGCAGGGTACCAATAAAACCAAAATCATAGGTTTAATTCCATTATGAACCTGATGTAGATGGTGGATGTATGGTGGTATTTCTATGCTGTGGTTATTGTAAGTAACCAAGGTCAATTATGTCTCAAGGCAATATGTTGCATGGCAGATAGCATCATGGTATAGTAGAAGGAGCTATGAATTTAGAGTTAGGGGAGCCAGGTTTCAAATACTGGCTCTTCCATATACAGCCTATGTAATCTTGAGTAAGTCAAAGAATCACAGATTTAGAGCTAGAAAGGTCCTTATAGAAAATCAGATAACTTGCAGTAAGTGGAAGATTTGAATTCAATTCCTGTAACTTGGATTCCAACACTTTTTCTACTGTGCCTCTCTGGGTCTCACTTTCCTTATCTAAATCTATGGATGACCTTTATGAGTTCTCTTTGAGCTTTAAGTCTATGATGATGAACTAGATTAACTCTGAGGTCTCTTCTAGACCTAGGTCTATAATCTTCATTGAAATAGTACAGAATTTGGGAACAGAACACATGGGGTCAATCTTGGCTCTGACACTATTTAATTAGATAAGTCATGTAGCCTTTCTAATTGTCAAATTATTGCTTGTAAAATTAGAATCAGTAATGCTTCTTCTCCTTATCACAGACAGTTGTTAGGGGGAAAGCCCTTTCCAAACTATAAAATACCCCATAAATGTAATCTACAATGATGGAGGGTAGTGATATTTCATAAAGGGGACCATAAAAGGTGAAGTGAATTAGAGAAACTAATCTAGAATGGGAAAAAAATTGCTTAAAACACATTCCATTGTGATCCTGTATCTGTAGCATCATTTTTGTTTATTTGGGCAGCAAATTTACTAGTGCATTCCCCAATCCAATCAAAAAGTAGAAGTTGTGAGGGGCTAGACCTTTAAGACTAATTCACAAAGAAATAAGTTCAAAGATTAGTGGCCTATAGCCCCTAACAGCTTAGTTCAATTTAGATCCTGCAGTAATCTGTGGGAGTTTTAGAAGTTTTGCCTCTGTGAAAACACTGAATAAATATGCATTTGTTCTCACAATAGACATCCCAAACAAACTCCATTAAGAAAGTCCTTCTATATGTTTAGGCATGAGGGAATTTCAGATAGGTGGGATCTGCCGAAAGAGGGAAATCTGTAGACTTGATTTTTCACCTCTACTTGATAGTAAGAGAAGACTACTCCTGCCTTTTAGCTCCATGTTGGTTGGTGTCTTCCCAGGCTTGCCTTTTTTTTTCTCTTTCTAGGCTGGAGATAAGAACCTGCTTAAAGAGACAGCCTATGATGGAGCCAAGATGGGAGAGTAAAAGAATTGCTTAATCTAGGTCTCCAAACTTTCCCCTCCAAATGACTTTAAAATAATACTTCAAATTGATTTCTGGAGTGGCAGAGTCAACAAAAGGTCAAGGTGAGATTTTTTTCCAGCCCAAGACAACTCAGAAGATTGGTAGAAAAGATCTATGACACAGGAGTGGGGGCTGGACCAGAGCCACCTGCAGTGGTACTAGGTGGTAGAGACAGAATCAGCAGCGGCTTTGGGAGTTCTCAAGCCAAAGACAATAAGGGCACTTGGAAACTGGTCAGAAAGAGATTACAGGGGATCTCTTTGTTAGCACTGGATATAGGAATGAAGGCTGTTTGACAACTCCATTGTCTATACCAACTTCTGGGTCACAGATCAAGGACAGTGAGGGGCACTTTAGGTCAAGAAGGAGAAGGGACGCAGAGAAGCAGTATCTTTTTTTTAGCACAAGGGATCTGGGACCCTAAGGAATAGTATTGCTTATAATACCAAGGGAGCAGGGACCCTAAGAAGCAGTATCACTTCCTGTACCATGAGAATAGGGATGCTGAAGAGCAGTTTCAATTGAAATCCCAAGGGGTCAGGAGCCTTTCCTGGGCAAGGACTGTATTGCACACCAAGAGAGCAGTGACCACACTTCTTCCCAGATCACATCACCTTGGAAGCATCAAAAAGTTCCCTGCTTCCAGAACTAGTTGTGAAAACAGCAGTGTGAAAAGCTTAAAGCTTGACCAGTGTCCCTTCCTCCCCTAAGCTGAGAACAGAGCCCAAATTTAACATAAATTCAAATACAAAAAATAGGCTGGAATATTTTTAAAGAACTTGATCATTGAAAGCTACAATGGTAAAAGGGAAGATCAATACACAAACTCAGAAGAAGACAATGAAACCAAAACAACTACAAGAAAAGTTTCAAAGGAAAAAAATGTAAATTTGAAAAATCCCAACAAGAATTCCTGGAAGACCTAAAAATAATTTTCAAAATAAAATAAGAATGGTAGAGGAAAAATTAGGCAAACAAATAAGAGTGAAGGAAGAAAATTATGAAAAGACAATTAATAACTTAGTAAAAGAGGCACAAAAATAATAAAAAAATAACACCATAAAAATAGGATTGGCCAAATGCAATAAAGGTACAAAACTTCACTGATGAAAAAAATTCCTTAAAAATCAGAATTGTCCAAGTGGACTTTGTGAGACATAAAGAAACAATAAAACAAAGTCAAAAGAATGAAAAATAGAAAATAATGTGAAATATCTCAGATGAAAAATGACTTACCTAAAAATGTACTGAAGAGAGATAATTTAAGAGTTACAGGACTACCTAGTCATTATATCTCAAGAAATTATCAAGAAAAACTGATTCACTATCCTAGAACCTGTCAGTAAAATAGAAATTGAGAGAATACTGAAAGAATTCTCAAAATGAAAACTCCAAGGTATAATATAGCCAAATTCATGATCTGGATCACACAAGATTCGGTAGCTACCACCTTAAAGGAGCAGAAGGCTTACAATATGATATTCCAGAAGGCAAAGAAGCTACCTACAACCAAGAATAACCTACATAGCAAAACTGAGCATGAGCCTTCAAGGGGAAAAAAAAGGATATTTAATGAAATAGAGAAACTTAAAGCACTCCTGATGAAAAGACTAGAGTTGAATAGAAAATTTCAAATATAAGACTCAAGAGAAGTATAAAAAGGTAAACCTGAAAGAGAAATCACAAGTGACTCAATAATACTAAACTGTTTACATTTCTATATGAGAAATTATACATATGACATCTAAGAACTTTTTTATTGTTATTAGAGCAGTTAGAAAGATTTTACATAGACAGGGGGCATGGGAGTGAGACAATTATCTTGGACTGATATAAAAAGAACTATGGGTAAGAAAGAGGGATGCCCTGGGAAAAGAGGGAAGGGAGAAGAAGAATGGGGAAAATTTTCTCACATAAAAGAGACATGCAAGGAATAACTTTTACAATGGAGGGGAAAATGGCAGGGGGACAAAACTTGAACCTCACGTTGATCCAAATGGGTTCAAAGAGGGGGAAATTATATACGTATGTGTATGTGTGTGTGTGTGTATGTGTGTGTGTGTGTGAGTGAGTGTATGTGTGTGTATAAAATATATTTTTTCAATTAGGTATAGAAATCTATCTTACCCAAAGGAAAAATAAAAAGGGAAGAGAATAAGAGAGAGGAGAGGGGTGATAAAAGTGAGGGCAGATAAAGGAAGGTAGTGGTCAGAAGCAAAACCCACTTTAAAGGAGGGACAAAATAAAAAGAGAAAGGAAAGGATAAACAGAAGAAAATAAGATGGAAGGAAATGGTTAGCAACCATAACTGTGACTGTGAATGAGATGAATTTACCTATAAAATGGAAGTAGATAGCAGAAGCAAAAATTGAATTTATTTCTAATTAGAAAAGAAAATTTGAAAGAAAATTTAGAAAGAAAATTAGAAAATGTAATCAGGAAGGCAACATCTTAGTAAAAGGGAATAATAGACAATGAAACAGTATCAATGTTTTCTTGGTAGGTAGATAGATAGATATAGATATATTGATATGCATACATATCAAATGACATAGCATCCACATTCTTAAAGGAAAAAGTAAATGACTTACAGAAGGAAATAGACATCAAAACCATAATAAGGATGGCTAAGTGGTGCAGTAGAAAAAGCACTGGTTCTGGAGTCAGGAGGACTTGAGTTCAAATCTGGTCTCAGACACTTACTAGTTGTGTGACCCTGGGCAAGTCACTTAAACTTAATGGCCTCCAAACAACAACAACTATATTCAATTTTCCCATCCTTGAACCAGAGAAATCTAAGTATAAAATAAATGAAAGATTAGTTTAAGAGATGAATGGAATCTTAGAAAAATTAGGTATGATAGACCTCTAGAGAAAATGGAATAGAAATAAAAAAAATATCTTTTTTTCCTGCTATACATGGTGCCTTCATAAAAATTGACCCTTTATTATGGTATAAAAAACTCTCAAACAAATGCAGAAAATCAAAAACATTAAATGTACCCTTTTAAGCCATAAGGCAACAAAAATTACATTCAATAAAGGGCTATGGAAGCAAAGATTACAAATTAATTGGAAACTACATAATTATGAGTGAGGCAAATAGAAACAATCAATAATTTCATTAAAGAGAATGACAACAATGAAAGAACATACCAAAATTTATGGGATGAAACCAAAGTAGTATTTAGGGGAATTTTTTTTTTGTTATTAAACATGTACATCATTAAAAGATAGAAAGAGCAAATCAATGAATTGGGCATTCAATTTAAAAAAACTGGAACATGAATAAATTAAAAATCCCCAATTAAACTAAAAATAAACATTCAAAAAATCAAAGGAGACATCAATAAAATTACAGGCAAAAACATAGAAATACTTACTAATGTTAGGAATTGGTTTCGTAAAATAATTAAAATAAACCATTGGTTAACTTGATTTTAGAAGAGAAAGAAAACAAAACTACCAGAATCAAAAATAAAAAGGGTGAATTCATTACCAATGAAGATTAAATTAAAGCAGTTATTAGAAATTATTTTACTCAATTATATGCCAATAAACTTAATAATCTAAGTGAAATGGATGAATATTTGAAAAAATAATATAAACTGCCCAGATTAATGGAAAAGGAAATAGAATTCATAAATAATATTATCTTAGAAAAAGAAATTAAAGAAGACATAAATGAGCTCCCTAAGGAAAGAAATCCCCAAAGTCAGATGGATTTACAAGTGAATTCTACCAAATATTTAAGGGAAATTAATCCCAATACTGTATAAACTATTTGAAAAAATAGGTAAAGAAGTCCTACAAGATTTATTTTATGAAACAAATATGGTTTTGATATCCAAATCAGGGAGAGCAAAAATAGAGAAAGAACTGTATAGACCAATCTCCTTAATGAATATTGGCATAAAAATTTTAAATAAAATATTAGCAAGGAGACTACAGTGATATCTCACAAAGATCATACACTATGATGAAACAGGATATTATGCCAGAAATTCAGGGTTGGTTCAACATTAGGAAAACTATCAGAATAATTGATTGTATCAATAATAAAAACAACAAAACTATATGATTATATTAATAAAAGCAGAAAAAACTTTTGGCAAAATACAACACTCATTGCTATTAAAAACACCAGAATGATAGAATCAATAAAGACTTTTTAAAAATGATAAGTAGCATCTATCTAAAACCAAGAGCAAGTATTAACTGTAATAGGGATAAACTTGAAACCTTCCCAATAACATGGAAGTGAAGAAAGGATGTCCATTTTCACTATTGTTCACTATTGTGCTATAAATGCTAGCTATAGCAGTAAGACATGAAAAAGAAATTGAAGAAAGAAAAATGGGCAATGAAAAAACAAAACTATCAATCTTTGCAGATGATATTATGGTATACTTAGAGAACCCTAGAGAAGTGACTAAAAAAAAAAGCTCGAAACAATTAACAACTTTAGCAAATTTGCAGAATATAAAACAAATCCACATAAATTATCAACATTTCTATACACTACCAACAAAACCCAGCAGAAGGGATAGAAAGAAAATTTTATTTAAAATAACTGCAAACAATATAAAATACTTGGGAGTATACCTGCCTCAACAGCACTCCCCCCCCAAAAAAAAACAAACTGTGGCCTATATGAATATAATTACAAAACATTTTTCACACAAAGGCAGATGTAAATAATTGGAGAAATATTGATTACTCATGGGTAGGCCAAGCCAATATAATAAAAATTATAATTCTGCCTAAGTTAATTTACTTATTCAGTGCCATAACAATTAACTACCAAAGAATTATTTTATAGAGCTAGAAAAAATCATAACAAAATCATCAAAAGGTCAGGAGAATTCATGAAGGCTGCTTATCAATACCAGATCTCAAACTATATTAGAAAGTGGTAATCATCAAAACAATACGGCATTGTCTAAGAAACAGAGTGGTAGATCAGTGGAATAGATTAGATATACAATAGAAAGTAGTAAATGACCATAATGTAGTGTTTGATAAACCCAAAGATACAAGCTTTTGGGGTAAGAACTCACTATTTAACAAAACTTGTAGGGAAAACTGGAAAGTAGTTTGGAAGAAATTATACATAGACCAATATCTCATATCTCAACCAGGGGTGAGTAATCTGCAGTCTCAAGGCCACATGTGTTACCCTTTCACTTAATAAATCCTTAATAAAAGGATTTGTTTTATGAAGTTTGGATTCATTCAAAGGGCCCCACTTGAGGACCTAAAAGGCCACAGGTTCCCCACTCTTGCCTTATATGAAAACAAAATCAAAATGATAAGTGATTTACATATAAAGGGTGTCATAATAAGTAAATTGTGGGGCATGGAAAAAATGTACCTATCGGATCTATGGATAAAAGAAGCATTTATGACCAAACAAGGCATTAGAAAGGGTCGTGGAAAGTAAAACAGATAATTCTGATTGCATGAAATTGAAACAAAAATTTGCACAAACAAAAGTAATGCAGACAAAATTAGAAGGAAAATGAGAAACTGGGGGGAAAATTAAAGCAAGTTTCTCCAATAAAGCTTCATTTCTAAAATATATAGGGATCTGAGCCAAATTTATAAAAATAAAAATCATTCCTCAATTGATAAATGTTCAAAGGATCTGAACAGGAAGTTTTTAATAGAAGAAATCACAGCTATCAATATTCATACAGAAAAAGTGCTCTAAATCACTGTTGATTCAAGACAAGAACATTGAAGTACCTCTGAGATACTGCCTCAAACCAATCTGATTAGCTAACATGATATAAAAGGAAAATGAAAAATGTTGGAGGAAATGTATAAAAATAGGTAAACTAATGCATTGTTGGTGGGATTGTGAACTAGTTCAACCATTCTGAAGAACAATTTGCATCTTTGATATTTGTGCATGTCCTTTGATCCAGATGTACTACTTGCTACTAAATCTGTATCCCAAAGAGAGCAAAGAAAAGAGAAAAGGACATTTTTTATACAAAAAATATTTGTTGCAGCTCTTTTTATGATGACAAAGAATCGGAAATTGAAGGAGTGCTCATCAATTAGGGAATGGCTGAACAATTTGTAGCATATGATTGTGATGGAATATGGTTCTGCTATAAGAAGTGGTGAGCAGGATGGTTTCAGAAAAATTTGGGGAGATTTTTATGAACTGATACAAGGTGATGCGAACAGAATCAAGAGAACATTGTACATAGTAATAAGAATATTGCGAAGATGATCAACTGTGAAAGACTTATCTACTCTGATCAAGACAATGATTCAAGACAATTCCAAAGGATCCATGATGAAAAATGCTATCCATTGAAGCAGCTAGGTGGCGCAGTGGATCAGAGCACCAGCCCTGAAGTCAGGAGGACCTGAGTTCAAATTTGGCCTCAGACTAAACACTTGACTCTTACTAGCTATGTGACCCTGGGCAAGTCACTTAACCTCAATTGCCTTTAAAAAAAAAAAGAAAGAAAGAAAAATGCTATCCACCTCCAGAGACAACTGATGAATTCTAAACACAGATTGAAGCATACTTTTTTTTTACTTTATTTCTCTTATTTTTTTGCATATATTTTTTTCAACTTGGATAATATGGAAATGTCTTACATGATGTCACATGTGTAATTGACATCATACTGTTTGCCTTCTGTTGGGGGTTGGGAGAGGATGGAGGGAGGAAGAGAATTTGGAGCTCAAAATTTTTAAAAGTGAATGTTAAAATCTTTTTTTCATGTAATTAGGAACTATTTAAGAAAATAAAATATATATTAATTTTAATAGTATTTTCCCACTTACATGTAAAGAAAGTTTTTAGCATTCATTTTTTATAAAATTTTAAATTCCAAATTTTCTACCTCCCTCCCCTCTCTCTCCGCTCCCCAAGACGGTAAACAATTAAGCAATTTGATATAGGTTTTATGTGCATGTGTGTGTATATATGTGTATATATATATCTATATATATATATGCAATTATGTAAAACATTTCCATATCAGTCATGTCATGAAAGAAGAAATAGTTCATAAAAAAATTTACGCTTTGTAAAAGGAAAAATAATCATGAAAAAAGTGAAAATAGTATGTTTTGATCTGCATTTATTGTGTTGTGTTTTTTTTAATAAAGCAACTGCCTAAGTGATTCTCTTCATGTGAAGTTCCAGGTTATCCGAACCATAGACTCAACTGTTTGAGGGAAGTGACAGCCTCTTATTGCACTAGTCAAGTGTTCTTTTCTGTACCCCATGACATTGTTTTTGTTAAAGCCACCCCAAAACTTATTTAAAGCCAGTGTGTTCTAATTATCCAGTTGGAGGTCTCCTTCATGGTAGTAGAATTAGATGAACTTTATAAGGGCCCTTCCAACTTTAAGTCTGGGAAAACTAGGTGGCAGTGGATAGATGGCTGGGCCTGGAGCCCGGAAGGCTAATCTTCCTGAGTTCAAATCCAACCTCAGACATTTACAAGCTGTGCGACCCTCAGCAAGTTTCTTAACCCTTGTTTGCCTCAGTTTCCTTAACTGTAAAATGAGCTAGAGAAGGAAGTGGCAACCCATTCCAGTATCTTTGCCCCACCCCCAACCAAAAAATAAAAACCTAAATAGGGTCATGAATAGTCGGGAATGACTAAACAACAACAACGAACAACAAACAGCAGCAACAGCTTTATGTCTATGGTGGATTAGATAGACTCTGAGGTCCCTTCCAACTTTAAATTAATGATTTTAACTGAAAGAGTTCAGAATTTGGGGAGTTATCCATATATGCATATATGCATACATAAATACATATGTACATAGACACCTGCATACATGAATATACCACTATGTCTAGATAGATGATAGAGATACAGATAATAGATTAGATAGATGATAGGTTAAATAGATAAGATAATAGACAGATTATAGGATGTGATAGTCACTGGTAAAGGCAGCTAAAAGTGGCAGCTAAAAGCTAAAAATTCTACCAGCGTTAGAATTCAAATGCTGCCTCTGACATTTACTAGTTGTTTGACCAAGGGTGAATTACTTCACCTTTCTGGGCCTCAAATACCTTAGGAATTATCTACTAAGTCATAGATAGCTTGGCATCATGGTAGAGGGAATTCTAACACCAAGAGTTGTCTACTGTGAAAAAATCTAGATCCTTCACATATTCCTGTGAAATGTCATTGTAAGTCCTTGCAGGTGTACAAATCTTCAAGTCTGTCTCTGAAATTCAATGAATTAACCTTTATTTTTAAAATATATTTTATTAATGTAGTTTATTTCTACATTACTTGTATCTTTCCCCTTCATGCCCAGAAAACCATCCTTATAACAAAGTTGTTTTTTTTTTATTACAAAGGAAGGAGAAAAAAATCAGCAAAACCATTCAATATTTATTTAAAAATCTAGTATTATATGCAGTGCCCAATACCCATGAACTCCTTCCTGTGCAAAAGATCAGGGAGAGATATCTTCTTATATGTCCTCTTTGGGGCCATGCTTTTTCTTTCTAATTTTCCAACATTCATTTTTGATTATTTTGATTGTTGTTCTTTTCATTTACATTGTTATAGTCATAGGATAAATTGGGGGGGTTTTTGGCTCTGTTTACTTCACTTTGGATCAATCTACACACATATTTTTATGCTTTTCAATATGCATCATGTTTTTATTTCTCACAGTACAATGGTATTTTATTACATTCATGTCACACAGTTTGGCTATTTCCCTTTCAAAAAGCAGCTATTTTGTTTACAGTTTTTCTGATGTCACAAAAAGTGTGGCTATAAATATTTTGTTGTATGCAAAGCTTTTCTTTTTGTTGCTGACTTACTTGGGGTATATGCTTATTAGTGGCTCTGAGTATATGGACTTTTAGTCATTTTATTTTCATAATTTCAAATTTCTTTCCAGACTGGTTCTACCAAGTCACAATGCATTACTGTACCTTCACAACTCCTCCAACATTGACTATTCCAGTCTTTTGTCATGTTTGTCAATTTTCTGGATGTAAGGTAAATAAAATCTTAGGCTGGTTTTAATTTGAGATTCTATTATTATTAGTGATTTGGAGAATTTTCATATTGTTGTTAATCATTTGTAATTCTTCTTTTGAGGACTGTTTGTTCATTTCCTTTGACTACATATTGGAGAATCAAGTTTGGGCTTATATATTTCTGCTAGTTATCAATATTTCTAGGAAAACAAACTCTTATCATAGATATTTGATACAAATATTTTATCACTCAACTGCTTCCTTTCTTATCCTAGATGCATTAATATCATTTTTGCAAAAGCTTTTCAACTTCATGTAGTAAAAATTCCTTCTATCTCTTATTTGGCTAAAAAAAATTAGCCCTTATCCATAGCTTTGGAAAGTATCTGATCTGTTTCTCTTCTAATTTTGTTATACTGTGCTCTTTAAAATTCAGATCATGTGTCTATTTCGAATTCATTAGGGAATATGGTGTAAGATGTTGGCATAAGCTTAATTTCTGCCAGAATACATTTTTAGTTTTTGTAGCAAGTAGACTGACTTTTAAATGCAACTTTGTGGCATGGTCTATCATTATTTATCCTATCTCCTTGTTTCTTTAACGATTCTTTCTAGGAACTAATTTATATTTCATAAAGAGATATCATCTTTGACAGTTACTTAAACACTTTATTGTCCTAGCTTTCAAGGACAACTCAAATTATTTTATTATAGTAGGATTATGTTATAATTGAATATACATAGTGCAATGCCTGGCACATAGTAGGCACTTGATAAATTCTTGTTCACTTAACTTGAATCATTCTGGGTCTAAAGGACTTGGAGGGAAAATCAAGCTAATTTTTGCTTAATGAATCAGAAAGTGGAGATAAATGTTTTGAATAAATTTCCTTCTGTTCTTGTTTTGGTGGGCACATTTTCCTATAAAGAGTAACTCGGATGTGTGGTATAGGAAAGTAATAGGGAAGTGGATGGAATACTTGCTATTTGAGAGTAGAACAAAAGAACTCTAGAGTTCCTTTATGATTTAACTCGCCTCAGGTCTTCTCTCCGCTCTTACAAACAGTATCCAGTACAATATTTTCCTGAGAGAGAGTGACTATTTCCTAGATATGGACCAGAACAAAGTTTTATTCATTATAAAATCTGATCAATAAAGCACTATTATTATGGATTATTGGAGGGAATGTAAAAAGAATTTTATTATGCAAAGCCTCTCTTTGCAATAGCCTTTGCCAATGAGACTTCATTTGGACATTCATCCTATCTCTCCATTGTTCATTAATAACTTTTATTATCCAGAGTTTTTGTAATTTCTTAGTAATGAAGTTGATAGTAGAACTTTCATTTCTTAATATTGATTTACCAGTTATGAAATAGACACACACATAAATATATGTCTGTATATATCCATGTGCATGCTCATATGGACACATCATACATACATATACACATATATGCATGCATGCATACCTTATATATTCATTCAGTAAACTCCAGTGGCTCCCTATTATCTCCAGGATTCAATATAAAATCCTATTTAGTTTTTGAAACCCTTCCTAATCTGGTCTATTTCTTCCTTTCCAGCATTCTCATACTTTAGTCCTCTCCATTTCCTCTTCAGTCCAATGATACTGGCCTCTTCATTGTTCCTCCAACCTGACAATTCATGTCTGAACTCAGTGCATCCATTTCTGGATTCTGGGCATTTTCACTGGCTTTACTCTATTCCTGGTAATCTCTCCTCCCTCATCTCTGCCTTCTGATTTCCTTTATGCCTTACCTAAAGTCCTATCTTCTCCAAGAAGCCTTTCCCAGTTCTTAATTATAATATCTTCCCTCTGAAATTATCTCAAATTTATCCTGTATATACAGTATCTTGTTTATACCTAGCTTTGTTGTGTCATCTGCATTAGACTGTGAGCTCCTTGAGTGCAGGATCTGATTTTTTGTTTGCTTATTTTTTTGCTTCTGTTTGGTTTTGGTTTTTGCCTTATTTTGTATCCCCGGTGCTTAGCACAGTTCCTGGCACATAATAGGTGCTTGATAATTATTTGTTAACTTGCCTCAACACACACACACACACACACACACACACACACACACACACACACTATAGCAATTAAACCACCAAGGTTTGTACCTTGGTAACTCTTGTTGATCTAATTGTTTACAAATTAGTCATTTTATCTTTTTCTAAGAGCACTGATTTGACAATAGCTTTTCTTTGTCACTCTTGAAAAATCCCTCTTCCATCAAAAAAAATCTTATTGACAGAATAGAAAGGAATAGAAATATTGTTTCATTCAAATCAGGAAGCATATTTTAGCCTAATTTATCATTTGGGACGTAAATTTATCATATTTCTATTTGTAATCTTTTTATAAATAAAGCATTGATATCTCTGCCTCCCTCCACCTCCTCCCCAAAACATCTGCCACTATTCCCTGGCTCCATACATTGACTTCACTAGAAGTGACTCCATTTTGAAAATTGAAGGAATACATTCTATGCTTGATCAAATAGTTGTTGTAATCAAAATAACAGTTTACTGGGGGTAAAGAGAGGCATAGGTCAAGGACTATGATTTTATTGGTAGAAGGAATGCCTGCTGTAGAAATTATGCTAATCATTTGTAGCTTATAATCTTGAGTGTTGCCCCAGACAATCAGAGGTAAAGTAGTTCACTAGTATGAGTCTGACACTGGAATTGGACCCAGGTCTACTGTACATCCAAGGCTGTACTGCTGTTATACTTCAATTGGCAAATCAGAATTAGTACTTTAGGAGCATAGTTTTAAGTAAAGAAAAAAATAAATATATTAGGTTGCCAACTGAAAATTCTGAATACACTTTCAAATTTATCCCCAAATGACCAAAAACAGAAGAAAATGAAGATATGTCCTTGATTCAATTTTGCATTTGTTTTTAACATTTGGTAAATGTACCTTAATGACAAATATCTCATTTTTTATTCATCATTGAGATCTCCAAATGAAATAAATTATCTATTTACATGCATCGCTAGGACCATCTGGTTCCATGGGAGAATTCAACACAGTATCTATTAATTTTAAACCATGTTTATTCATTATTCTTAATTCATAATTCTCATAAATAATGAAATCATTAGAACTTTAGCAAATAAGAAATCTTTATCATCATTTGGAAATGGCTGTTCTTCTATATCTATTTTGAAATTCATAATAGTCTTGACAAATATGTACATAGTTAAATGAATAGTCCAGTTAAATGTTATTATATCCATCTTCAGTTTTGGGCAACAAAAATGATTACAAGAAAGATTATTTTTTTTTTCTCTTTTAAGGCCTGCACAAGTTCAAGTTTATGGTTGAGAATTCATTTCTATATTGTGTCAAGCATATCCGTAGGCTTGTGATTCAGGAATCACCATAACTCCTTTTCCCTGGACCAGACCATCCGCCTCATTTGTTTTATTTTTACTAAAATCATCACCAATAGTATTTGACTCTAAAACATTACTGAATAAGGTCAACTCACTAATTTGTTCCATTAGATTAGATCAGCAGTACAGATAATCCCAAACAATAAATAATCAAGAGATGAATATTATTTGGCTTTGAAGAGCCAAGAGTCCATCACATCCAAAACAACTAGAACTACTTCCTTTATAAATACAGAGTGAGAAAATAAATAAACAGCATAAGTCTGAGCTGTGTAGACCAAAAGTCTGATTATTTCAGTTTCTTCTCTTCCTGTCCCACAAATGACTTGGTTTTTGTTTAGTTTTTGTTTTTTCTGTTGTTTTTTATTTTCATCCAGTATCATGTGCAAAGAACTGAATTATTGAGATAATATGGGCTACACAGAATACATCTGTTCAGTATAGTGTAAAAGAAATTTGGGCCTAGAGTCAAAACACCCAGCTTCAAATGTGGATTTTGAAGCTTACCAGCTGTATTACCCTAAAGAAATCACTTTCCATTCCTAAGTCTCAGCATCCTCATCTGTAAAATGGAAACAATAATATACCACATATCTCACACAGGTTTTGTCAAGAAAATTGTTTGTAACTATAATAGCTTAAATTGAGTAAGTAGGTTAATGGTTTATCTTTCCCTAAAACTCTTGTTTAATTATGTTTCATTTATGTGCTCAGTCAAAGCTAGAAAACCCAGATTGAATGGAGTTTAGTAAATGTGTGTAGCATACAAAAGGACATGCATGCAGGCTATTATTAGGTCAGACATGACATACACTGAACAGATGCGAAGCCCCTCTCAACCAGGAGAACAAAAACTTCCAAGGCCATCAGTAACTGATCTGACTCTGTTCTTATATATAAAAAGAATTGTTTAAAAAATAGATCCCAAGCATGTTTTTAATGTCTTTTTTACCTTTTAACCGAAGTATCGTATCTGTTTTGTGAGTGGCATCTATAAACCACTGCTAGTAGTTTCTTTCCCATTTTATGAACTCCTAGACCCATTCGTATATCAAAAAGGAAAGAATAAAAGAATCAATATCAGGCTATAGAAATACTTTTTAATGGATTGGGCAGATATTAACAGCTGAAATGTTACTGCATATTTCATCACTACAACCAAAAATAATGAAAAATATTGATTTCAAGAGCTACAGTAAAAGAGTAAAATATTCTCTCTCTCTCTCTTTCTCTCTCTCCTCTTTACTTCCTTGTCCCTGTAACTCTCCCTATTTCTTTGTCTCTCTCTGTATATCCATGTGTGTCTCTGTGTGTGTCCATATATCTGTCTTTGTCTCTCTTTTTCTGTCTGTCTTTCTCTCTCCCTTTCTCCCCCCATTCCTCTTCACCATCCTTATTACTCTACCTCACTATCTCCATTTCTTCCTTTTCTATTCCCTTCCTTTTTCTCCCATCTCTTTTGTTCTTTTTTCTTCTTTTTAATCTTCCTTTTTTTATCTCCCTCTCCTGCCTCCTTTCTCTCTCCTAGCTCCCATCCTTCTCCCCACTCCCACCCATCCCCCCCCCACACACACACATTTCATCTTCATATCAAACATTTTTCAAGGACATTCATGTGGTACCTACTACAACATTAAGCCTTTCCCTCGGGGGCTGTTCAGATGAAGCAGTCAGCCAGTGTACCTCTGCTACACCAATTCAAAATTTTCTGAATCCAACTAAAATAGAAATAGACAATGTCAATGCAGGGCCGAATGCTGATGAGAAGATAAGTAGCTGATTTTGGAAGCAAAGAAACTAACATAAAACAGGCATTATCCCTCCCCAGTGCAGGATTGTGTGCATTGCTTAGTGATTGCTTGATTCCCTGCAGCCTGATGAATGGAATATCTGCTTTGTTCTATGAAATTGACTCAAAGCCAAAGGTCTTTAATGCACATCTGCTATGAATATGACTTTAACACATTAGTGCTATTTATATTATTCTTTTTACTCACATTAATAATGACCAAAGATGCAAATGGCTTCAAAGATGTCCCATACTGGTTCCAAAAGCATTGAGTATGAGGCACTAGAAACTTAAACTGTGTTTGCTTCTACCATGCACCGAACAGCCATTTGAATTGAAAGGGCACCGGCTCTGTGGTGAAGTGACTGGCATGCTCTGTTTGCTACTGGTCACCACGATTTACATTAAATCAACAAACTAGAGGTCTATATATTTCCCTAAAACTTTTATTTAATTTTGTCTCACTTACATGCTCAGTCCATATAAGGGAGCCATGATTTGATGCCTGTTTGTACAATGTAAGTGCACAAGAAAACATTTCTTTTGGTCTTCTGTATCATTCTGTGCCAATCTGAACGTTAATATGACTTCATTTTTTCCCTTCAAGGGATTCAGGGTTAATGTGGCTGTATAAACATCACGAGACCTGTGTTTTGGAAAAGCTTAGACATTCATGCTGTGTGCGGAAATTAGAAAATTGTCGTCCAGGAAGACTCCTTTACACATAAACACTCTGAAAATTACTTCTCATGGTGTGGGGTTCAACTTTTCTATCATGTTTCCTGTTTCCTGCATGTAAGAATCAACTAATACACATTACAAAGTTAACCCAGGTACCTACATAAGACAAAAGCATGAGTTGAATTCAAGCATGGGAGAATGAGCTAGGGTATTAGACTACTGGTTTTTGGAAGACCTAAATATATCTGTCATGTTAAAGCAGCTCCAAAGACTAACATGATGGTACTTGGATAAATAGAGGGGGAAGACAAAAGAGGGAGGACAGAGAATAAAGGGGGGAGAACAGAAAGAAGAGGAATCTGTAATGACATGAACAGTTCTTCAGCTCCCAGGTTTGCTTAGCTAAGGTCAGAAAAAAAAAATGAAGCCACATTATGAATCTTTTACAATTCTAAAACCAGAGATCAGTCAGGTTGTTTATTGTTGTAGTTTTTTTTTTAATCTTATGTGTCCACAGCAGAGTAAAACAACATTCATAATATAATATAAGGAGGATAAAGACTTTTGACTTAGTGGCAGGGGGGAGGGCAAAGATCTTGCCCTCCCTCCTGCCACTAAGTCAAAAGTTGTTAAGTGCCTCCTCTAGATTTAATGAAGCTCCAAAGCAATTCACTTGGAATGGATACTAGTTGCCAGGTGCATGACAGAAGTTGAAAGGAATTGAGTAACCCTAATCTTACAACGGATGGGTCCTGGGAGACTTCCTTTGGAGAAGGAAAAGGGGAATAGAATAAGGGGAGGGGGAAGAAAGGACTTGATAGTTATATAGGAAAAGAAAATATATTAATATTGATAAGCAACATTTTCTGTTTCAGTCATGCATGGAAAGGCCTTTTTAACAAACAAGCTGAAAACATGTTGATCAGAACTAAGCAATGTTGACCTGGACCAGTCTCATAAATGAATGAGAAACTTTACCAAGGAGGAAGAAGTATCCAGAGCAAAAGAAAAAAGCCACAGTTCATGGTAGAAGGATCTCATTAGAGTAAGAGCATTGAGTAAGAGCCTTACTCTTACTCATTAGAGTAAGAGTAGCAACTTTGGAGTCAGAAGGTTAAAACAAAGAGTGAATGTACAGTAGATGATAACTATAGAAACCACCATGAGTAGCAAAGGTGAGCTGCTATAGTGTGCCAAGGGAACTCTGAGATGCAGAGCCAGGAAACAGTAAGGCACAACAAATCACTAGGAAGCAGAACCATGAAAAGTATTCTAGTTACAACTCAGTTACCTTGGAAGATGAGAAACTCAGGGACCATCATGTGAATCTGTGGGAAAATAGTCTTTTGTGTTTGGAGTCAGGACTAGAATCTACTCCATCTCTTTCCCATCTTGGGTTCTTCCCCGTGAAACCATTCTGCCTATTTTTCATCACTTCATTATCTGAGACTCAAATCAATTCTAAGTGCTTCATTTACAATGGACCTAGGAGCTCATCAATGTGGGTGCTCCTTCCTTGGATACATACAATAAATCATCCACAGATCATCCTATCTGATTCTTATTCATATTTGTCCATAAATCCTCCATAGAAGATTCACTGGCGTAGATGGATTTGAGCCATAAATCGTACTTAGCAAAGAGGGAAAAAATATTTCTGAGGAAATGGGTTTGACTCCAAAGACTCAGGAAGTACCCAATGATCATGGGCAAATTTTTTTAAGAAAAATACTAAAAAGTTAATTCTATTCAGTGAAACAAATATTTAAGTGCTTATTATGACTATGCCCCTCTGCTGCAACCTAAGAGAAATATAGATAAGATTTGGTTGGGCCTATATGGTTCTCACCTCCCTTCTATATTAATATGAAAAAGAGAAGCTCATTATACTGCATAGCTGGCAGAGAATTTTTATTGCCAATGCTGAAGAAAGTTTGTCTTGTCTTGATCTTAGTGAGATAGATGGAAGAAAAAGATTTTTTTTTCTCCATTCAGCCTGAGGAGGGCCACTTTTGCCCTTTTCTCCTTGACTTGATAATTCTGGAATTTGGCTACAATATTCCTTGGCATTTTCAATTTGGGATCTATTTCAGGAGGTGATCAGTGGATCATTTTGATGACTATTTTACCCTCTGGATCTATGGCCTCAGGGCAGTTTTGCTTGATGATCTCCCGAAAGATGCTCTCCAAACTCTTTTTTTTTTTTTTATCATGGCTTTAAATTATCTTTCCTAGATCTATTTTCCAGGTCAGTTGCTTTTCCAATGAGGAATTTTATATTTTCTTCTATTTTTTTCATTCTTTTGATGTTGTTTTACTGATTCTTGATGTCTCATAGAGTCATTAGCTTCCAAATGCCCAATTCCAATTTTTAATGAATTGTTTTCTTCAGTTAGTTTTTGTACCTCCTTTTCCACTTGGCCCATTTTACTTTTTAGGGAGCTGTTTTCTTCAGTGTATTTTTTTTTTCATTTTTAAATGAATTGTTTGATTTTTCTTCTACCTTCCTTATTTGACTTTTAAAATCTTTCTTCATCTCTTCCAAAAATGCTTTTGGGGCTTGAGACTAGTTCATATTTCCCTGTGAGGTTTCAGATGAAGGTATATTGACAATGTTATCCTCCCCTGAATTTATGTTTAGATCTTCCTTGTCACCAAGATACTTTTCTGTGGTCATTGTTTTTCTATGTTGCTTCTTGCTCATGTTGTTAGTCTTTTTTTTTACTTTTAAAGTTGATCTCTGCTTCTGGGGTACAGGGAGCACTGTCACAGGCTTCTTGTGCTGGGGGCTAGTGGCCTGCTTAATGGTTTCCTGAGGTGGAACATGCCACTGACTTGCTGGGACTCCTCCCTTTCTGTACTTGTCCCCTTCAGTCACAACAAGAGGGATCTTTCCCGTTAATCCCCCTAGCTTCACAAACTAAAAGACTGCTGTTTCTAGTCTTTCTACTGACTCTAGTATTTCAGGATTTTTTCTGGGGCAATAGTCTCTGGGTTTTTCGAAGTCAATGAGGAAGGGTGAGAGAGACTTACTGCTTACTCCACCATATTGGTTCCCAGAAGTCAAAATAGGTGACTTTCAAACATTCAGTCTGTGGGCTAATAGCTCCAGGAGCAGTGCTACAGCCACTGCCGCCACTACCACTGCTGATTCAGTCACTCCCAAATCCTGTTCCTGGTTTGGTGGTGCCAGGGCTGTATTGCACGAACTGCAGCTCTGCACTGGATCATGCTTCTCTCTCACACACTTCCAACAGACTCCTCTCACTGATCTTCTAAGTTGTCTCTGTCGTTTGTGGGCTGAGAAGACTGGCAACCATCATTGCTGCAGGTGATTCTGTCCCCCAAAGCCTGCTCAGGCTTTACTTAGGCTAGGTCTGCTGCTGTGCCCTGTGTGCTAGACACTCCTCTCTCAGTCAGGTGCAACAGACCTTTATTGTTGACCTTTCAGGTTGTCTTAGGCTGGAAATCTGCTTCACTTTGTCTCTTTGTGGGTTCTATCACTCCAGAATTTGTTCAGGTTCACTTTTTAGAGGTATTTGAAGAGATTTGGGGGAGACCTCAGATGAGTCCCTGCTTTCACTCTGCCATCTTGGCTCTGCCTCCGTTTCTCATTAAGATAATGGGAGAAGAACTTTGGTTTTTTTTTTCTCACTTACAAAATGGAGATAGTACAATTGAGAGGGATAAGTAGCATCTGAGGCAAACCAAACAGAGGTCTGCATGAAGATAGCCACACTGGAAGCCACTCAAAGATAGGTGGGTTGCAGACAATGTGAAGACAATTATCTCGAGAAGTGAAAACAGTATCTCAAAAGAGATAATAAATGTAAAGTTATTTGAAAACTTCAAAGTACTATATAAATGTTTATTGTTATTGTTAGAAAAAGATACAAGAATGTGAAGAACAGGTAATCCTAAATATAAAGTTGGTCCATTACGAAGTCTTCATCTATGGAAGTCATCCAAGAGTATATTCCAGCTACAGAGAGAGATTGAATCTATGCCTTCATTTTCATGAGTCTGGAGGAAGCTGAGTTCCAAATTACTCTAGGGAAAAAATGGAAAGACATTTTACTCATTCAGGGTTATGATTGGTACTGATGACATTATTTTACTATTCATTTCTGTCCTAATTAAACACCTACTGTTTTGATACCATTTTTGTCTAGGTCTAATAACATGATAAGTAATTGAAAACCTAGGCATAATTTAACTTCAGAAGTTCCTAGTTTGGGGAATGAATAGGAATAAAGTGAGCCAGATAGGTCAGCTGCCACTAAAAGTACTCATGATTTCACCTTGAGTCTGTGTGGCTCCAGTCAATGCAATCAAACAAAAGAAAACATTAGTCATTGATTAATATTATCTCCACAATGAAAATTCTATGCTTAAATTTTATTTAATCACTTTAGAAATTAATTTTGCCCCATTCAACAAACTGATGACCCTGAATAGACACAGCCAAAAATTAATTTTCTTTGGTAAGAGAATTGTTTTCAAGTGAAAAGTCAACCTCATGATGGACAATGGATAACACCAGTTATTGCCAAGGTTATTTAGCATAAATAGCGGCAAAAATATGTATAGATGTATATGATGGCCCTAAAAACTATAAAACTTATCTTTCCAAAACCAAGTGGGTCAAAATTAATGCAATTCAAATATGCCCAATCTAACCAATGGGATAGGCTAAAGTATACAGGAAACAATCTATACAATGATTCATGCTGAGCGTATACTAAGAGCTCAGTTTGGCAGGAAAAATTGAATACTTCTTCCTTTTAAGCACTTGTATTTGTCAATAACCCTGAAATTATCTTTCTGGTTCTATTGTAAGAAGCTATATTTTCAATTGCAAAGTACTGTTTGATAATGTCATCTAAATTTTCTATTTCTAACATAAATTCTCAGAATAAAAGTTGCTTTATTATTTAGAAGTTTTGTTGTATTAGATATGGGTTTGACAGGTTATAATGAGTGAGAGGTTTGGGGCTAAAGGAATTATGAATTGGCTTATAATAAAGTTACTCTTCAGATTTAAGATCATGTTTCAAAATGGAAAACATCTTGGAGATCATCCAGGCTTCTCTGCTTCTTGTACAGATGAGGAAACTGAGGCCCATTAAGGTTAAACTACTTGGTCAAGGTAACACTGGGAGTAAGCAGCAAAGACAGGAATCATTGACAATCAATAAACATTTATTCAGCACCTACTGTATGCCAGGTACTGTGCTAAGTGCTGAAAGGTCTTCTGATTTTAAATATAGTGCTTTAAAAAAAAAATTTTTTTTTACTGCATCCCACAACCTAAATGTATTTTTTTCAATGACTCGGAAAAAAAGAAGTGGAAACAAGTCAGGAGCAGTTTTAATTGTTAATTGCTAGGATACGCATTAAAAATGGAGGATTCAGCCATGGTAAGGTGCTCACTTTGACTGTTTCTTGATTTAGTATCAGTCAATTTATCTTCCTTTGGTTTACTTAAGCTTCTGTAATTGCTAACTGATAGGCTTGTGGTTGGAAGGAATTGACATCTGCGGCAATGCAAATTCAGATTTAGGGACACCAACAAAACCTCAGACACTGGTATCCTAAAAAGAATGTCTTTAAGGTACACAAAAGTACACCTATAATACTACAAAGTTTTTGAAAATACTTGCATTACTTCCATACAATACTTTGCTTCCATGAAAATACTGAATGTAGTGGTGCCATAAAGACATAGTTTAGGGAGTCACCCTGGCAGGGCTGTAGATACTTTTCTAATCATGGGCACGTTCTAGCAGCAATTTGGAAATCAAGATTTTTTTAAATTTTTATTCCTCACTCAGTTATTTCATCTCACAACAATCACTTCACGTCTCTACATCCCAGTTAATCAGGGCACTAAAAAACTTCAGATAGCCACTCTAACCCACATCAAAAACTCACGTATTAGAGCTTCTCTAAGACATAGTGTCCCTTCATGCTAGATAAAGAGAAAGTGTTAAGACTGAAAAACAAATCATATTTGTCAGAAAAAAGGCAATTTGTTGGAACAAATGATGGATAAACTGCAGGTGATTATTTGAGACAATTTTCATTTCAAAACTACTATTAATGCAATTGAGTTGTGAATCTGATAAAGTACTATGCTGTCAAATGTAATCTTTTACCTACCTTTTTTTTTCCATTCTGGGGATAGTTCAGCAGGAATACTTTTTAACTATTACAGAGTAAGTTAAAATCTATCAACAAAAAAGCAAATTAGTAGACTGTACTTTTGTTGACACTTTTGTTCTTGAACTAATAGCTGCTGAATTCATTAGAATATTAAAGACACCATTAAAATATCAACCAGCCTTTGAGATCAAAACATTAACAGAGATACAATTTATATTTTTGCCAGATTTAAGATGTACTGCAAAGTACATACAGAATGTAATCTCAATTTCTGCTTCTGAAGAATCCAAATTACAGGTTACCTATAAGCAATGGTAGGCATAACTAGGTTGTAGCATACTTTCAGTGATGATTTATGAGTAAGGAAAGGTATGATTGGAGAAGGAAGTGGGTCAGTCATGAATTCATTTTTTGATAAAAAGCAAAATATGCACACTGTTAATCACACAGTGAAATATGACCTAGAAGAAGACCTCAAACACTTTAGTTTTATGAGACAATAGAGATAATAATTATATAGGATGAGGAGTAGATAGGTTGCCATCTGTACCAAAGGAGGGAGTATCACATCAATAAGGCCCTTATTCTATTGGGTAATTGATCTAAGAAACCCAACTGAATAGATAAATCAAATTCATTTTTTTTAACATAGTAGAATGAAAAACTCAACAAAATAAAAAGATTTCTAAGGTCCATGTAATTCATGAGTGACTAAAATCAAACACTATTTAAGTGAAATTCCATTACAAAAACAACAAAAATTAACCATCAAACATTTATGAAAGATTTTCAGCCATAGTGCTACAAAGACAAAATCAAGGCATTTCCTGACTTTGAGGAATTTATATTCCTAATAAAAGAATACATAATATTTCTATAAAAGCAATTAAGAGGTATAACCAAAATAAATACAAAGTAACTTAAAAGGAAGACATTTTAAAAATTAACAGAGACAATCAGTAATTCAAAACATGCTATCAACTGCTGCAATAATAACTTGTAGAATCAAGAAATCCCTCCTGGAGCAATTTGGAATTATGCCCAAAGAGCAACCAAACTGTGCATACCCTTTGATCCAGCAATACCACTACTAGGTCTGTGTCCCAAAGAGATCATAAAAAAGGGAAAAGGACCTACATATGCAAATATGTTGCTATATTTCTAGCAGCCTTTTTCATGGTCACAAAATATTAGAAACTGAGGGGATGTTCATCAATTGGGGAATGGCTGAACAAGCTGTGCTATGTGAATGTAATTGAATACTATTGTGAAATAAAAATGCTGAACAGGCAGACTTCAGAAAAACTTGGAAAGACTCATACAAACTGATGCAAAGTGAAATGAGCAGAACCAGGAAAACACTGTACACAGTATCAGCAACATCGTGTGATGATCAACTATGAATGGCTCAGCTCTTCTCAGCAACACAATGATCCAAGACAAGTACAAAATGCTATCTAGCAAGTACAAAGGACTCATGAAAGAAAATGCTATCCATATCCAGATAAAGAACTGATGGACTCAGAATGCATATTAAAGCATATTTTTTTCACTTACTTTACTGTTTCTCATGATCTTATTTCCTTTTGATCTGTTTCTTCTTCCACAACTGTGACAAATATGGAAATATGTTGTACATGATAGTACATGTATAAACTATATGAAACTGCCTACCATTTTCAGAAAAGGGGAGGGGAGGGAGGGATAAGAATTTGGAGCTCAAAATCTTATAAAAATGAATACTAAAAAGTTTTCTTAATATGTAATTGGGGAAAAATAAAATACTATTTAAATAAAAAAGGAAAGGAATCTCTCCTGTAGGAGGTGGTTTTTGAGCTAAGTCTTGAAAAGAGGAAGGGGTTTCAAAGGAAACCAGATGTTTTTTCTGAGTTCTGTAAGTCTCATTATTTTCACAAACAAAGTTTATAAATGCAAGGTCCTTTACTATATCCCTGGGTACTCATTTTCCACAGGAAGCATTGTCTCATATTATTAAGGGATGTAAATAATGGCAGTAATTTGAATTATTGTTTTCAATATATATAAACAGAAGCATCATCATTATACCAAATATCATTCAAGGCTTTTTGTTATGAGTCAGTAGCAACTTTAGGAACAGAGAAATATAGACATACCATCTACTCAGTTGTCTACGTTAGAAGATAGGTGAGAAGAAAAGTGTGGGTAACTATTTTTTATGAATTTTTACTGATTACTTTTGTTTATCATAGTTATCAGAAGTATTCTTCCTCCAATAGCTCCCAGATAAGTATCTAATATAACAGGTGGTTTTATTTTGTTTTGTTTCAGAAAGGAAAAAAAATCAGCACAAACATTCTATGCATTGAAAAAGTTCAAAAAGCTCTGCAATGTTTAATACATGTTGATCTCCCACCTCCACTAAGAAATGGATTGGAGATGTCCTCTCATCTCTTCATTTGAGTCCTGCTTGAGCTTTATAATTTTGTTACATTTACTTTTGTTGTTTTGGTGTGCCACTGTTCTTTCAATTGTGTTATTGTTGTTCAGTAGTTTCAGTTGTGTCCAACTCTTCATGACCCTATTTGGGATTTTCTTGGCAAAGATACTGGGATTGTTTGTCATTTCCTTCTCCAGCTCATTTTACAGATGAGGAAACTGAGCCAAACAGAGTTAAGTGATTTGCCCAGGGTCGCACAGCTAGTCAATGTCTGAGGCCGGACTTGAACTCAGGAAGATGAATCTTCCTGATTCCAGGACCAGTACTTTTTCTACTGTACTACTTAACTGTTCTTTCCATTGCATTGTTGTGGTTGCTATGTATATTGTTTTCTTAGCTCTGTTTACTTCACTGAATCATTTTGTGTAGTTCTTTTCATGTTTCTCTGTATTCATTACATACAATATCTAATCAATCACTTTTCATTTTATTAGATTTTTTTAATTCATTCACATTTAAAGATATGTGTTAGGTTTCTATTTTCTTCCATCTGTCTCTAATATTGTTTGTTTTTCAAGTTAGGATTTTTTTCCTTTTCTGTCACAAACACAGGACTATATTACTTCACTTATTTTACCCTAATCTTTTTCAAGGTGGCCTATTCTCACCAACTCTCTTCCTCTCACTCCTTATCCCCTCATTTGTTACCTCTTTTTCTTTGAGATTTTGCTTATTCACTTTTCTTTCATAATTTTGTTTTGTTATATAATTATTCCCACTGCCCTCTTTTTTTCTTTCTTACTTAGTCAGATACATTACTCCTTAATTATGAGTTTTTTTTAATTTCTTAAATTTTTTGCTCCCCTTTCCAGATAGAACTCCTTTTACTATCTTCATTATCCATCCTCTCTGTCTCCTCTAGATTCCCATTTTATGATTCATGACCCCTATAATTATCTTGTCTCCCTCTATTTTTTGCATTCCTCATGCAATTAAAACTTCCAAGGTATCCATTCTAGCTTCTTCCATCTAGGCAGTTTTTGCTACTGCCTGCTAGAGCTTACTCCATGGATTGCCCTTTTCCATTGTGCCTCACTCACACAACAATGCCAATTATCGCAGGTGTCAGGACATTGCTCTCCCCACATCCTTGATAATACATCCCATCACTGACCTATACCCTCTCCTGATTTCTGGGGTTTTTTTGCCCCATTTGCCTCAAAAGTTTTTACTGGGTCCATGCCCTCCCACTTTCCCAGGTGCAAGTTACTTCCATGAGTTCCAACTTTTCCTATCACAAGGTAGGAGAAGTGGACTTTTCAAGGACCAAGTCCCCGAAGCTACACCCAACAAGAAGTCTCCATCTACTTTCACCAAACATCTCTCTTCACTCATAAGCACATTCATCAGTGGAATCCTCTCCCACCACAAAAGCAAGGTCTCTTTCTTTTCTCCTCTTTTTAATCTTTTGCCCCTCTACCTAACCTGTTCCCTTTCAAGCTCTTCTTTTGCTAAAACCATAAGGGTTACCTTCTGCTCACTGTAAGCCTTTGCTTTGACTCAGGTACATCACATATTCTTCTTTATTCCCCCTCCCTTCCTCTCCTTTCATGTGCTGCCCTATGTTTTATTGTAGTCCTAAGAGATCTTCGTGTACCTGTAAGGTAGATATCACTGTGTTCTGTCCATAATTGCTCAGAATCACCTCTTCACTGTAATCTCTACTGGAATTTGACCTTCATCTTTGTCTCCTTGAATATATTTAGAGAAAAATCACTTACTGCTCTCTGTACCATCACTCTGTTGCTATTACTTTCCTTTGGCTACTGCATTCACCCCTTCTTCATTGCTGGGGTATTTGAGAAGCAAATAATTTCTTCAGTTCTGGCTTTCTTCCTAAAAATATTTCACCTCTTCTTATTGACTGTCCATTTTTTATTTTATGATTTAGCTCATATTTGTAGAGGAGGTCACTCTAGACTGCATCTTGAACTCCACTGTTCTTTTATACATATTATTCCATTCCCTCCTACACTTTTTGAGGCAATCAGGTTTAAGTGTGTCACACGCTAGTAAGTGTCTGATGCCAGATTTGAACTCAGGTTTTCTTGACACCAAGACACATGTTCTATCTACTGAACCACCTAGCTGAACCCCTTCCTGCAATTTTTGGTGACTGCAGAATAGTTTTGTGTATTCAAATTTGCTTTCCTTTGAATTTGAAAATTTTGCCTCTGATCACTTGCAGAGCTTGTGGTTGCTAAATTTAATTGTTCAATTTAACTACCATGTGTCTTGAAGAGTTTTTTTCCCAAAGATGACTTATGAATTCTTTAAATTGTTATTTCATTTTCTGTGTTCAGAAGTTCTGGGCAGTTCACTTGTAATATTTCTTACACTGTAGTGTTCAGATTTTTCATCCTCATGTTCTTCTTAGAGACCAATGACGTTTATACTGTTCCTGTTTTTGAGATCAGCATATTTTGCTTACATAGTGAGCATATTTTCTTTAATGTAATTGGTTTGTGGATTGTTTGTTTGTTTGTTTTGCTTCTCTTCCAGGTTATCCTTCACTTCTGTGTATTTGTATTCCCAGTTTATTGTTCTTTCTTTTGTTTTTTCAGTGAGATTTGCTATTGCAAATTCCAGTTTTTCTATTCTGCTCATTATTTTTGCTTCATAGGACATAAATTTTGTTCTCATAATTCTCATTTCTCTTGAACTTCTCAAAAATAATGCACTGTAGCTCCATGTTTTTCTCATATTCCACAAGGTCTTCCATTTCATTAAGTGTTGGATTTTTTCCCTTTGTTTTATAGTATTTATTCATAGATGCCTAAACTCATTTACTAGATATGGAGACCACATTTCCTTCTACTGTCAGTGTTTTCCCTGTTGATTTATCTGCTTGTATTCAAAGTCTTTGAATTTTCTTCTTCCTGAGATCTTTGGTAATTTCAGTCTTTTCCCCCTGTAGTTTCTATTATTGTTCACTTTTTGACAATATGCTCTCTGATCATAGTCTCCTTGAAGTCTAGGTTGTAAAAGCATCTCAGCTTGCTCCCACACTGGAAAATTCATGGTTCATCAGCCTATATCTCTGCTTCAAGTGACTTTTGGGTGAACAAAACTTGTTCCAGTTCTTGACTGAGTACTTTACTTCAGTTTTAGTGGAGTACTACATATCTCCCAACATCTCAAATATACACAAGTGCCCTGTTCCACTCACTCTATTCTTTAGTTCTTTGAGCCAACATCAGCAATTCAGAGAATCTACTGCTGAAGGATTGTCCACCTAGGCATTAGTGGTTCAGAGCTTTGCAGTGTTAGTACTACAGGGTTGTTTGCTGAAGCACAGGCTGTCAGGGCACTGACTATCATGGAACAAACTTCCACAGCACAGCATGGAGTTAGGGTCTCTCTGGCACTGGAAGAAGATAAGGGGTACAAGTGTGTGCAGCTAGGTTTTGTAAAAGGCCCATGTGTCAGGTCTTTGGTTCTGTCAGTGCGTCCCTGCTGCAGGTAAAGTGGAAGGTGGGGGAAGAGTATCAAGTAAGTTCAGGGTCATTGGGCATCAGTTGATGGTTTTGTAATTATTATTTTTAACATTCTTTTGGATTGTACATGTCCTAGACCATAGAGGCAGGTGAAATTGTTTTATCTTTAGTGAATAACTTCTGTCTTTCAGAGGTTTGAGGGGTCATGGGGAACAGAGAAAATGTTTAATCCTCCATCTTGTTGTTTGAATAATCTTTTAAAAGGTAGATCATCTACAAAATATACATTTTTTTAATTTTAGGTTTTTGTAATTACAATGGAAAATATGTGTCTGATGTTCTGGAAATTTTTCAACTCAAATAAAGACCTAAAATAGAAAGAGTACTAAGTACTTTGGCAAAAGGTACAGTAATTCTTTAAGGAATAATTTCTAATTTAAAAAAAGTGGAAAATATATAGAAGGAGCCACTCCTTATAACTCTTTAGAGCAGGAAAGTAGCTCATTGTTATAATTTCTTATAATTTTCTCTAATAAAATATATTGTTGCTATGATGTATCAGACCTATGCTTACCTGCTACTTCAGTCTTTAGCTATCATATCTCCTTCTATGTCATGAAAATCTAAAATATTCTGTTCTTATGATAAAAAATTATGAGGAATATTAAAATATTCCTCAAGCCCTGAAAAGAGTTGAAATTCAAATATAATAATTTTCATGTATTAATAACAATAATAGCTAGTATTTACAAATCAATTTAAATATATTATCTCATTTAATTCCCACAACAATCCCCTTAAGTGCTATTGTTGTCCCTATTTTGCAGATGAAAAAACTGAGGCTGAGAGAGGTTGTGACTTTCCTATGGTCACATATCTACTATGTGTTTGGGTCAGGATTTGATCTCAGGTCTTTCTGACTCCAAGTCCATCATTCAAGCTACTATACCATCCAGCTCTCCCCAATTTATTTTGTTGTTAAAGTAATTTTCCCCCTACCAAAGACCAAATAACATTTAATTCTTGCCAGAGCTTTTAAATTTTTTTCCATAGGCATCTGCAATCGATGTTCTTCTCTATCCTATTATATTGAAAACCTATGTTTCATTTACTCCTTTCTGGAATTAGCTGAGCTATTATCCTTTTGTTTGATATTGTCTTTCCAAAATCTTTCCAGTTCACTTTTTTTTTCTAGGATGAATCTTATTTAAGTTTCTACAATATTTCCAACCTCTTTAGAAGTTTCAACCCACTTCTATTTTATTCATCGACGTCAGTTGTGTTGATAACATCTTAAAATGTGGCATCGGCAAACTTTTTTTCATTTACGAAATATGGGAAGTAAGATATTATTCTCTCATAAATGTTGTCTGACCCTATGATTTCATCAGTGTAGGGAACTTCCTATGTAGAAACACCCTACACAGATATAGATCAGCAACTTTGTTGTAATTTGAAGATCAAAGAGTTACTTGGTGCACTGAGAGATTATGTGACTTGCTCACAGCCACTCCAATAATACGTGTCAGAAACAGAACTTGAAGTGAAATCATCCAAACTCCAAGGATGATCTTATGTTGACTACATTATGCTACCTATCTTATAGACAGGAGCATATATACATACATAGTTGCATATGTATATGCACATTTTATAAATGCATTTAAATATATTTTTTATTTTGATATTAGAAATCATTAGCAATATTGAAAAGATCAGAAAATTATAGTCATGGGGTAGCTAAGTGTCACAATGGATAGAGCACTGGCTCTGGAGTCCGGAGGACCTGAGTTTGAATCCAATCTCAGATGCTTACTATCTATGAGCAAGTCACCTAATCTTGATCCCTGAAGAAGGAGGAGGAGGAGGAGAAATAGTAGTCCCTCTTTGGTTAATGGGCTGTGCCTTAGGTAGTTGAATTAATGTGTATGTGTTCCTGTTCTTATCTAATTTCATCTGAACTAATTCTAACATGGCAAGTGAACTGGGTCATGGCATCATCATCTATTCATTTGGTCATGCTGACCATCAGTAGTAATTGTCAGAGCTGTAATAGAATTAAGGTGGGGCAAAACAAGGTTATAAATGATAACACTGATATTTCAACATGTCCATGAAATTTTGTAAGTAATTACAACAGCACCATGCACTGTTCAGGATACATTTCCAAGGAGGAAGATACTGAAAGGAGGAACAGTAACTTGTGACCATAATGTGATCAAATTGAGGACCAAGGAAAGTTCTCCAGTCTCTCTTGGCTTTCAGGTGTGTCTGCCAATTTAGCTTACACAATAGCAGAGAGCTAAGGATGGGACCACCTGGAAGTAGAAATGCAGTCACATGACAAGATAGTCTTAGGGAAGCAGCAACAAGGTAAGAGTGAGTAGTCTCGGGCTGAAAAGTGAGGCATAGGTCTGATATAAGTTGAATGCACCCAATTTCATGATCATGGAACAAAACTCAGATGAATATCAAGGCCCATAAGGAGAATAATTTTAGAGCAGAGAGAGTTAAGAGGAGAAATAGCTAATGAATAATCAGGATTAAGCACTAAGAATCCTTGAAAAATATTAACTGCTAACATTTCTTGTCTGGTACTATATTCCGGTGTCCGATCCCTTCCCACTCACTCTCATTTTATAATTATAAAGCTTCATATTAAATCCTTTTTAAATGCCTAGCCTAAGAGATTGGTGTGAAGTTATCAGGAAAGAGCAGAAAGGCTGGGAGGAGGAAAACTTTATGTTCTCTTTGCTGGAGACTTGGATTTGGGTGACCCAGACCACCAAAATGAACTGCTGGCAAATGAAAAAATCTGAAGGAGGTGATAACGAGCCTAAATCTGCACTTCTTGGTGGGGCAGTGGCAAGTAGTAAATGGTAAAAGTCACCTGTTCCATCTGTAAGGAGAGGTCTGGTGCATGTTTCAACCCTATCAGCTTGCCCAACTAATGCAACCTCTCCATGTGGAGAGGCTAGAGAGGTTGTTTCCTGGAGAATCCTGATGATCTGTAAGTGAAATGCCTTGGAGAAACTATGGTGCATTCATAGACATTCTATAACTGATTCTGGTCTGCTAACCATGTGGTGAATGGGAGGCTTTCTGATAGACTTCAGAGACATTAAAAAAGGCCTGTCATTTTCAGTTCTTTCCTTCATTCATGACTGGGAAACCAGTCAGAGATCCTCCCATTCACCATGTTCTTAGCAGACTACAACCAGTTAAAGAATATCTATACAACAGTCTCTCCTAGTCATTTCCTTTATGCATCAACACTATTCTTCAGGAAAGAAGCTCCTTCATCTCTCTATGTGGAGAGGTTTCATCAGCTAAACATACTGATTGGGTCTGGACATGTACACATGCCCACATTTACACATACATCCTATCACAGTAAAAGCTAAATTTCTCAAAGTCCTAGGTCTCTCTCTTGTTAATATGTCCTGGATGAACAGACTGGCTGAACTGTTTTCTACTAAGTAATAATACTGCCGATGTTGGAAGCAATGACTTTTCAAAATCAGGAAACAGATGCTAGAAGGAACAAAAAAAAGGGGGGGAGTGAGAAAGGACTTTGTTTTGTAAAGTTTTGTCTCCAGGTGTTAAAAAAAAAAAAGAGGACGATTCAAGAGAAATGTCATGGTCACATAGAAACAACTTAAGGCAGAGTCCACAGATATGAGTCTTGAAGCCAAAAGCAACCCTCCTTCTAGTAGATGTTAATGATTGTTAATCAATAACCCATTTCAAGATATGAAGAAACAATAAATAAACTATTTTCAGTGTTGCTTTTTTTTAAAGTTTGTGAAGAATCATGTTAATGCAAAACAAATTAGATGTCACTTCACCTCTCTATAACTCAGTTTGCTCACCTGTAAAGTGAGGGGATTGGTTTAAATGACCTCTAAGGTTCTTTTCAGCTCTAAATCTGCAATCCCATGTATGATCATGTGCAATGCAATATGTCCTTTATGACTCAGCTCTGCATGTGAAACATGATGATTAAAAAAAAAAATATATCCTTTTGTTTTCACAGACCCTCCAAGAATTCACAGACAAATCTCTTCAACTAGCTTTTGATAACTCATCTTTTAAACAACATATTTTCCTTTAAGAAAAAATATAAAACACCTCTCATTGCTCTTTCTTTATTTAAGTCTGTTGGAATTATCTTCTTAAGTCCATTTTTGTATTCCATTACAATTAGTTGCATTCCAACAATAGATTCTGGCATGTCTAAAGGAAGCAGGCAAATGTGATTTCATAAACAGTTGTGCATATTAGTGAGAAGCATTCATTGTGTTTCCTTTCAGCTTGGGCCATTTAAACTTTCAGAAATTCAAGCCAACTTAAGTAGCAATATTTCTGTGCCAACATATTTACTGTTGACAGCTTGACCTATCAGTTGAAGAAAGAAAAAAGCAAGAGAATTCAGGTTACTTAGCTACTTCCCTTGTTGACTCATAATCAGCAGTCTAAGTAAATGAGTAAGGTACACCACTCAGAAGAAAGTGGAAAGTTAAGATTCCTAGCTAGAATCTCAGAGTTTTCAAGCTAGAAGAGAATCACAGAATTTTGAAAGATGAAAGGGATCTCAGTGGTCAGCTAGGAATACCTACTACAACATAACCCAACAAGTAGTCATCTAGACTCAAGAGCTTTAGTGAGGAAGAACTTTCCTTTCAAGGCAGCTCACTCTACTTTTGAATGGATCTCAGTAAGTTTTTTTCCTTATATTAAGCCTAAATTTGTCTTTTCCCAACCTCCTCACATTACTTCTGTTTGAGCACTGTGAGAACAAAGAAAATAAACCGAATTCTTCTTCAACCTGACAATCCTCCAAATATGTCAACACAGTTATCATGTCCTCTCTGATTGACCCCAAATCCTTCAACTGGTGCTCACAGGACATGAAGCCAAGGCCTTCACCACACTGGTTGCCCTTTCCTGAACACCTCCAGTTTATTAATGTTCTTCTGCAACCTAGACCTGAACAGCATGCTCTAAATGAGATCTGACAAGAGGAGAGTACATAGGGAAGATCTCTTTTTTATTCCTGGAAACTCTGCCTCTTGCAATGCTACCCAAGATCATATTGGATTTTTGGCTGCCATATCCCATTGCTGAGTCACATTGAACCTGAAGTCTAATAAAACTTTTAGATCTTGTTTTCAGACAAACTGCTGTTTAAACAGACTTCCCCATCCTCTTCTTGCAAAGTTGATTTTCAAACTATTTTCCATTTACCCCTATTGAATGGCATCTTATTAGATTCAATCCGATTGTCTAGCATGTCATGATCTCTTTGGACATTGATTCAGTTATCCAATGTATTAGCTATCTCACCTAGTTTTGAATAATCTGTAAATACCTTTATCAAAGTCATTTTTAAAAATGTTAAATTGCACAGAACTAAGCCCAGATCCCTGGGGGTACTCTCCAGGAAACCTGACACTTTGACACTGAACCATTAAGAACTACTTTTTAAGTCCAGCTATTTAACAACTTCCAAGGAGAATTTAATCTATGACTCTCTATCTTATTAGAGGAATAGCTGGAAATACTTTTTTTTGTTTGTTTGTTTTAACATTCTTTTTTATTTCCAAATTTTCTTCTTCTCTCCAGCTTCTCCTAACCCATTGAGAAGGCAAACAATATGATGCCCATTATACATGTGAAGTAATGCAAAACTTATTTCTATATTAGTCATGTTACAAAACAAAAATAAAAACAAAGCAAGAAAAAGAAAGTGAAAACATCATGCTTTAATCTGCACTGAGAACTGGAGGACAGATAGTATTTTTCATCATGAGGAAATTTTGGAATTTTCTTGGATCATTATCTTGATCACAGTAGCTAAGTCTTTCACAGTTGATTATCTTCACAATATTGCTATTACTATGTACAATATTCTCTTGATTCTGCTCACTTTGAATCAGTTCATATACGTCTTCCTACGTTTTTCTAAAGCCATCCTACTCATACTTTCTTATAGCACAATAATATTCCATCATAATCATGTACCATAACTTTTTCAGCCATTGCCCAATGATGGGCATTCTCTTAATTCCCAGTTCTTTGTCACCACAAAAAGAGCTGCTATAAATATTTTTTGTGCATGTGGGTCTTTTTCCTTTTCTTTAATTTTTTTAGGACACAGACCTAGCAGTGGTATTGCTGGATCAAAGGGCATGCAGTTCTATCACCCTTTGGACATAGGTTCAAATTGTTCTCCAGAATTGTTGGACTTCAAAACTCTACCAACAGTGTACCCATTAGTGTACCCATTTCCCCACACCCCCTAGCTAGAGATACTTTAGTAGAAATATTTGATAAAATGTAGGTAAGTTACTATATCTATAGCATTATTCTTACTTATTAGTTTAGTAACCCTGACAACTTTTCTCTTAGTGTTCACCCTTTCATTTTATGGAGAAGGAAATAAACCTTCAAAGAGACGGCATGACTTGCTCAAAGCCACATGCCTAGTTAGTAATAGATCTAGAATGCAAACCTATGTTTCTCAACTCACAGTTTAACATTTTTGTTTTCACTATATGGTTACCAAGCAGAAATTATTGCATTAAAAAACAATGCAAACTTTGTTTTGTTTTGTTTTGTTCTTCTCCACCTACAGAGCACAGGGGAAGACCCATGCAAACATACCTATTAGCAGATACAGATAAGGGCAGACAGATGCAGAGACAGATAAGGTGCACTTAGAGCTATGAGACCTGGCTATGAGTCCCAACTCCAACATTAACAAGCTACCAACCTTTGAGCAAGTCTCTTTTCTCTTCTCTGAACCTTGGTTTTCTCTTCTGTCAAATGTGGAAAACAAAGCCAGTTCTGTCTTTCCCATAAGTTGAAAATAAGTGGGATAGCATACATGAAAATACTTTGAAATCTGTAAAGTTCTACTCAAGTGTAAGATATAAAAATAGGCAGCTTAATTTTAGTGATATCCGAGACCCACTAGCTAAAAATATCCCTTACCATGGTTCCTTAAATTTACCTCAGAGTCATTCCTTTGGGTTAAGGATAAATCTCTAGAAAACCCATGTGAAACTATAAATATTACCTAGTTTGTGAGACATAAGTAGATTGGCATTGAGTAGCACCTTAAATAGTATCAGTTTATTTTATTATATAGCTATCACTGAGCTTAGACACTAGGACAATCTGACTCTATGACTTGAAAAACTATTTCACCTAAGGAAAAAGCCACTGCCTTACTTAAAAAAAAAAAAAGCTTTTAATGACTAGGAAAAAGTCCCTCTTTACCTAATGAGTGGAACTATTATGAAGTCCTTAACTTTAGTCAGTCATATCGAAATTGAAAATGTATGACATTTTTTGGAAGGAGGAAAGGGAGGAAGAGCATGAATGACTCAGTATAACCCATCCCCACTACTGGAAAAATAACTCAAAGGCTTATTGTCTTCCAGACAGTGGACTTGTTGAATCATCTTTGTATACTAAGGTCAGCACATTATTACATGCAAAGGAAATAATTTTTTTAGTGCAAAAGAAGATAAGTGAAGAACCACAATACATCTGTAGTTCTGAGCGCACTGAAGACAATAAACTGTGGCTGAAGACTCAATGTCCTGAAACTGCAGCTGTTAGATTGACAGTTGTTTTAGTTAGGTGAATGATTCAATTCTACATAATTGACTGAATTATTTTTCAAAACTTTGCCTTGCTTAGAAGGTTTATTTCAATGATTTGGCAGACCAAAAGAAAGTTGTTTACATAGTCTCTTGCCATTCTAGTCTATTCTTTTGAGGTCTGTCTCTTTCTTAGACCTTCCTACTTGGCCTTCCTCACCTGTCCTTCCTCCTACTCAGTAGATGGAATTCTCAATTCCTCAAGGACAAGGATCATAAACACATTATTGTACTGAATGAAGAGCAGTGGATTTGGAGACAGAAGGGATAGGGACTATGCCTGTGACTTTGAGTAACTCATTTTGTCTTTCCAGCTCTCAGTTTTTTCAGCCAAAGAATTAATCTAGATGAACTCCAAGGTCTCTTGGAACTCAAAATCCTATGGTCCTATCTTCTTTTCCCCTACAATAATTATGACAATATATTTATACAGTGCCTTAATATTTTCAAAGTAGCTTCCTGACCTCATCTCTGTGAGATATACAGAACTATTATTTCCACTTTATTTTTTTATTTTTAGAATTGATTTATTTTATTTTAATTTATTGAATAAAACAGTATAATGAAAAGATGATTGCACATGAAAATGCAAATCTTATGCAACTTGGTATTCATTTTAAATATATAATAAGGTTATCATATAAATGTCTTTTTTTTCCCTTTTTTCCCTCCCCCCACCCTAGAGATGGCTACCATTAGGAAACAACGTGTAGTTCCATTTTATAGGCCAAATTTAGTCTCAGTGAGACTAAATTACTTTCTTATGGTCATACAACTAGTAAATATCACAAATTGAGCTTGAACCCAAATCTCCTGATTCCAGAGTCACACTCTTTCAACAAAATCACATCCCAGCACATGATACAGTACTATGCATATACTAGGCACTACTTACATGTTTAAGGATAATCAATTATTTAATGAATTCATTAACTTTTCATTTGTTTTACCTTCATTTTCCTAGGGGAAGGGGAAGGGAGATTGACCAAATAAAAGGTGCATTCTCAGGAGAAATGAATAGTTGAATGAATCTTGGATCTATATTTAATCCCAGCTTTAATATTAACTACCAATGTAACCTTGAGCAAGTGACTTAACTTCTTTACCCCTACGTTTCCTCAACTGCAAAATGGGTATAGTAGGCTAGGAGATCCCTGAAATCCCTTTAAATTTGTGTTCTGAAGGAGAAAATGGAGTATGTGGAAAGAGTACTGACTTTGGAGTCATAGGATTTGGAAACCTATTCTAATTTTGATTTTTACTACCTGTGTGATCTAGGGCAAACCATTTAACCTTCTTAGACCTCTATTTCATCATGTATTAAATGACAGGGTTAGACGAGATGACCTTTGAATTCCTTTCTTTCTCTTGACCTATGATCCTACAGATTAGAAAGTTGGCAAATATTTTTAAAAATAAATTGTATGGATGTCTTTTCATGACCTATATACTCCTATGTATCCCTTCCCTTTCCCCTGTGAAAGTTATTTCTTATACCAAGGAATAAAAGAAGAAAAAAGAAACATTTCAACAAAACTAACCAACATATCATTGCAAAAAAAGAGTCATACTATATGTAGTATCCCACATCCATGGTACCTCCTCCTTTTTCAAAGAACCAAGGGAAAGAGTTGGCAATTATCTTACCTAGATTATATCTGCATTGGAGAGGAGTTCATTGATTTAGTCCACCAGTATGTGTATTTCTGATCTGACTTTGAATAAGAAGATGAGAATAATTCGGTTAACATTTGGGAAACTATGAAGCAAAATTCAAAAATCCCAAATGGTTTCCTGAAGCAATAGTATATTGTGTTAACACACAGTCTTTCAGTAATTCTATGTCTACAAAGCATGGAGCACCACAATCTCTGAAGAAAAAACACTTTAAGCTCTTCAACGGGCAATGAAAAGACACTCATTTTTGGATGGTAGCTGCAAGAGGACCGCAGAGTAGTCCAAATGATGTCCAAATGCATTTATGACTGGAAAAAGAGGTGAAACAATCATATATAGAAAACAAAAGGTAGCAGATAACTCTACTGCTACACTGTTGTCTACTAACTATTAAAAGACTCACAGGAAGGCTCCAATATATTGAGTTCAATCTCTACCAAGGATTTTTGAAAGGTCATGGAAAAGAATCTCATGGTCTAGCAGCAAGAGAAAGAAAGAGAAATTCCATTTAAAGTAACTGTAGACAACATAAAATATTTGGAAGTCTACTTGCCAAGACAAACCAAGGAACTATATGAACACAACTACAAAACACTTTTCACACAAATAAAGTCAGATCTAAATGACTGGAAAAATATCAGCTGCTCATGGGCAGGCTTAGCTAATATAATAAAAATGACAATTCTATCTAAACTACTTTACATATTTAGTGCCATACCAATCAAACTACCCCAAAAATTTGTAGAGCTAGAAAAATAATAACATAATGCACTTGAAGAACAAAAGGTCCAGAATATCAAGGGAATTAATAAAAAGAAATGCTAGGGAAGGTGGCTGGCCTGGCTATACCAAGTCTTAAATTGTATTATAAAGCAGAACTCATCAAAATTACTCGATATTGGCTAAGAAATAGAGTAGTGGATCAGTGGAATGAGTTAGGTACATGAGACACAGTATTCAACGACTATAGCAATGTACTGTTTGATAAACCCAAAGACTCCAGTTTCTGGGATGAGAACTCACCACTTAACAAAAACTGTTGGGAAAGCTAGAAAATAGTATGGCAGAAATTAGGCATAGAACAAGATCTTACACTGTATACCAAGATATAGTTAAAATGGGTACATGATTTAGTTATAAAGGCTGATACTATAAGCAAACTGGGAGAGCAAGGAATAATTTACCTGTTATATTTATGGAGAGCTGGAGAAATGTAAATCAAAACAACTCTGAGGTACCACACCATACCTATCAGATTGGCTAACATGACAAAAAAGGAAAATTATAAAAGCTGGAGAAGATGTGGGAGAATTGGAACACTAATGTACTGTTGGTGGAGTTGTGAACTTATCCAACCATTCTGGAGAGCAATTTGGAACTATGTTCAAAGGGCTATAAAAATGTGCATACCCTTTGACCTAGCAATACCACTTCTAGGGCTGTATCCCAAAGATATCATACAGAAGAATTTATGACCAAACAAGATATGGATAGCATTATGAAATGCAAAATGGATAATTTTGATTACATCAAATTGAAAAGATTTGCACAAAGCCAATGCAAGCAAGAACAAGAGGGAAACAGAAAACTAGGAAAGAATTTTTACAACCAGTGTCTCTGATAAAGGGCTCATTTCTAAAATATATAGAGAACTGAGTCAAATTTACAAGAATACAAGTCATTCCCTAATTGATAAACTGTCATAGGATATGAACCGGCAGTTTTCAGAAGAAGAAATTAAAGCTATCTATATTCATGTGAAAAAATGCTCTAAATCACTATTAACTAGAGAAATGTAAATCAAAACAACTCTGAGGTACCACATCATACCTATCAGATTGGCTAACATGACAAAAAAAGGAAAATTATAAATGCTAGAGAAGATGTGGGAAAATTGGAACACTAATGCACTGTTGGTGGAGTTGTGAACTTATTCAACCGTTCTGGAGAGCAATTTGGAACTATGTTCAAAGGGCTATAAAAATGTGCATACCCTTTGACCCAGCAATAACACTTCTAGGGTTGTATCCCAAAGATATCATACAAATGGGAAAAGGACCCACATATACAAAAATATTTATAGGGACTCTTTGCATAGTGACAAAGAATTGGAAATTGAGGGGATGCCCACCAACTGAGGAATGGCTGAACAAGTTATGGTATATGAATGTGATGGAATACTATTGTGCTATAAGAAATATGAGCAAGTGGACTTCAGAAAAAACATAGAAAGACATACATGAACTGATGCTGAGTGAAATGAGAAGAACCAGAGGGATATTGTACAGAGTAACAGCAACATTGAGCAATGAACAACTTTAATAGACTTAACTCTTCTCAGCAATACAAAGATATAAGATAATTCCAAAAGACTCATGATGGAAAATGCTGTCCACATCCAGTGAAAGAACTATGGAGCCTGAATGCAGATCAAAGCGTACTATGTTCTCTCTCTTTTTTGTTTCTTCTTTCTCGTGGTTTTTCCCTTTAGTTATAATTCTTCTTTACAACATGACTAATGTAGAAATATGTTTAATATGACTGTACATATATAGCCTATATCAGATTGCACACCAGCTTGGGAAGGAGGAGGGGGAGAAAATTTGGAACTCAAAAATTTATAAAAATGAATGTTGAAAACTAAAAACAAATAAATAAATAATATAACATAAAAAATAATCTCATGGTCTGAGAAGGCCTGGATGGAGTACTAGCCACATCCACAGAAAAAGTACACACACTGAAGGGATTACAAATTCACCCTGATGTTAAAGGATTCACACTAATGGAAAGGATGGAATTCTCTCTCTTCTTACAAAAGTGACAAGGGAAGGACTTTTTTGTGTCTATATCTCTAGACGGCACATAGCTTAACTTTGTGGCTTGCAAGGGAGATTTTAACTCTTAGAATATCAACTTTTCTGCTGGTGCTTTCTTTTTTTTCCCCTTCCCTTTCTTCTAGGAAAAATGTGTCTTTTTATTTTGAGGAAATTTATCAATCAACTTTTTCTTTATTTAATTCTTGTCACATCCTAGATAAGGATGATAAAAAATAGTTGCAGGGAAGTAGTAATATACTACAATTCTCAAATTGAAACTTTAGCTTTATTGTCTTTTTTAAGTCAATGCCATTCTTAATTCCTAGTTGGAAGTATGTTATTGGATCACAGGCTTTAGAATATTTACTGCACTTTTCCCCTCCATGTTCTTCTCCCATATCTCATCTATCTTGAAAAATCACAAATCATAGAGTTTTTCAATTATATTTCTAATCCAAGAACTTTCAGAATAATCTTCAAGTAGCTGAGAATAAATATCCCAACAGGATTCTTCAAACAGTTTGTGATTTTATTAGAATGTATATTCACTCAACTAAGGAAGAATTACAATCCTTCCCTGTCTTAGTAGATCTCTACATGAGTTGATATGACCAAAAGAATACATCCACCTGATGCCCCTTCTGTTAATGAGCTTCTCTGATCTTTGCTAGTCTAGTCCTGAGATAATAGACAGTCCGCAACTGTACAAGTACTTGGATTCTTTTCTAGTTCAATAGGGCTTGTTGCTCTCCAATGATATGGTCTTTGAAAATATCCTTTTAGCACTATACAAACAAAAGGCATTGTATTATTATTGCATTTAAGGGTATAAATAATGTAAAAAAAATAGCTTATGAAATCCTCCATTGGCCTACCTAGCCCAGTATTAACCCTAGAAAAGATACTAAGAGATGGCTTGTGAAAGAGGCAGCATGATGTAGTGGGAAGAGTCAACAGAACTGGATTTAATTCTCAGTTCTGACACATAGTAACTATGTGACCTTGGAAAGTCATTGAACCTTTCTGAGTCTCAGTTTCTCTAGGCATAAAATGGTAATAGTAATAGTATATTACTGCTTCACAGGCTTGTTGTTTATAAGATCTACTTTATAAATATTAAAGCATTATAGAGACATGTACTATTATTATTTACCACTATGATGTCATCTTCATAGGTTTTATATATATATATGTGTATACATACATGCATACATACATACATACATATACATAACAGATTCTGAGACTATCCAAGATGAAATGCATGTATCTGTGAAAGGAAGGAAAGGGAGGAACCTCTCAATGTGTTAGGTATATCCACAAATTCCCTGGGTATCTAACAAGAATCAATACTTTCTTTTGTTGTTGGTGATCAAATATATTTGTTGCAGAGATTGGACATCCAGCCCCTGCGTGTTTGTAGTGAAATGTAGACCAGACCTGAGTTTAATTGGTTAGTGAAAGGGATTGTCTGGAAGCAGAGAGGATGTTTATTAAGTCAGTGTGTGGAGCCCTAGGGCAGGAGGTTATGCCTATGTTTGTGAGAGTTTCCACAAGACGACTGCTAGACCTCATGGAGATTTTTGTCCTGTACTGATGCTTTCCTCAACTGTGGTATCACCATTTGAGAAGCAATGAGAAAAAAGCCCTGGCACTTGTAAATGTCTGAGTGAACTCCTCCTGGCCTCTGCATGGGAAAAGAAAGTGCCTAGTCTGGATACAAGAGACCTATGTTCTGAATATAATGGTGGAGATTGGTATGTGTCATTCCCCTTTAATAACTTGGCATAGGTGATGAAATAGATAGATTGCTAGGTCTGAAGTCAGGAAGATTCATCTTTCTGAGTTCAAATCTGGCCTAAGACATTTAGTAGCTATATGACCTTGGGCAAGTCACTTAACCCTGTTTGCCTCAGTTTCCTCACCTGTAAAATGAGCTGGAGAAAGAAATGGCAAACCATTCCAGTACCTTTACCAAGAAAATACCAGATGGGATCATGAAGAGTCAGACAGAACTGAAATGACTGAACAACAACAGAAATTTCATCCAGAATCCAAGGTGCATTTCTATTCCATGAAAATAGAAGGGATTTTTTATTCATATGCTCATAAAAGCTAAAACTATAAAGTTCAAGGTCAACTAATCAAGGTTAAAAACAATCAGTCAGTCAACAAGCATTTATTAAGCATCTACTGTGTCCCAAGAACTGGGCTAAGTCCTAGGGATACAAAGAAAAGTAGAAGACAATTACTTCTCTCAAAGAATTTGTAGTCTAATGAGAGGGTCCTACTCTCCCATGTTACAAATGAAGAAACTGATCATGTGACTTGCGCAAAATTACAAACGTTGTAAGAGTCAGGATTTAAGCCTTGTACTTTGGTACTTTGGTTCCAGATCGAGTGTTTTTACCACTATTACGGTTGTCTTCACTTATGATCTTTCTTTTTCAATATCATATCAAGTTCTTTTTTTTCTTTAGGGGTTGAGGGTCCCCAAACAAAACCCATAAACTCATAAGAGACCAAAAGTGGTTCTGTCCATAATATACCAGTCAACAGGATTAATGCAATTAGCCACTGATCCAAGTTCTTTAATATTTTAGTCACACTGGTTTTTGGAAATGAGAATTTCACAGTCAAATTCCATCAAAAAGATCACATAGGCAGAAGTTGCACTGTATTTAAAACTCTTAATGTCATAGAATGTTTAAGTTGGAAGGGACCATAGAGAATATAAACTACAACCTAACTTTACAAATAAGAAAACTGAGGCCCAGAGAAGTTAGCTTGCCCAGGTCAAACAGATAGTAGGTGCCATGATTTGATTTCTGACAACTGATTGAATCCTTTGTACACTATACCAGGCTGCCACCCCAAACACATCTTTCCTATTATCTTTCAGCTCATTGTTTTGAAGGAGTAATAGGGACATTTGAAAAGTGATTTTTGCCATTGTATTTCCCTCCCAATGCTTCTGTGTTCTTTGAAAAAGAGTTCTAAAGAATTATGCCATTTCAGTAATCCTAAACAAATCCAAATTTTCTTTTAAAATGTGTTGCATGTTTGTTGCAGGATAGTAGACTAGAGGATAATAATATGACTAGGAAATTAGTGATTTTTGGTATGACTGTATGACCTTAGGTAAGTCATTCAAGCTCCGTACCTCAGTAATTTTACTCTCTTCTGAGATGAACACTTATGCCTGCCAACTTTAGAATAATGCCTGATAGCTACTTAGATGTCATAATATATGTTATCTCATCGTAACCACAAAACAATTCTAAGAGACCTGCAAGTATCATTATCACCACTTTACAGATGAGAAATGTGAAGATCAGAGAGGCTAAGTCATTTGTCCAATGTCACACAGGTAGCAAGACTCAAAAACATAGCTGAACCTAGATGTCCCTGAGTGCAAGTCTAGCACTCCACCCATAAAGTCATGGTGCCTCTCTTTCAGGCTAAGGGAACACTAGCAACATTCTTTCCTTTTGGTTTTCTTTCACTAGAATCAGTAGTCTCCCATTACCACTTTTAAGAAAAGCCAAGGATCATGTTGGAACAAGAGAGAAGCAATTACACATTGCTAGCTGTTGTTGTTGTTGTTGTTTGTCTTTCATTCTGGAAGAGAACCATAACATTGGGAAGGTGATGTCATAACTTTCAAGTGAATTGGATTTAAGTGAGGCAGGACTACTCAAAGTCTGGATCTAGTGGCAAGATATATATCAAGATGTCTAGAGATGGCCCCAGATGCAATGGAAGACTGTGGCCTTTTTAAGCAAAGGTCTTTCCCAGGTCTCACTTTGTCTGAGGCAGTGCCCTTTCAGTGATTAAGGCTAGGTAAGAAATGAGGCAAAGAATGAATTGACCAATAATAGGTCCACACCCAATCCTCATTCAGTCATTGTTTGGGTTCTATGGCACATTGTTAACTAGAGACTGAATGTTCCTGGCGTTGGCCACATCCTTCTGACTTCAAAAGTTTGAAAAGTCAGACAGCTCTAAGGGCTGGAAAAGTCATTCTCCCTCTCCCCTTCACTCCCTTCCTCTTAACCCTCTTCCACTTACTTCATCAAGTAAGGGATAAATGACAAAGCCAGCACCCTCCCTGGGCACCACCAGCTTCAGTGTTTGAGAAAGCTCTCAAGGGCTTTGGGGAAAAAAATCCATTCCTAAAGGCTCAATCATTGAGAATACCATGGTCTTTCCTTCAAATAACTTTAAATATTTGTTTTCAAAAGCAAATACTGCAAGGAAATTGGGAGTAAATTCCAAACCTTGTACCTTTTCCAGACAATCCCTTATTCATTTATAGCCATTATGTGTTGGGTTAATATTTTTTAATTATTATTATTTCATATGTGGCTGTTGACATTCCTTTTTTCCGTTAAGCTGCTTAAGCACATACAAGAATCATAAAACCAGTAAAAGATCAAACACTGCCAAAAGAAATTCAGAGTAAAACATATTTGTTTCCTCCCTATTTAAACAAAGAAATAGCCTTCATGACACGAAGCCTTTAAAGAGGATAGAATAACAAAAAGGAACTACAGTATTGCTGTCTTAGCCAATTACATTGGAAAAGCACATGAAAAAGAGGGGAAACAGTACAATCTTAAGTAAAGCTTCCTTCCAGCTCCTTGAGCTGGGCCTAAAAGTTTGGTTGAAGTCTCAGGGCAAAGGAGAAGGGGAGGGGGGGGGGGAACAAGTTCCCATTATACACAACCTAAATAAAAATGTCAGTTCAAATCAAAAAGATGAATGACTTTGAATACTCAGGTAAAATGTTTTAAAAAGACAAGAAGAAAGGAAAGAAGGAAGGGAAAGAAGACAGGAAGGATAGAAGGAGGGAAGGAAGGAAGGAAGGGAAGGAAAGGAAAGGAAGGAAAGAAAGGAAGGAAGGAAAGAAAGAAGGAAGGAAAGGAGAGAGGAATTGAGGGAGGGAGGAAGGAAGGAAGGAAGGAAGGAGAGAGGAAGGAAGGCAGGGAAGAAAGGAAGGAGTGAGGGGTAATGTCTTCTTGAGTATTATACTGTATAGCATGAGAATATAATCATGAGTATGTAATACATAAGTGAAAAAAAGTGATCACTCACCAATCAATAGGCATTTCTTAATTAGCCACTGTGTACCATTTCTGAGAATAGAAATACTAAGAATAATTCCTACTCTCAAAGAACTTACATTCTAAAGGAGAAGACAAATATATATACATATATGAGTGTGTGTATACACAAAACAAATATAAATAGAGCAAATACAAATAAATATTAAGTAGTTAAATAGAAGACAGTTTGGGAAGAAGGGCCTAGAAGTTGATGAGATTAAGAATGGCTTCATGTAAAACAAAGATCCCCATCAAATGGTTCATGAACCCCTTGGGGGATTTGTGACAATGTTCCAAGAGTCTTTTGTTAAAAATCCTTTAATGGTGCCTAAATCAGTAAATAATTATAAAGCATATTTATGAATACCATATTAAAGTTTCCTGAAGGTTCACAATGCTTTTTCATTGAAAAGTTTAGAACAAAAAAAAAATCATGGAGAATCATTATTTGGAAGGTTTTAGTGCTTGTATTGTGTCTTGAAGAAAGAGAAACTATGAGGTGAAGACACTATAGGTGAAGAGGGAGTGTATTCCAAGCATAGATGTTGGCCAGTACAAGGATAGGGAGATTGGAGATGAAGTGCTATGTGTGAGGACCTGAGAGAAGGCCAGTTTGGAGAGTAATGACCAATGAGACTAAAAAGATAGGTTGGGGCTAGGTTGTGAAAGGCTTTAAAAGCTAAAGGGATTTTATCCTAAGGGCAATAGGAAGCCATTTGAATTGATTGAGTAGAGGATTGACAAGGCTAGATCTGTGGTTTAGAAAAATCACTTTGAAAACATTGTGTAACATGCACTTGCATATGAAAGGCTTGAGACAGAGAAAATTATTTGGAGACTATTATAAGTGATGAGGGTCTCTGGACTAATGTGGTAGCTACATGATCAGAAGAGTAGGATGTGAGATATGTGGAAGTAGAGATAGCAAGCTTTGGCACTTGATTGGCTATAAGGTTTGAAGGGGAACGAATAGCCAAGGATAATGCCACAGTTATGAATCTGAGAGAATGCAAGAATGGAGGGGCCTTCCACAGAAAAAGGGAAATGTAGGGGAAAAAGCAGAATTTGAGGACAACAGAGGAGATAATGATTTCAGTTTTGCACAAATTGAGTTGGCCATGTGTCCAGGACATACACTCTGAAATGACTGATTGCCCTAAAGGGAGGGAGAAGTAGTTCTTAAACCCAACAGTGAATTCCTAGAACTGTAATTTCCAACACACAGCATTTAAGAACCTATGCAATCTAGATTCCAGCTCCTCCTCTGGCCACTCCCAGCTGCCGGTTAACTTCGAACCCAATTCCCCAACTCAATAAATTCCCAAAGCTGTGGGACCAACTTGTTCTGCCTGTTCTGCTTTTTGAAACTAGGCAAAATTTCATGTAACTTTGTATTTTGTGCACTGAAACTGACAAACCTCCAAGGAAAATAGAGGGATCGTGACTCCTTTTGAACTTGAATGGAGGAAGGTAAGTGGAGAGGTGAGGGCAATTTTTTCCCCCACAAAGATCAAAGAAACTTAATAATTGTTTACAAAATTCAATGCAAACTTTTCTTTACTCTTAAGATCAATCCCCTTCCTCATATCTTTGCTTTCCTACACTCATCTTCTATACTTATATCCCACTCAAGACATATTAATACACACACACACACACACACACACACACACACACACACACACACACGACCAACTTTTAACTTGAAAGGAGACCATGGATCTACTCAAAGTGATTCTTTGCCAGTGTTTTCTTTTGTTTTTTTTTAATGATCACAGAGCTAGTATATTTTAGGGTCAAGTTTTGAACCCAGATTGTAATGACTGCAAAATTGACTCTCTAACTTTCAATATGCTCTTCTGCCTCTCTGGCATTTTGAAGCTAATAATATCGTTGACAAAACAGGCAATTGCATACATCTTTAAGTCCTGCAAAGCCTCTTGACCTGGCTACTACAGGTATTATCATTACCATTTTAAAGGTGAAGAAAGCAGCTAACCTACCATTTTCAGACCAAAAATCTATATGTGGATGATGTCCATGATCTTGCATAAAAAAGAGAAAATGGTGGGGCAGCTAGGTGGTGCAGTGGATAAAGCAACGGCCCTGAAGTCAGGAGGACCTGAGTTCAAATCTGGCCTCAGACCAAACACTTAACGCTTGCTAGCTATGTGACCCTGGGCAAGTCACTTAACCCCAATTGCCTAAAAAAAAAAGAGAGAGAGAAAATGGGTGTTTGCTGTGAAACAGGTGTGTCTAATTACTTTCTGACCTGCACTTTTTAAAAATTGACTTCTATATGCATTTCACATCATCAAATAGCATTGCTCTGTTTCTTCACTAACAGTTTAGACATACCAAAGTGTGGGTGCCATCCTGCTACCTTTTCCTTCGGCTCAGTTATTTGGAAATAATGACTGTCATTTCAGGACATCCTGAAATAAAAACGATTTTCTGATCAGAAATAAACCAATAGAACACATTAGCAGAAGTAAGGCTCACTGGATAGACAGTGGGGAATATATGCAAGAATTATATAAATAATTTAGGTCTAAGATAAGGAAAAGGAAGTATTATGAAAAAACTCTGGGAAGTCACAGCTTCATTCAACCTACGTGGCTGATACTTAAAAACCCCATTGTCTTTTTTTCTTTTTTTTGCAGTAAGTACAATTTTATTTGTATTTTTGTTGGGTATTCATATCTTATTTTTACATAATTGTATCCTTTTGGCTGTACACATGATTTATTTTGAATATCCTGGAATTGGAAGCCATGTTCAGGTAATTCAAGTGTTTTTATAAGTACTTCATATTGTTTAGAACCAAGGTAGGCTGCAAATACAGTCTGCAGCATTATGGGACAGACTATTTTTCTAAAGACAGGTTTAAAAACTGTGATCCAATAGATCCAAATCTTTCATTTCTGTGGTAGTGGAGTTGAATTGTACCAGGCTGCCAGAGCACCATTTATTGGTATAGCCAAAACAACAGGATAGAGACCCCTGATTATGAGACCAACCATTCCACCTCTTATAACAGTACAAGCTTCACAGTTTAGATTACCTGAGCTCACAGGTAAACTTACAACACTTTTGTAAGTTATGTAGGTTGAAAAAAATGGGAAAACAGCCACTGGTAAGGCTGATGTTATGCGAGCATGTGTCACATTTAAGATGTATCAGAAAAAACTGTTTGCTATTAGGCCACAAAAATCTGCATTTAGTCCAACATTAGCTGATCCAGTCATGAGTAAATTCTGATCCAATTCTGGAAGTTGTTCCATTTTTCTGGCTATGATCTCATTGATTCTTAATCTTCTTTCCGTATTTTCTTGACTATGTTCCATCTTGAGGTCTGATGCCCGATCTGGCAGTGAATAAGTCGTGAAGCAGCCTCCACTGCAGCTCTAACTCACTGTAACTTAGGCAGTCTTCCTCTGGGTGCCACCATGTTTGCCCTTCATGTCCTGTTGTCTTTTAAAAGAGAAGATAGATACATTATCAGTGAGAGTTCCCCATATATATATTTTACTTTTAAAGCCTGAAGTGAGGCAATGGAGGCTAGTCCTGGGACTAGAATTAATGGAAAAGGGATTAAGCTAGTTGGTATCTGAATGATTATCTTGGCAGTTTGTAGCTACTGTCACAAAAAGAAAGGCAAAGATAAAGAGCTCTATGTACACTTCATTTTTGTACTTAGAGAGATCAAGTACAATGGTAAGCTGTAGGAATAATGAGGGATTATCACATGGAGAAGAGATTCAATTTGTTTTCCTTAGCCCCAGAAAGTGTACTAGAAAAATGGATATAAGCTGCCCTTTAGGCTTGAGGTAAAGAAAAATTCCCTAACACTGAGAGCTATGCCAAAGTGGAATGGGCTATTTCAGAAGGTTTACCTTCATTTGAGGGTTTTAAGGAAAGCTGGAGGGCTGTTTGTTGCATATATTTTGCTCAGGATTCATGTTCAAGTTTCAATTGGCCACCTAAGGTCCGTTCCAACTTTCAGGTTCACACCACTGTAGAGAGAAATAATGCATGTAATAGATTCCTCCATCTCTGTCTACTGAAGTTGCTTCCTTTGAAAAGTAAAACTCAGTGATGTCCCTACTGTGAAACCTTTCTTGTAGCTTGGGGGCTTCTGAAAAGTGACAAGAGAAACAAATTCAGCAAAAATGAGTATGAACTAAGGGCACGGGGGAAAAAGGAGGAGGTCAGGAGATAGACAAACTACATTGTAGGTGTAACTGCAGGTAATAGGTGACTTGATCCTACCTCCTGAAGAAGATTGGAGGGATAGACATTGCCCTATTACATGGATTTTGTTTTTCTTTTCTTTTTCCAGAAAGGGGGTGGAAAGAGAAAGAAAATAAATGCCTACTTATTGAAAAAATAAAATAAAAATTAATTAAATAAAAAAGAAGGAAAGGCATCATAATAATTAGAACCTGGAAGTATGTGGCCTAACAGTAGTAACTCTACCCGGGAGAGGAGGGCAGTGGGTCAAGCTGGCTCCTTCCAAGGAGAAAGAATACTCCTTCATAAAAAAGGTAAAAGAACCCACATATACAAAAATATTTATAGCAGTTCTTTTTGTGGTGGTGAAGAATGGGAAATTGAGAGGATGCCCATCAATTGGGAATGGCTAAACAAGTTGTGATACGTGAATGTAATGTAATACTATTGCACTATAAGAAATGATGAGCAAGCAGACTTCAGAAAAACCTGGAAAGACTTGTATGGTTTGATGCTAAGCGAAGGGAGCAGAACCAGGAGAATATTGTACACAGTAACAGCTACATTGTGCATCAACTAACATTGATAGACTTAGCTCTTCTCAGCAATACAATGATCTAAGACAATTCCAAAAGACTCATGATGGAAAATGTTATCCACATCCAGAGAAAGAACTATGGAGTCTGAATGCAGATTGAAGCATACTATTTGCTCTTTTTTTTTTCCTTTCTCATGGGTTTTCCATTTTGTTCTGATTCTTTCTTCACAACATGACTACTCTGGAAATATGTATAATATGAAAAAAGAAATATAGATAATATGATTGTCCATAATATGATTGTAATAAACAAAGGGAAAAAAAGAAAGCATACCCCAAAGAAGTTCTTATATCCTTCTTCCCATCAGTACGAAGGGGCAAAGCCTTTCTAACTATATGCTAATTAAAGATCTGCTATCATATGACAAAAAGGGTAAGAAGAAGCAGGGAAATGTCAAAAAAAATCTTTTTTTTTTTTTGCTTTGTTTGTTTTTTTGGTAAGGCATTTGGAGTTAAGTGACTTGTCCAGGGTCACACAGCTTAGTAAGTGTCAAGTGTCTGAGGCCAGATTTGAACTTAGGTCCTCCTGATTCCAAGACTGGAGCTCTATCCATTGTGCCACCTAGCTGCCCCCAAAGAAAGTCTTGACCAATTCATTCATGCATTCAATACATTTAACAAACCTTTGTAAATATCTACAAATGTCCAAGGCATGGAATATTGAAAGATTATTTATTAAGTGGACTTTACTCTCAAAAAGCTTATAGTGAGGAAAAGAGAGTGAGGAATATAGTAACTTACTAATTTAATAATCATTATATAAGGGAGACTGAGAAAAAGTGCAAAGGAAATAGTCCAGGAAAAAGTGCTAGAAGTATGAAGAAACAGGGGAAAAAATTCTGCTCAAAAAATCAAGAGGTATCATTGGGGTTGGGTCTTGGAAGAAGCAACTTCAATAGACGGGGATGGGGGAATCCATTCCAGTCATTCCAGGTGCATGGAGACCAGAGAGGGTAGGATCAGAGTGGAGAAAAGAGGGCAGCCTAGTTGGTCTGGAACATAGCATACTCAAAGGGAAGTAAGTATGAGTTAAGGCTAGAAAGGTCTGCTTGGATCAGACTCTGGAGGACCTTAAATGCCAGGATCAGGAGTTCATACTATATTCAGTAGGCAAAGAGGAGTCACTAAAAGTTTTTGAGCAGATGGCTCGTGGGAGCAGAATTATGCATTGGCATAATTGTTCAAGTGAAAGCAATGTGGTACTATGGATAGAGCACTATTTCTAGAATCAGAGGATCTGTATTCAAATTCTACTTCTGACCATTGCTACTGCTGTTACCTTAGACAAGCCTTGGGCCTTGGTTTTATTAGCTGTGGAGTGAAGGAGTTGGGTAATTTCTGACATCCCTTCCTCTTTTAGATCTATGATGCTACAGGTGGTGTGAAGAGATAAATGAAATAGGGATAGAGGACAGGCAAAAAGGTCAAATAGGAGGTGATTATAATAGTTTAAGCAAGAAGGACTGAGGATCTGAATAAGAGTCATGACAGTAGGAGTTGATAGGAGGGAATGGAGATGAGAGATAGTGATAAGGTTCAATCAACAGCACCAAGCAATTAGTTGGATATGGAGATAAGGGAAAAGGAAGACTCAAAGATGACTCAAAATGTACAAACCTGTATGACAAAGGATATGGCAGTCTTAGCAGAAAAAATAGGGGAATTAATGGTAGGGGCAGGATTTTTTGAGGGGGTGGGTAATGATGAATTAAGATTTGAATATAGGAGCTTTGCTTGAAGCTAAGGACTTGATTCCTGACTCTATAATAAATAAATCTGACTCTCATGCTAGTGTTCATTCTGCTAAGGAAAAGTTTAAGTCTATAGACAGCTGTAATAAAAGAGATTTCTGATCTTGGGTTATCATACCAGGCATTCAGTACATAGACTACCAGAATGGCTTATCAATGCAGGAAGTGAGTCAGAGGGTTATTTTTTTTAACTACTCTGATATACCCAGCAGGTAGTTATATGTTCTAATTCATCTTTCAGGTAGCTGAAGAAATGATTGGCGATTTGGATTTTTGTCTGACTGGAACATTTGTAAAAGTTGGCCTAATTTCTTAATGTATGCAAAAAGGACAAAAACAGTCAGATCTTACAATAGGGTGTAGATTTGCTTGTCTCCGAGGTCTTTGATGATTTTTTTTTGTTCTGTTTTACATTTTTCTTTCAAAATGACTCCTTTTTTTCAGTGTTGTTGAGATATTCTTGATAAGAGATTTTAATTGTCGGTGTATTCTCAGTCATGTTGATGCTGGAAAACATTTAAAAATACACTCTTATGAAAACAAAAGTGATGCTCTTGACTCACTGGTAATAAGACATATGCTTTGAGTTGTTTCTCTTAGCAGTGGGAATGAATTATTTGGTTTGAACCACAGTCTCTCATGTAGGTCCCCTTGTACCCAGTGCCTCATATTGGTGAGTTAACCTAGTTTAGATGGTATGGTCTGTAACAGTGAAAAGATGAGTTTTGTGCAAAAATACATCACTTCCATAATGTATAAGGATCAAACCTTCAATCTTGACCTCTGTCATAAAGCTGTCAATGATTGAAATTTTTTTTATTATTATTTTATACGACTTGTGGTAGAGATCAGGATCCCTCTACATTTATGTATGTCACAAGGTTCTGATCTTTGTCTTTCTGTGAATGTTTTATAAAGAAGTTATCTTACTGAGGCCTTTCTTCTTGCCCTTTTGATTGTCATTGCATTAGGAGTTAATTCACTCAAGAACTAACCCTGATCTTTTGAATACTGCCACCAGGTGGCAATAGAGTTACAATCGTGTACCATTTGAGTTGAGATGGGGTTGCTTATTTTTTCCCAAAAAATTCAAGATGGCCACCTTATCTTCCACCACTATAGCTACATAAATATGAATTTCTAAAACACATTGTCAGTTAGTGGGAGATCTGGGGAAATAATCATGTTTCTTGACTCAATCTTCTACTATGCTATAGAATTCAGAATACTATGACTTTTAATAACACAGTGGATAGCAATGTAAACTCAGAATTTAAATCCTAATATAAGAAATTATGAATGGGTTGAAATCAAGAAAGTCAAAACAAAATCGTTGAAGTCAATTTAAGAAGTTCATTCTCTAGGGTTCTTACTTTCCCAGCCTTAAAGCTGTCAATATCTAAATAACTGTGGCTGCAATGATTGCCATAAAGGAAGTCTATCATCATAAGAAATATGATAGAGTAAACAATGAATCTCAAGTCACTTTACTGGTGTTTGAATCTCAAATCTGCCACATATGTAAAACTCTGTGACATTGGACAAATTCCCTAGACCTCAGTTTCCAGATCTTTAAAAGAAGAGCATTGAAGCAGCTTCTCAGTCTACTGCAGCTGCCAAATCTATGGCATGTCTTCAGACAAAGAGCTTTGAATATGAGCTTATATAAATATAATGAGGAATAATGAAACATCTAATAGCGGAAAGTAAAAATAGGAAAGGACCAGACCTATAGATATAATTTACAACAACCTGCTGCCTGAATATTTTTATTTATCTATTTATTTGGATGAGAAAGGGAATATACAAAACAAAAGTTGTCTTTTCCAACTCTTTGTGACCCCATTTAGGTTTTTATTGGCAAAGATATTGGAGTGGTTTGCCATTTCCTTCTCCAGTTCATTTTAAAGATGAGGAAACTGATTTAAACAAGGTTAAGTGACTTATCCAAGGTCAAGCAGCTAGTAAGAGTCTGAGGATAGATTTGAACTCACAAAGATGAGTCTTCTTGACTTCAGGTCCAGCATTCTATCCACTGCACCACCTAACTGCCATACAAGAATAGAAAGAGCATTGACCAAGTGTAAAAATATGAATCTCTTATTACATGTAGCTTGCCACTGTGACATTCATAGTTTCTCTGACAGTCTTGATGGAACATGTAGTAAATTATTTGAGGTGACTACCCCAAATTCCACTTAAATTAATGAGCTAAAGTGACCAGATCATGGCTATTTATTCTCTCTAGATTTGAGGATAAATGATGAGGGTGGGGAGTATCTTTCTAATGCTATATTGAGGCAGCTATTGGCACAATGGATAGAGTGTTGGGCCTAGAAGCAGGAGCACCTGAGTTCGAATCCAGCCTCAGAAACTTGGTAGCTGTTTGACCCTGGACAATTCACTTAACTTCTGTTTGCCCCAATTTCCTCAACTATAAAATGGAGGCAATAATAGCACCTACCTCACAGGGTTGTTACGAGGATCAAATAAGATATTTATAAAAGCACTTAGCACAGGGTCTAGAACAGTATAGGTGCTGTAGAAATGCCTATTCCCTTCCCTTTCCCCTATAGTTGACAAGAGCCCACTGGTGGGCTACCCTCCATCATTATCAGTTGGTATCATTTAGTCAGAGGGCTCAATTAGCTTTTAGAAAAGGATATTTAGAAAGGGGTAAAAATTCCTGGTACAAAACAGTCCCCAAAAGTTTGTGACATACTATCTGAAAAGTATATACAGAGTTCAGAGGAAAGTGGGCTCAAATTTAGAAAGTACATATGTAGCAAAGAAGTAATGTAGCTACTGGTGGTGTGAAGTCATTTTCTCACCTTTCTAGGGGTTCTGAAGAAGCTCCCCTCAAGCTTGGTATACCTTCTTTGTTGGACTCCTTGTGGACCCATGAATTTGCTTTCATACATTGTATTCAGCCTATTCTCAGCTCCTGATGCAGACACTGCCACCAGTTGCTGCTATTGTGAAGGGCAATGCTAGACCACTAGTGGCAAGATGAGAAAACTAAAATCCTCTGAACCCTTTGAATACTTCTCCTTTGGCCTGAGTGGGGAAAAAGACAGGACTTAGGCTGAGGCCAAAGCCTAGGTACTTGCCTCATTCCCAAAAGGTTCTTTCTTAGGGGTTTTGGTTAAAAAAAAAAAAAATTCTGGCTCAAGCTTGCTCCAATATCTTGGACTTAAAGAATTTGATATTTTATAGATGACCCTACAGCATGACCAGATTTATTCAGTCAGTCAAAATAGGCTTCCCACACAAATATAAATGATCAAAGACTTTTTCCAGACTTTGTCTAAAGTCTTTGATTGACAGATAAATTGATTGAGCCATGCTCTCACCTCACTGAGGCATCACTTTAAATCTGGTGGGTAATTTGATTGATTTGCTCAATGGAGCCCCACCCTTGCACTAAACTAATGAATTAACATGTGTGCCCCTTTATTTCTGTCCTGGACCCCCTTAGGGTAAATATTCAACACACCACTTGATTTCTTAAAACCCTTGGCTTATGGAGCAGCTACGTGAAGCAGTGGATAAAGCTTCGGCCTTAGAGTCAGGAGGTAATTACTGTAACTTTATCTAGATAATTCACTTATTCACTGTAGACAACCAAACTGAATAACTCAAGACAAAGAATTCATCTTGGGGACCTGAGAGGCATCATGGTGTGAGAGGAAGCACAATGTAGGAAAAAGAATTGCTGAAGTTAGAGTCAGAAGACCTCTATTCAGCTTCCAACTCTCTCTCTCTCTCTTTCTCTCTCTCTCTCTCTCTCTTTCTCTGTTTCTCTCTCTGTCTTGCTCTTGCTCTCTCTAGCTCTCTTTTTTTTTGGTTTTGGACTATTTTGTACGATTTTATTCTAGAGATTCTGTGTGTTAATATAACATTAATTAAATTAATATTAATATTTACACAATCTGAATGCTGGGAAGTGAAGAGTAGTAGGCTGACTGGAAGAAAGGGGGAAACCAATTCCAATAGAGATAAGAAAAAAAAACATTTACCATGGATAATTCACATGCTGGCAATTAAAAGTTGATTTTAACAAGTAAACCTAAGTCTTTAGTGGAGTTCATTATTAAAATTATTTATTTATTCCAATTTGGATTAGAGGTATGACTTAGTTCTATTTTAATAGGTTGCATTGTAAAGTGAAAAGAGCGCTGGTCAACAGTCAAAGGACCGATGTCAAATGCTATCTCTGACACTACCTAGATGACCTTGGGCAAATCATTTAACCTCCCTGGGTCTCAGTTTCCTCATTTGCAAAGTGACAGGACTGGCCTAGATGGCATCTAGGGTTCCTTCTAACTCTAGATTTGTAATCTTGCTATACTTTCTATAAAAATGTACTTGCTACAAAAAAAAAATCAGAATCATAGAAATTAATGAGTTTCCCTCTGAATTTGTATTAACATTAATGAGAAATAAGACCAGAAAAAAATGTTTAGAATGTCCACCTGTTTTCTCCAAATTATGGTAAAAATTTCTCTGCTTTATGGGAAATTTTATTCCTTTCAGGCAATCATTGGATAATATGTAATCGGATAGTTACTCTGTCATAAGAACCTTAAATAGATGTTAAAAATTGAGAGAAAACACCTTCAATAATCCAAAGCATCTGTGCCATAACCTTATCCTTCCAGTAGAATATAAACCCCGCGAGGGAAAAACTTCCTCAATCTTGGCTTTATATCCCCAGAACTTAGCACAATTTCTGGCACACAGCAGGTGCTTAATAAATGCTTATTGATTCACAAAAGAAATCTGAAAAGCAGTGGCCTCTTCCAATAAACTACCATCAAATCATGTCTTTCCCCTTCCCACATGGTTCTCTTAGAGCTACCACTGCTTTCATAAAGGATTTGAAAGCAGCCAGGGAGCACAGGACTGGCAGCTCGCCAAAGGAATACTATATTGTTTCAATAAATATAACCAGATTCCAGGAACTCTCTTTCCCCAGGGGAAATATTCTACTTTCTTACCCTGAGAGCTAATAAGTGTTTACATCTCCACAGGCCAGAAGACCCAATTTTTAAATAGAGATGTAGCTGTGGGTATAAAATGGTAGCCATTTTGGAGCCACTCACTCATCAACTTGAAGGACAATTAAAATAGATGTACTACTGACCAGTTGGATCTCTTTAAAATTTAGAAAACATTGCTCTTTGTCAATCTTTGCCTCCACGCCCTCTTAATTTTTTTTGCTAAAAGCTATCTGCCCACTTCTATCATCCATCTTCATGTTGGCACATGTTCAACAAGTAACACTCTAAGCCCTCAACTGCAAAAGTCAGTTACTGAACAAGGAAATTGGCTCCTACTTCATTTCCATTTTTGTTTCAAAATGTTTGCTCTTATTTACTGACTGACCAACCCCCTTGGGGATTTTTCAGATAAATGGTTTGATGCCCACCCTGCCATCATCTCTTCATCCCCTTTTGCTGCCAGTACTGAAGGTAGCTGTTTGTTAATGTTCGCCTCCTTGATACCCGGTCTTACTGGGTATCTCTTAGAACGAGGTGTCACCCAGTTAATGGAATCATTTAGAAGTAGAACTTTATACTTGTATCATCTCATTCACATGTATTATTAAATATGTATGCAGAAATGTGACCATGTGAAATGTTTGGTATGAACCTTAGTGCCTAGCATAGTGTATGCCACATAGCAGACACTACATGAATGTTTGTCCATCAATTGATCAAGGAGCACAGGGTATTCTCCATTTAATGAACTATTTAATAAAACCAGATACCCTGAATAATCAGTGGAAAATAGATCCCAGATATATTTTCCACTGAAAAACTAAGTACAGCTTTGAACTGGCTTACACTGGAGAAAGCTAAGAGCCATGAAAAATTGTAGAAATCTTGGCCTATGAATATAGAAATGTTATTTCTCCTGGGTAAAGGGTAACTATCAATGGAAGGAACTTATTGTTGCTATTTGAGGCAACCAGTGGAATCAAGAAGACCTGAGTTTAAAGCCAGTTTCAGCTACTTACTAGGTATGTTACCCTGAACAAGTCATTAAAACTGTTTGCCTCAGTTTCCTCACATGTAAAAATAGAGATAAAATAGCACCTATATCACTGGGTTGTTGTAAGGATCAAATGCAGTATTTGCAAAAAGCACTTAGCCCAGTGCCTGGCACATGGGAGGTGCTATATAAATGCCTAGTCTGTTCCTTTTGGGGGGACTTATAGGTGCTGCTTGAAAGAAAAGACATTATTTGATCACTTCAAAGAGAATAGGAAATGTTGAGAGAAATTTTCTACTGGGGAGTTAGGAGCGGAGAGAGGGTCCAAACCTGTAACTTTGCAAGGTTAAAGAACCCCCAGTATAAATGCACCTTCCACCTAAACAGAATGGCAACTTGTCTGTAATGCATGGTCTTAGACCATTATCTGGGGCAGTAAGAAGTTGCAGAACTTTCTCATGATCACAGAGCTAGCAACGTGTCAGAGGCGGGGATTGAACCCAGGTCTTCTGGACTCCAATGTCTGTCCTTTATCCACTATGTTGCCTGCCTCAAGAAGACTGTTTAGTCTGCCTCAAATCCCTATTATTTATATGCTACTTAAGCTGCAAAACTTTTAGGTAGGTTTTCAGTATTATGCTACCAAAGAGTGGCTATAGAGAAATAGTCATACTCTGTGTGTATATGTGTATGTGTGTGTTTTGTGGGGAGAAATGGTGGGAAGAACTTCTCCAGGCCCTGATTATTTTCCTCTATTACTAGTGATGTCTTTGCCTTTGCAACCAAAGTAAATACTTTCAGCAACGGGTGGACATAGATGAAATGTATCAACCAGGTTATGATTCCCGCTATCATGTCACTAAGATTCTTAAAACATGGCTCAGAATCCTTCTATTGCCTTGATGTAAGGTAATAAGGATGATTTGATGTAATCCATCCTTCATTTAGCTCAACACCAGTTAATTCACTTTTGGGGAAGGACTAGGAGGATGTTAAGCAATTGAAGACATTTATAATCTTTGCAAATGGGTCCACTATACTTCAGGGCATTTCAATGTATCACCATTGTAAATTGGGCCATAAGAATTCTGCTTTTCTTGAGGCAAGACTATTCACTTCAAAAATGAGAAAACTTGGTGGATAAGATAGGCTAGGTGACAAGTCAAAACAAATAGGGAGAAAATCAAATGTGTTACCTGGATAACATCATGGCTCCTCAGGCCTCAGCATCAATGGAACTCTCAGTCTTAGAACAAAAGAGTAAAGTTGCAAAGGTTGTGATTTCCCTACACATTTAGTCAGTCTTTTCTTTTTTTCTTTCCCCCCCTTCTAAGTCAGCCAAATTATTTTTGTATTAATCATATAATGAATTATTCTTCAGGCAGATCTAATTACAAATGGAATCTTTGAACCACTTGAACCACCAGGGAGGAAGTAAGACCTAACTGAATTTGATTATCTGCCCTTGGATCCAATCCACATTCTGTGATTTCCTTGTCTAGGCAAATTGTGATCTGGGTGACATTTGCAGACAATGAAAAATGTCACTGGATGAGTTCATTACAGTGACAGAAACTTTTGTTGTGGGAGTGGGGGGGGGGGTGGAGAATATGACATTTGCATGTTTCAGAACTTTTCTGACCATCGTATAAATGGTCATAGATCTCGAGCTAGAAGAGGCCTCAAAGACCCAATTCACTTATTTTATAGATAGGGAAACTGAGGTCCAAGGAGATTAAATGACTTGTCCAAGGTCACAGAAGTAGTAGTTGCTAGAGGAAGAGGGATCAAATCCAAATCCTTTGACTCCAGAGCTGCTGTATCAAGCTACTGAACTGAATTCAGAACAGACTTACAGACTTGGGTTTCACTTTCTGGCTCTGACATGCAAGAGCTGTGTGTTCAACAGGAAAGCCACTTTACCTCTCTAGACTTCAATTCATTTATCTGTAAAAAGGTCACCATAGCACTAGTCCTACCAGCCTCTAGGAAAGTGCCCTACAATTTTCAGTATATCAGTGCAAATTCTACCTCTCATTCTAGGCTCAGCTTAGGTACCACCTCCAAAAAAAGGCTCTTCCTGATCCCCCCAGTAAGTATTAGTGCTCTGTCCTTAGACATTACATGCCTTCCCCAAGTAGTATGTAACCCTGTTTCTGTCTTTTTATCCTCAGTCTCAATGCCTAGGGTACATTAGGTTGAACTGAATTGAATTGAAAGTTCTCTGTAGAGAAAACTGATGGAGTCTGAATACAGAATGAAGCATACTTTTTCTTTACTTTCTTTTTCTTTTTTTCTTTTTTTCTGAGTTTTCTTTCACAATATGACTAACATGGAAATATGATTTGCATGACTGCACATGTATAACATATATCAGATTGCTTGCCCTCTCAATGAAGGAGGGAGAGGATGCAGGAAAGAGGGAGGGTGAGAGTTTGGATCTCAAAATTAAAAAAAAAGTTAAAAAATTGTTTTTACATTTAATTGGGGAAAAATAAAATACTAAATAAAAAACAAAGTGCTCTGTAAATCTTTGCTTTTGCTTCTTGTAAAATAGATTTTATTGACATACAGCATTTTCTTTTTACATCACTTAAATTTCCCCTTGTATCCATTCTCTCCTCTCCCAGACACTCATCTTTATGAAAATCTTTTAAAAGAAAAAAAGAAACCAAAAAAACCATAAATATATTTTAAAAATAGAATATTACATGCAATGTTTCATTCCCATGGAACTCCCACCTCAGCAAAAGAAAGTGGGGATGAATCTTCTCAGAAGTCTCTTTTGGGGCCAAGATTGTTCTTTATCATTTTGCAGTATTTGTTTTAAAAAAACCAATTTGCAGTGGTCATTCTTTCCATTTACATAGTTGTAGGCATTAACTGAATTATTTTTCCAACTTTATATATTACTTGAAAGAGCTTTGTAAACCTTAAAGGGCTACATAAAAAGAGAATAATGCTAATAATATTAATAGTTATTAATAATAATATTCCTTTTAATGATAATAATGCCTATAATTTATGTTACCCTTTAACCAATAAAGAAGCATTTGTTAAGCACTTACTATATGACAGACTTTGTGTTGAGGCAGAGTGAGAGGTAAAATCAAGCATATAACAGACCCTGACCCCCAGGAGCTTACATTATAACATTTTAAGATCGACCACGTGTTTTACATGTGTCATCTCTCTTGATCTGCTTATTTTTCCTCCATTGGCCTTTGAAATATCTACTGCAAGCCTAAATAGGTAAGATCTTTCCAATTCCAGCATTCATTGTCAATGAATGAATGAATGGTAGAGCTTTGAATAATAACTCCTAGAATCTCATAGTTGGAAGAGAAAGATCTCAGAGGTCATCTAGTTCAAACTTTCCTCCAAGTCACTCAAAGTGATTATTACTTAGTCTCTCAGAGACTTCCTTTTCTCTGTGTTTTGCTGTAGTTATTGGTAACCAAACTGGCCAAATTTAGGAAGGAAATCCTTCATTTGTTCTGCATAAACAGAATTTCATATCCCAAAATAGTCCTCCAATGTATCCAAAACTATTCTGTTTTCACTTCCCTTTGACACTGAATCATTGTCTATTTCTCCAACCGGGGGTGGCTCATTCTTTGAGCTAGAAATAGATGGAAGAGAAGGTGGGCACCAAGAGGTTTGGTTTGTGATAGTTTCAAGAGTATGCATTTTTTTTCTCTGCCAACCAACTACCAAATGACATGTTTGTGGATTGCATCCAGTTGTCAGGGTGCCATTGTGGTTTCTATCACTGTCCTCTCCTGCCTTTTTTGTAAATGAAGTCCATATCTAGAATCTACTTATAACACTTTGACATCTGTGACTGGAAATTGGAAAAAAAAAAAAAAGGACATCTTAAGTATTATGCCTAGAGGCTAGGGCTGTTGTGGGGGGTTCAGAAAAGAGAATTTAATTTGTTTGAGTTAGATTTCCTTTAGGCTTACAAATATGACACTTTCCCCTTTGAAAGAGCAATGGTAGAAGAATTTTGGAACTCCCAATGGTGCCAACAGCTTGCAGCATGCCCACTAAACTAAGATCTGGGTTTCTAAGTGATGAAACTTGAAAACTGAAGAGTTAACAGTTTTTTTTTTTATAAAGTCTGCAGAAAGGTACGATAGGCATGATACTATGCTCCAAGAGCAATAGGAGGGAGGTTACTCTAAACATCAACAGGGAGAGGTTTATTCCATATTAGGAGCTGGCAAAAAAACGGGCACAATGTCTTTAGAGGCAATGGGTCATGATGATATTCCCTCTGTAAACTGCTTTAGACCTCTTTTGGAGTAATGTGTTTAGCTCTGAAGACTAGCTAAAGAATGTCCAGATGAGGTCAATCAATCAGTCATTAAGTTAGTTCCTATCTATGCTAAGCACTGGGGATACAAAGAAGGGGGGGGGAAGCAACCCTTGATCTCAAGGATCTCAGAGACTATTGTCCAATGAAAATCTAATGAGAGAGGCAAAGAACTATGTTATGAACAAGATATGTACAGAATAAATTAGTGATAGTTTCAAATTGAAAAGACTAGGAATAAAGACTGGAAAAGACTTCTTACAGAACATGGGACTTTAACTGAAATTGAAAGGAAACCAGAAAGGTCAGGAAGCAGAGGTGAGAAGGAAGAGCATGGCAGGTGTGGGGAACAACCATCAACAAAAACAGTCAAATAAACAATATATAAAACCTTAGCCCAAATTCTTAGCCTTAGAATGTGTTGATTGCTATCATCAATAAAATATAACTCCTTGGAGGATAAAAAAGTTTTATTTTTGTCCTTGTATCCCCAAATTCTAGCACAGTGACTAACATTATGGTTCTTAATAAAGGCTTATTGAATGAATGAATCACCAAAAATTATATCCATCACATACCTCAATAAAATAGGTTGGTTTGATACATTTCAAACCATTAAAATCTTACATAAAACTTCAAGATATAAACAATAATAAAGACTGAGTCAAACATATTTGTTTATAAATACAGATGAATTTAGGATCATTTCAGGTCATTATCATCAGAAACTATAGGAGGATTATTCTTTTGGACTTGGACTTGCAAATCGATGCAGATTTGCCAATATAATGTGGAAACTAAGCCAAATATCCCTGAAGTCTGTGAACATTTAGCTCCTAGCAAATAGCTAGAAAAAAATGGAGATACAAGTAGCTGGAAATACAAACCAGAGGCTTACACGTTCTTTAAAAATGAAGAGATGGGGAATCCAGCATAGGTGGAAAAGTAGGAAGAAGCAGTACAATCCAGCTCTTTCCCACATCCACTTCAAGCCAAGCCCTCTGTCACTCACAAGATGCTGATCCTGTCTCATCTCTATAATGTAGTCTTACAAATTAGGACATGAATGTTATGTCACATGTATAGGTGGTGTAAAAAAAGGAATTTGTGGAAGAGCACTGGATTAAGCAGATCTATTTGACTTTATTTATTATATATTTAGTGTTCTCTCTTCTTTTTCTTCTTTTCTCTCCCTCTCTCTCACTGTTGAGATTATATATATATATATACATATACATACATATATATACATATATATCTATATATAGATATACCTATATATCAATAGATAGACAAACAGATAGATAGATAGATAGATACTACAGAAAATCAAGCTCACATCACCCTTAAAAAGCAGAGCTAGAACTTGAAGTCAAGTCTTCTAGCTGCCAAGCTCAGGACTCTTTCACAAATTCCTCTTCTTGTACCAATTATGCATGTGACATAGTATACATTGTTCAATTTGTTTGACTACAATATAGAGATGAGACAGTCACATCCTGTGAAGAATAAACATATAGAAATATAAATATAAACATGTGAGGCACAGAGAGTTTAAGTTACTTGCCTAAGGTCACACAGGAAGTAAGCAGACCCAAGTTTCAAACCCAGGTTTTCTGATTCATATGTGAAAAGCTGTCCTAACTGGACCTCTATTCTGTTGGCTCTCACAAAGATTGAATGCACATAACTGAACACAATTCTTCTTCAGTTTCCTTAAGGAAGAAAACTTATGGACTTTAATTAGGTTCTTCCCTCAAGAGTAGATTTTTTTTTCTATTTCCCTTTTCTTCCTCATTTAATCTTTCTCATCTGATTTCTAACACTTCACTTATTCTTTCATCTTTCTCATACAAACGAAACTTGCTCAGGTCATTCTTAGTTCTAGGAGATAGAAAAAAAAGTTTAACATTATATTTCCATAACTTTACCTTGCACCAAAATAACAAATTTGAGGGTATGATTTGGTCACTTCAATGGCTTTCCCTTTTTTTCAAAGCTTTTATGTAACCAGGCCAATGGTTGACTTTCCCAAATTCCTCTACTGAAGACTGATCACAGGGAATTATTCAAAGCCGAAACACTGGGTGAGCTCTCCTGGGGTTCAGTTTTATCTATTTTGCCTATGTCTGCACAAAGAAGTGAATACATTTAGAAGCAAAGTGATGGCCAGAAAATAATACTTTTTTTTTTCCTTAGTGGAACAAATGGAAGTTTCTGGTACTCTGAGAATTAGTTTTTCTTGGTTCGAAAATGATTGAATCATTAGGGGGAAACTTTCAGTTTTTCTTCATAGGGAAAACATGTTTATGTGCTTTTGAAAATGTACTTTGATTATGTAACTGGCATAACAGTTCCAAAAGGCTAGAGGATACTACGTGGATCTTGAGACAGTTCTTCAACCAGAGCCCAAGAGCTCTTTATCCCAACTTATCCATGACAATATTAATTTTAGTCAGTTAACAAGCATTAATTAAGCACTTACCATGTGCCAAGCATTGTGCTAAGTGCTAGAATTACAAAGAAAAGCAAAAAAGCACAGACCCTGATCTCAAGGAACTGACATTTTAATGGGAGAGATAAAATGAAAATGACTATGTACATAAACATGATGTATAGAGTATAAATGGAGGGTGAACTGAGAAGGAACGAGCTGCAGGACAATGACCTTGGAAAAAACTCCTGTAGAAAGTGGGATGTGAGCTGACACTTGAAGGAAGCGCGTATGTGGATATAAAGTAGAATGCTTCAATTATAAAATACAGTCATCTGTGTTGTTTTTTCAGTCGTCTCTGTCTTGTCCAACTCTCATGACCCCATTTGGGATTTTCCTGGCAAAGATACTAGAGTGGTTTGCCACATCCTTCCCCAGCCCTTTTTATGAATGGGGAAACTGAGGCAAACAGGATTAAGTGAGTTGCCCAGGGTCACACAGCTAGAAAGCATCAGATTTGAACTCAGTTTTCCCTGACTTCAGGCCTAGTATTCTATCTTTTGCTCCAACCATCCAAAGAGGAGGGAGTTAGGGAAGGCTTCCTGTAGAAGATATTTTTGTTGTTGTTGTTGTTTAATCATGTCCAACTCTTCATTACCCCATGAACCATACTCTCCATAAGCTTTTCTTTGCAAAGACACTGGAGTGGTTCGCATTTCCTTCCTCAAAGAATTAAGGCAAACAAGGGTTGTGACTTGCCCAGGGTCACACAGTTGGTAAGTATTTGAGGTTATATTTTAGCTCAGGTCTTCCTGACTCCAGGCCCATCATTCTATCCACTGAACTACCTATTTCCCTCCTGCCATGTGTGAGGAACAACAAATAGGCCAGTGTCACTGGATCATAGAGGGTGTGGAGAGGACTAAAGTATAAGAAGAACAGAAAGGTAAGAAGATGACAAGCCATAAAAAGTTTTTTAAAAGAATTTTTCTCTCATGACCAGAACCCTTACCTTACAGTTTACCCTTGGTTATCTCTACTCTTCTTTAGAATTTGTTGATATTTAATTAAAACTGCTGGCAAATCTCAAAGCCTTCTTTCCTTGAGCTCTCATAACTACCCACCAGCCTCCCTTCCCATGCTCTGTAAAGTTCAGAAGCCATAATCTAAGAGGCCATGTCTGTTCCTTCCTATAAGCTAGGAATCTTTAATTCAATTAGATAAACGTATTAAACACCTACCATGCAAGTTGTACTGTGATAGATATTAAAGATGCACATGTTTTTAGATGGCATAGTGTCTCCCCTCAAAGAACTTAAAAATACCTACAGATGAAAAGATTGAAAAATAGGTCAAGGAAAAATATAAGAATATAAAAAGAAATTTAAAAATAGAAGAGATGAAAAAAAGATATCTAATATCAAAACCAACTGACCTTTATAACATGTCAAAAAATCATTTTAAAGTCACTTGACTCCTTGAAAAAAACATACTTAAAATCATTCTGGATACTATGTTTCAAGAAAGCACATACGAAATTTTCTAGATTTATTAGAACTAGAGGGCAAAGTGAAGATAAAAACATCAAAATGATAAGTCCCAGGAGAGTTATAGCAAAAATAGAATTTCTGTATCAGAGGAAATAGATAGACAAACAGATAGATACATATACATACAATCACAATATACATATATATTACACATGTGTAATACATGTATTTGTGTGTTTGTGTAACACATGTATTTGTGTGTATATATGTATGTGTGTGTGTGTGTGTGTGTGTGTTAAGTAGCCAAAAAAAAAGATTTCCAGTAAGGAAACACATTTAGGATTATACGACACTCATCAAATGAAAGAAAATCTTAGAATACAATAGAATCAAGAATGTCTTACCCTACAAAGTTGAGTATAATCCTACAGAGAAAATGTATGTTTATTGGAATAGAAGACTTTCAACCTTTTTTATTTTATTAAAAGATCAGAGCCGAGTAGGAACTTTGACATACAAACATAAGAGTCCGGAGAAACATGGGAAGATAAATTTGAGTAATTAGAAGGATTTATATCCTTCTAATATATATATATATATGTATATATATATGCACATATATATATACATATATATTATATATGATAGAGTACTAACATTCTAACAGGAGAAGGAGACACAAGCTTCCCTTCAAAATATATTTTTAAAGGACATTGAGGGAGTTAACTAAGAAAAAAATTAGGGAGGGGGCATGGGTACAGACTGGTTCTCTTTTGAAGGACTGAAGACTAGAAAGAGAAATGAAGGTTAAAGGATTATATTCATGTATACAGGAGTAAGAAAGGAGGAAGAAACTTGCATTTCCCATAAGTCTGATGCATTAGAAGAAAAAGAAACATATATAGAAAAGAAAGGGGTGGGTAAGTATCAGATGAACCTCTATATCTGTCTCTCTGTTTCTCTCTGTTCCTCTGTTTCTGTCTGTCTGTCTGTCTGTCTCTCTCTCTCACCCACACACACACACACACACACACACACACACACACACACAAATTCAAAGTTTGGTGTAGAAATATATCGAACTCAACAGGGAAGAAAATGGGGAAAGGTAGGTTGGTTAAGAGAGAGAGTAATGCAAGGAGGTAATAGTAGCTAGAAAACCAGTCTTCCTGATCCTAAAAGGAATATTATGAAAAGGAGTAAAATTAAAGAAATTAAAGAAGTAAAATCTAAAGGAGTGCCCATCAACTGAGGAATGGCTAGACAAATTATAGTATATAAATGTAATGTAGTTTATTACATCAGAGGAAATGACAACAAAAAGGAAAATTTCAGAGAATCTTGGGTAGTAAGAGTGAAAGGAGAGGTAGGAGAATAACTTATGTGAGAACAACATTATCAAGAAAAGCAGTTTTAAGGAAACAAGAATTTCAGTTACTGCAGTGAATAACCATGTCTCCATGATAAAGTGAGCTACCCAACACCTGACAAAGAAGTGATAGTCTGAAGTTGCAGACATTGCTACTATATGGATTTGTTTTTTTAACTCTGCAAATTTATTCCAATCCCTTCTTTTTTACTTTCTGCACCGATGTATTTCTTTTATCTTAACTTCTCTTCCCTCTCTCAAACTTATATGTTGTTAAACATACTTCCTTCATTTTTTGCTGGGTTTTAAATTTCAAAGATGGAGAAAAGAGAGTAATTAGCAATAGTGATGACAAAAAAAGAGGCCATTGAAACATTTTAAAAAGCATACAGAAATGAAGAGAAAGAAGTTCAAAAGGAAGCACAAACTAGTAAGATAGCTTTAGAAGTAACATACTGGGGCAGCTAGGTCACAGTGGATAGAGCACTGGCCCTGGATGCAGGAATACCTGAGTTCAAATCCAGCTTCAGACACATAATACTTACTAGCTGTGTGACCCTGGGCAAGTCACTTAACTCCATTGCCTAGCCAAAAAAAAAGTAACATACTAATTTTATTACATTTTTAAACAAGTAGTATGAAATGGGAATTCATGGTTTCATATCTCTAGTCTGTTCTTTTGGGAACAGGGAAATGCTAGGGTTTCAGTTTTATTTTTTTTTATTTTGGTATTTAAGTCCATAACTAAAAATAAAATTACTTTTTAAAAGCTGAGGAATAAATCACTTTCAGCTTAGGGAAGAGGTGGTAGCTGAGCTAAGGCTTGAAGGAAGTGAAGGATTTCAAGTAATAGGTTGGGAGGATACATTCTAAGAACCTTTACAAATGCACAGGGACGAGAGATGGCAGGATGGCATCAGGGAATAGACCATATTGTCTGGAATGTAGCTGAGCCAAGGGGTACAAAGGATGAAACAGAACTGGAAAAGAAGGTTAGATTTTAGGAGAGCCTTAAATCACTGGCCAAGTAGTTTGTTTGTTTGTTTTTCATCCTACAAACAATAGGGAACTACTGAAGGTTTTCAATCAGGAAAGTGATTATAATGAGACTGTTGCATTGGGAAGATGTTTTGGCAGGATACAATTATGCCAAGTTTGTATTGGAGAGGAGGAAGCCTGGAAGCACGAAGACAAGGTAAGGTACTATTAGAAAAACTCATACAATAAGTGGTGATGACTTAAAGTGTAGTCATACTATGAGTAGAGAGAAGGGAATAAATGTGAGTGATATTTGTGGGGTGGAACCAACAAGACAGCCACTGATTAAATGTTAGAAATGATAAAGGAAAAGTTGACTTTGGGATGCTATTGGGGTGGGATGGGGTGGGGTACGGATGACATTAGTACTATAACTAAGAATTTTTTCACTTAAGGAGAAAAAGGGAGCTGCTGGGTATATTTGGTTAGGTTTTTCTGTGGGGAGGAAGGGGGAAAATATAGCCCTTGCTTCCATAGGAATAAGAAGAGAGATGGACTAGAGAAAGAAACATCGCAGTGACACCCTGCCGGGGGGGAGGGGTGTCTGTGCCGTTTGTTAAAAACTTGAGGATCATGGCTATGCCAGACACTAGCTCAGTCAACAGGACCCTGGAGGATGGTGAATGACTATGGTCACCATTGGGAGGAAGTATATGCTCTCTATGTCAGTGCCCTGGAGAAAAATTTCACTTGCCTTTGAGTGACATCAACAAAAATAGGGAAGCTGAGAAAAAGGACAGGTCTAAAAGGGAAGAGAGTGAGTTCAGTTCTGGACATGAGTTTGAGGTGCCAAAGGGACATCCAGGCACCTCAAGGTCTGGTAACCACTGTCTTAGCCAATAGGAATTGTTATATCCAAAATTTACGTGGATATTTTGGCCTTCTGGCTAAATTGCACAAATTCTGCTACTATTTGTTAGGAAGCCAATTGTAGTTCTTCTGCCAGCAGTCCCTTGAACTTGCCAATCTAAATGTATGAACTCAGCTGCTCCCGTGATCATAGGGTTGAACATACAGGCCAAAAAAGTTGTGGTGGAAGACTTATTCTGCTTAATGGTATTACTCCAGTCCCCCATTTCGTGGTTACTCAAGGAGCAAAGAAAAACTTTGCCAGAGGAATAAATCCGGGACAAACTCTACAAGGAGCTGTTTTGACAGCTTTGGAGTTACTCTTTGTGCCCATCATGTGGTTATACCTCTGATGGGATGTCTAGACACTGTGAATTTCTAAGCTTCCATTTTCCCTGATTCATAGGTGACTCTGAAGGGCTTTATTTGTAGTCTAAATAAACTCTCATACACACTCACACATACCACCAAAAATGTTTAAAGGAGTTCTACAAATGCTTCCTTGTAATGGGCATATTACTTCTAATTTTCTGGACTCTTTTCTGAATTTTTTTCCTCTACCTAGGCATATCACTTCTGAGAGAGAGAGAGAGACAAAGACAGAAAGACAGAGACAGAGAGAGAAAAAATAAGATTGAGAAGAGTTCTGCAGCTGAATGCCAGGTCAAATGAAATTCCTTCCAAGTTTTCCTCTGGCAGATAGATAAAGACTCTTCTATAAATGGTTTCTCTCATGTAAAGTTATATACAGAAAGGGTCTTAGATTCCCATGGAAAACAATGGGCCAATCTCTGTAAGTCACCTGGCCTGCAAGACCTTGAGTTTTAAGTCCTAGTTCTACCATGTATCTTTTTCTGATTTCCCTGACCTACAATGTTCTTTTCTAATTGTCCTTGTCTGGTAAGTACATTTAGCATTTAGTAATGCCAATTTTAACTGCATCACCCAGGTTCAAATGAAAACCACATGTAATAACTCAGCAGGTCCAGGAGGCTGGACTGCTTGCCACTAAGGGGATCAGCTCTTGGCTTATGCAGGCTGGATTGAGTTCTGGGGGAGTCCTAGTCTCTTTGGAGAGGGATCAAACTTTTTCTTCTCATTGTCTCTGGCTCTTAATGCTTCCACCAAAGAACTTTAAGAGAAAATCACTTGAAGATTAGAAATGGTTTGTTACTAGGACCTCTTCTAGAAAGATGCTCAATATACATTGTAGATTGGAGATAGGAGAGCTTTTTATTCCCTTCTACACACAACACACACACACACACACACACATGCACACATACACACACGCATACAAAATATTCTAAAGACTCATAAGCACAGACTGATAAATATTTAAACATTACATAGAAATTCTCCCAGGAGATTGATATTTACAGTATTAAGATATGAAATATTTTGCAGAACTTTCAAAATGCCATTTCATTTTCACCTTGTTATTGTTGTTCAGAGCATATCTGACTCTTTGTGACTGCATTTGGGGTTTTCTTGACAAAGATACTAGAGTGGTTTGCCATTTCCTCCTCCAGTTCCTTTTACAGATGAGGAAACTGAGACAAACAAGATTAAGTGACTTGCCCAGGGTCACACACTTAGTAAGAGTCGGAGGCCAGATTTGAACTCAGGTCTTCCAGACTTCAATCCCAACACTCTATCCACTATTCCACCTTACCACTATACTATCTGAGCAATTCCTTCAAGATCTTTATTTCATGGTAAGGCAGAGCATAGCTTGGGCTTATCCTAGCATCTGTGTTCATCCTTTTTTTTTTTTAATTAATAAATTTATTTATTTTTAGTTTTCAACCTTTACTTCCACAAGATTTTGAGTTCCAAATTTTCACCCCATCTCGCCCCTCCCCCCACCCCAAGATGGCATGCATTCTGAATACCCCTTCCCCTAGTCTGCTTTCCCTGCTATCTCTCCCCCTCCTTCCCCTTCTATTTTCCTATGGGGCAGGATAGATTTTTGTACCCCATTTCCTGTATTTCTTATTTCCCAGTTGCATGTGAAAACATTTGTTTGAACATGTATTTTTAAAACTTTGGGCTCCAAATTTTCTCCCTTCTTCCCTCCCTACACACCCTCATGGAAAAGGCAAGCAACTCAATATAGGCTATACATGTGCAATTATGCAAAACACTTCCATAGTAGACATGCTGTGAAAAACTAACTCTATTTCCCTTAATCCTATCCCACCCCTCCCATTTATTCTATTCTTTCTTTTGACCCTGTCCCTCTTCAGAAGAATTTGCTTCTGATTACCCCCTTTCCTAATCTGCCCTCCTCTCTATCATCCCCCTACTCTCTTGTCCCCTTCCCCTCCTATTTTCCTGTTGGGTAGGACAGATTTCCATACCCAATTGAGTGTGTATGTTATTCCCTCCTTAAGTCAAATCCTATGAGAATAAGATTCATTCATTCCCTCTCACCTTCTCCCATTTCCCCTCCACTGGAAGAGCTTTTTCTTTTCTGTTTTTTTGTGAGATAATTTACCCCATTCTACCTTTCCATTTCTCCTTCTCTTAGTATAATCCTCTCTCACCCCTTAATTTTATTCTCCAGATATGACCCCTTCATCTTCAACTCACCCTGTGCCCTCTATCTATCTATGTCTCTGTCTCTCTGTCTCTCTCTATACATATATACATACATATAATTTTTTTCCCTCCAACTACCCTAATACTGACAAACATCTCATGAGTTACAAATATCATCTTTCCATGTAGGAATGTAAACAGTTCAGCCTTAATAAGTCTCTTATGATTTCTCTTTCCTGTTTACCTCTTCATGTTCCACTTGAGTCTTGTACTGGAAAGTCAAATTTTCTATTCAGCTCTGGTCTTTTCATCAAGAATGCTTGAAAGTCCTCTATTTCACTGAATGACCATTTTTTCCCCTGAAGAATTATACTCAGTTTTGCTGGGTAGGTGATTCTTGCTTGTAATCATAGTTCCTTTGCCCTCCCGAATATTATATTCCATGCCCTGTGGTCCCTTAATGTAGAAGCCACTAAATCTTGTGTTATCCTGATTGTGTTTCCACAATGCTTGAATTGTTTCTTTCTGGCTGCTTGTAATATTTTCTCCTTGGTCTGGGAACTCTAGAATTTGGCTACAATATTCCTAGGAGTTTTCCTTTGGGGATCTCTTTCAGGAGGAGATCAGTGAATTCTTTCAATTTCTATTTTGCCTTCTGATTCTAAAATATCAGGGCAGTTTTCCTTGATGATTTCTTGAAAGATGATGTCTAGGCTCTTTTTTTGATCATGGCTTTCAGATAGTCTGATAATTTTTAAATTCTCTCTCCTGGACCTATTTTCCAGGTCAGTTGTTTTTCCAATGAGATATTTCACATTGTTTTCTAATTTTTCATTCTTTTGGATTTATTTTTAAAGTGTCTTGATTTCTCATAAAGTCACTAGCTTCCAATTGCTCTATTCTAATTTTTAAGGAAGTATTTTCTTCAGTAATCTTTTGGACTTCCTTTTCCATTTGGCCAATTTTGCTCTTTAGGTCATTCTTCTCTTCATTGGCTTTTTGGACCTCTTTTGCCATTTGGGTTAGGCTATTTTTTAAGGTGTTACTTTCTTCAGTATTTTTGGGGTCTCCTTTAGCAAGCTGTTAACTTGCTTTTCATGATTTTCTTGCATCACTCTTGTTTCTCTTCCCAGTTTTTCCTCTACTTCTCTTACTTGCTTCTCAAAATCCCTTTTGAGCTCTTCCAAGGCCTGGGACTGATTCATATTTTTCTTGGAAGTTTTGGATGTAGGAGCTTTGACTTTGTTGTCTTCTTCTGGTTGTATGTTTTGGTCTTCTTTGTCACCAAAATAAGATAATATAGTCTGACTCTTTTTGCGCTGCTTGCTCATGATCCCAACCAATTACTTGAGTTTTAAACTCTTTGTTAAGGTAAGAGTCTGTTTCCGATGTGGAGAATGTACTGTCCCAAGCTTCAGGGGTTTGTACAGCTATTTTCAGAGATACTTCTAGGGACCTGAAAATTTTCAGCTCTTTCAAGGTGCTATAATAAGGGGCAAGGTGTTTCCTCTCCACCGCCCCAACAAGCTCCACCATGCCAGTGCTCCTCCTCGCCCCAGGACCGCCCCTCAGAACTGTGACCCAGATCCAAGCATGGGCAAAGCAAGAGATTCCTGCCTCAGCACTGGCAAAGAGATTCTTGCAATACCCCTCTGACTAGCCACTCAATTCCCCCTCAGTCTGTGGGCCAGAAGCTCAGGAGGCAGCCGCTGCCCTCGGGGTGGCTGAGACCTAGCTTCTTCTTTCACCACAGTCACAGACTTTTCCCACTGACCTTCTAAGTTGTCTTTGGCATTCATGGGTTGAGAAGTCTGGAAACAGCCACAGCTACCCGGGATTCAGTCCTCTGAGGCATGCTCCAGGGTCGCTGCACTGGTCCATGCCGAACTGCGCTCCTCTCCCAGCCCAACGTGATTTACCTTTCTGATCAGCCATCTAGGTTGTCTTGAGCTGGAAATTTGTTTTGTTCTGTTTTTTTGTGGGTTCTGCTGCTTTAGAATTTGTTTAGAACCATTTTTTATAGGTATTTGGGGGGGTTTGAGGGAGAGCTCAAGCAAGTCACTGGTTTCCCTCCACCATCTTGGCCCCACCCCCCATCCTTTTCTACAAGAAAAATTATGATAGCTGCAGGAAGCATTTGCTGCTGCCAGTCACTCAGAATTCTCAATGTCTCCAAACTTTTCAAGTCAACAAGGTAACTTTCAAGGATAGAAATGTTCTTCTCTGTCTCAATGATTGGTCACTTGTGCTCAGGGAAAGAAAAACAAAGCAGAAAGAAGAGCTAGGAATTTGAAGTTCAGTCTTAGGCTTGTCTAGGCCACATGCTCAATGACTGATGCAGACAGTCATTTTTGCTTCTATGAGAGGAAGCACCTGCTTCTCCTCATGGAAAAGGACTTTGAAATGTGTTCAGAAGAGAGGAAGAAGATAATGAGAGTGCAAGTTGCCTGCCCCTTTAAAATCATTTGAGTAAGCAGGTTTTCCTGCTCAATGGCCAATTCTCAGGAAAACACAGGGCTCAACCAAACATTTTTAGTTCATCTGTTGTTTTAGCACAGAACCTGAACACCAGAAGGATGGACGTGTATGGTCAGAGCTCCCAGGAAAATGTATTCCAAAGCAGATTAGAGGTCTCTTCTCATTACCCCTATTACATTCTTTTGGATAGGGAATGTACCTTATTCTTCTCTTGCTAGGGATGTTTAACCTGGAGAAAAGAAGATTTAAAGGGGATATGATCACTGTCTTCTGGTATATGAAGAGTTTTCATGTGGGATTAATCAGCAGACATTTATAAAGCATTTACTATTTATCAAAATGCTGTGACAAGGCTAGGAATATAAAAATACAAATAAAAAATTAAAAAATAGCTCCTTCCCTCAAGAAGCTTATATTCTAACAGCAGAGACAACATGCACATGTACAGGATTTATAAAACACAAATAAAACAGATTAACAAATAAAACAAGTTAACACTGGGAACAAGGGAGCACTAGCAGCTGGATGAACCAGGAAAAGCGTATAGCAGAATGTGGCAGTTTGTGGGATTCCAAAAGACAGAGGTGAAAAGGAAGTGCGTTCATTCTAGTCACAGAGGCAGTCAGTGCAAACATGTGGGGGTGGGGGGAATGGTGTCACATGGGAAGAACAGTAAGAAGGTCATTTTATCTGAACAATAGAAATCGTGGATGGAAATATTATATAATAAGGCAGGAAAGTTATAATGAGACCAGATTATGAAGTATTTTGAATGATAAACTGAAAAGTTTATATTGAATCCTAGAGATAATACGAAATGTCTGAAATTACGAAGGCAATTTGTCATGGTCCATCTCAAGTTCAATATTCGGTCTCCTATATCTGGTAAAATTACTTTGGCAATTATGTGGAATTTGGATTAGAGTCTGGAGAGACAATTCAGAAAGGCCAATTAGGAGGCTTTTGCAATAGTCTAGGTCAAAGATGATAAGGACCTTAACTAGGGTAATGACTGTAAAGGAAAGGGAGCATGTTTGAGATTTGATATGTGGGTAGAGACAACTAGATTTGGAAACTTGATGAATAAGAGTGGGGAGTCAAGAGTGACACTAAGATTTTGAACTTAGATGACTGGAAGGAAGGTGGTGTCTGACAGAAATAGAAATTTTTAGAAACAGTATGATTTTAGGGGCAAGGAATATAGGTTCTACTCTGGACGTGTTGAGTTTGAGAAGCCAAAGAATATCTAGTTTGAAATACAGTATACAATAGCTAGTTGGTAATATGGAATTGGAACTCAAGAGAGAAATTAGTTGTTAACCTTCAGTCATTTCAGTCATGTCCAACTCTTTATGATTCCATTTGATGTTTTCCTAAAAATCTTGGAGTGGTTTGCCATTTCCTTCTCTAGTTAATTTTCTAGATGAGGAAACTGAGGCAAACAGGATTAAATGACTTGCCAAGGGTGACATAGCTAGCAAGTGTCTGAGGACAGATTTGAACTCAGGAAGAGGAATCTTTCTGACTCCAGGCCTGGCGCTCTATCCATTGAACCATCTAGCTGCCCAGACTTGTGATAGATTTGTAGACTTAAGAATCATCTGCTGAGAGACAATATTTAAACTCAAGATGAGATCACTGGCTGAGAGACAGTAGAGAGAAAAGAGAAGAGGGCCAGGGAGAGTGCCTTGGAGAACACTCCTTATTGCGGGAAGTAACAAATAACTGGATAGAACCAAGAGAGAATAGTTTCAAAGAAACACTGAGAGAAAACAAAATGTATCTAAGAGTACAGAGATTAGATTGGTTATTGACCACAGAACATAGAACTAGGAGAAATGGAGGGATTTTATAGAGAAATTGATTCAGACATCAGGGAAAACTTCCTAAAAATCAGCCCTGGAAAAGTAAAATATTCTGCCTTGGTATTAAGGTGGGAGAGTAGTGGACTTTCCCTTAGTGGAGACCTAGAAGGAGCTGGATAACCGTTTGTAGAAAGACTGTAGACAATATTCCTATTCATCTATTTGCTGGATAACATCAAAGGTTATTTCTAACTCAAAATTTATGAGTTTGTGAAATTCTATAAGGCTAGTAGTATTAAGGCTTATCATATACTAAATATACTTTTTTCCTTGAATAGGAGTCCTAAAACAATCTATTTGCAGAGCTGTTCCTAGGGATGATGAGCTATATGAGTATACATTAGAGAAGAGCTCCTGGAAAATGAAGGGGGAAAACTCTTTCTATAGGGAATATTGGTAAATTAGTTTTATTTCTGTGCCAAATAGAACTTATCCTGATATTTAGAAGAACATTTTCCTTCATCGTGTTTTCAGGCTAAGTGAAGCATGAATTCAATTATCCACATTGGGAGAAGCTCTGTCTGTCCACTTCTGCCAGGTGACCCATGAAATAGCATTCTATAATTTTCCAGGCACTCTCTTAATAATCACAGGATTAAAGGTTCAGAACTAGAAAGGACTTTCAAGGCCACTGAGTCTAATCCCCTTACTTTACAAATGAAAAAAAAAAAAAACAAAAAAAACAAAGCACAGAAAGAATAAGTGACTTGCCCAGGGTCATACAGCTAGTAAATCTATGTCAGAATCCGAATCCTGGTCTTCCTGACTCAAAACATGGTGCCCTATCTGCTTCAACGTGCTAATGGTTTTTCCAGCTGTGATTCTGCTAGATGTAGTCCACAAGAAGCAAATTGATACAGCAATGAATGAGTTCCTTGTCCTTGTTGAGATAATGTTGTATTTTCTAGATTATTCAGCACCATGCTTCCAACAAAACCCTATTGCTACAGTCCAGGTGAGAGGCATTGAGGCCCTAAACTAGGGTCAAGGCCACATGACTGAATGGAAGGATTTGGCTACAAAAATTGTTGTGGAGAAAGAATCCACAAGACTTGGAAAGTGATTGGATAAATCACTTAACCTCTTTTTGCCTCAGTTTCCTCAACTGTAAAATGAGAATGTCATATACTTCCCCAGATTGTTGTGAGGATCAAATGAGACAATATTTGCAAAGTGCCTAACACAACGCCTAGCAAATATTAGGTACTATACAAATGTTTATTCCTTTCTGTTCCCAATGAGTGGAAATTACAAATGAGATATAAGAAGAAAAAAAAAACTAGCAATGAGAGCTATCCACAAGTGGATGGGGTTTCCTCAGGAGGAAGCAGATTCTCTCTTAATGAAAGTCTTTAAGCAAATGCTAAATGATTTGTCCTGAGAGTGTAAGAAAGAAAGGGGGTCTCCTACAGCTCAGGGGAAGTTTGGTAACACGTGCTATAGAGGGAATGCTTATTTAGATATGGGCTGGATGAGATGTCCTCTGAAATTTCATGATTTGGTTGACTGTTTTAAATTGAGTGTTATTGATTTAGGCAGTTTTGATTTATTCTCCCTTTTTAAAAGAATGTTTTCATTTTCTCCTGCTGGGCTTCATGCTTGATCAACATGTCTAGAGCTAATGGGTGTATTCTTAAGGAGTCAAACCAATATTAAAAATAAATGAAACTGCTGTGTTCCCAATAAGACATGGTGACCAAATAGAAGAAGAAAGCCAAAATAAAGAGAAAACATAAAAAGGAAAGCACCTCAGAGGAAATGATTTACATTTGGCTCAAGACTCATTCCCTCCTTAGCACCACAGCTCTTCTTTAAGAAACTTTCCATTGCTTCCGAAGAGAGAAGGAGTAGCCAATTCAGTTTTTAATAAAGTCCTAACCCAACCTATTGCTCATAAACAACAGTAATAATAATATCAACAATAATAATAAGTAATATATATATATACAAAACATGTAAGCAACAAATATATGTTATACAATAAGAACAACAATAATAATAGGCAACTATGTGCCAGGCACTATACTAAGCATTTTACTATTATTATGTCATTTGATCCTTACAATAACTCTGGGAGGTATCTGCTATTATCATTCCCATTTTATAGAAGAGGAAACTGAGGTTGTGACTTGTTCAGGGTTACACAGCTATTAAGTATCCGAGTCCAGATTTGAACTCAGGTCTTCCTGACTCCAGGCCCAGCACTCCATCTATCGCTATCACCTAGTAGCTCACCAATTAGATTCCCCTCAGGTTACTTCTATCTAACTTGTTGCTTTAAAGACTTGCTTAGGGATTGATGTTATGGCTAATACAGCATGTTTTTGGCAGCAATGAAATGCTCTAGTCACTAGCACCACATCAGCATTCTGCAGTGGACCAGGCACTGTGGCCAGGTGCCAGCTCTCTCAACAGCTCTTTAACCCCTTGTTTCCAATATATGTCTTCAAGAATCTCTTAACAGAAATGTCAGGAAGCTCCGCTCTCTCTCACTCTTGCCCAAATTCTAGTCTTGCTATTAAAACTGGGGAGGAGGCAAGGCAAAGCTTTATCAGAGTTTACCAAGCTGGAAACAATGGATATTTTGTCAATCACTGACTTTGGGAGAGCTCTGAGAGGGAAATTCTTCTGAAAAAGGAAGGGGAAAAGAAAGAAAAAACAAACAAACATGCAAACCCTTTGGAAATCTGGAATAAAGGACAGTATTGTTAACTTGGCAACTAAAAAGGCTTTAAGAAATTTGGAAAAAGTCCAATATTGGTATGAACTGATAGAGTAAAAGGTAAACAGAACTAAAAGAATAATATAAACAAAGACCACGATGATATAAAGGAAAACAACATCAAAAGATATTAGAATTCAGATCAAATCCCAGCTCTGATATTTTCTATGTGACCTTGGACAAGTTATTCGTTAACATCTTTTGTTCTCGGTTTCTTCACCCATAGAATGAGGGAATGGAACCGGTAGTCTCTAAAGTCCCTTTCAGCCTTAACGCTATGATTCTACAGCCAAGTCAATGACTAGTCTGATGACAGAGAAACAAAGATGAAATGTATCCCTCTCTTTTCAATTGAGGTTTAGGATTATAGGTGTAGAATAATGGATATGTTATCATAATGGTTAATATATTGTTCTGTTGAACTGTACTCCTTTGTTACAAGGGAAGGCTCTATTGGTGGGATGCTAGTAGGAAATGGCAGCAATTTTTCTTAAAGCACCAATTTATATAGATATACGGGTGTGTGTGTGTGTGTGTTTGTGTGTTTGTGTGGAGAGAGACAGAGAGAGAAAGAGACAGAGAGAGAAGAGAGAAAGAGAAAGAGAGAAATTGAGTCACTCTGGAGATGTTTTCATTCTTCTTTTGTGTCTTTTGAGGACTTTCTTTTCAACCACTTTGTTCCTATATACAATTAAAGCCCGATATATAATTAAAAAAAAAAAAAGGCCTCACCAATCACAACAACATTTCAAATAATGGAAGAGACAGCTTCTTAATGAGGCATTGTCCCTAACAACTAGCCAGTCAGGACTCTTCAGCCTAGCTTTCCATGGCCAATATGAAGAGAAAAGGTTGAGAGATGTTTGTTTATTCTATTTAGAACACTATAGAAAACTGTTAATAAGCACAACAAAGATAAGAATAATTGAAAAAGACAAAATGAATATTAGACAACTTTTCTAAATTGTAGATAATGTTAGACAAATGTCTGAATTATTATCACTTTATTACTTATTATTTATATTGTTTTATTTGTTGTTTATTGTTATTAAAATTATTTGTTATTATTATTATAATTATTATTGCTTTATTTTGAATGTGAAGACCTGAACTACTTTTACAAAAGAAGATCCATGTTTCCCAAAGTTGACTCCACTCACTAGAAACTGACCTTCCAAGAAGGTTTAATCCTTGGTGGGAAAGACCTAGTATGGATCCCTTTTGTGTTTCCCCATGAAAGTAGCTAAAAGGATGAAATGAATCTATGTTTTAAACTTTATTTTGCTAGAAGAGTAGGTGAGCTTAGTCTGAGGAAGATTTGCAGGCTAGGAAAAAATGTCCTTTTTGGGGCCATGAATTTATGTTTTTTATTCCTCTCCAATATTGTAATTAAAGAGCTGTATGCAGTTATGCCTCTGTAAATGGCCTTCATTGATATGCAGCAGAGAAGGGACAGGTATGATGGAGGTAGGAGGACATGGAGAAGCTTTGGAGCTTAATTGAAATGAGGGATGAGCCATTATCTGATTGGGTAAAGCCATATAAAATCAACAGGGTAAGGAGATAAATGCTACCAACCCACAGAGGGATAGAGCTAAGGAAAGAAAATTAGCTGGTTCTTTGAACATGAGAGAGAGATTGACTGCCAAATCAGTATACCCATTAGTGTAGAGTATTTGATTGACAGCATGACTACTAAACAGGCCCATGAATTGCTCCACAAAGTTACCCTTCCCCCCTTCTCCCACCAGCTATTATTACATTGAGACTACTCTGAAGTGTGGGTCACAAAATTCCAATTTGCAATAAAAATCACTGAGGCAGAACTCCAAGCATGATCAATTAATTTATTAGGGAGACTGGTAGTCTTAAGCAATTGAGTCCAAGACTTTTCTCATGGCTAAGGAACCTGATGCTCAGGGGCTGAGGGATTTTATACATCTTGGAGAGTCCCAAAAAGGTGCTCTATTCTTTGGAAGGTTTCTTCAGAAGCATGGAAACTCCTGTGATAGTCTAATGTTTAGAAGAATGGGGGGAGCTCCCATGATTGGCTAAGGTCAATGTCTGTCAACCCCAACTACTTTGTCATCAGGTCTTTCACAGGTCAATAGTCACAGACCATCTCAGCAGTGACTATCCATTCACATACTTTGGCAGCAGGGGCTTTCCAAAGGTCATAAAACCCTGTCAACAAGGTCTTGGGCCTTCCATAGGCCATCTGGACATTTCAGCAAGAGTGTGGTTGGCAACATTCTGGGGTTCAAGAACACTGATACATGGGCCCTTAGGAAGGTATGGTTTTCAAGCAAAGGTCACTTAGGAGCAGGTAGAGGTAATGCTAAATTCCTATCACAAGTTAATATAAGTTCTTAGAACGGGCCTAATACGGCATAAATCTATCATATAAATCAGTCACAAGCAATAAAATTATCATTCCATAGTGGATTAATTAATCACAACTCTAATTTTTACAGAGTTAGCCAGCATAACCAACCCAAACTTAAATCTGTCTTCCTTAACTTACTAAAACAATGACTGATACCCATTAAATCACAATGATCTAAGTAAATACTGACTAAATTGAGTTGCTGTTCAGTCGTTTCCAACTCTCTGACCCCATTTAAGGTTTCCTTGGCAAAGAGTGGTTTGCCATTTCCTTCTCCAGCTCTTTTTATAGAGAAGGAACTGAGACAAACAGGGTTAAGTGACTTGCCCAGGGTCACATAGCTAGTAAGTGTCTGAGACCTGATTTGAACTCAGGTCTTCCTAACTCTAGGCCCTGTACTCTATCTACTATGCCATCCAGCTACCCTATTAAATTGAAAAGGAGTATCAAAATTATCTTCATAGAAGGCAATCAGGCTTGTACTTAGTGGTGGGTACTGTATTTTTTGTACTTTTCTAATGGGCAAAAGAGGAAGAAATGGTAAGAGAAAGCAAAAGCCCAACAAATTGCTTGAAAATCAGTCTAGTGAGCAGGCATCATGTGACTTTGCTCATTTTTCCTTCTCATAGTCATTGAATCACCGCATTATATATGTTTGGCCATTTATTTTTCTCTTCAAGACATAAAAATGTATGTATAAAAAAAACCAAAAATATTTGGTTGTATGTTGTCTTTTTGGGTTCTCTAATTGTTTAACATACCTAAGTCTTATTTCCCAACTAGCCTGAAAGTTTCTTAATGATAGAGGCAGTCTTGTGCTTTCTACCAATGGCACCTAGAACAGGGATAGATACAGAGAAGGCTCTCAACTATGACTTACTAAATCGAATTTGAAATTCTTCCTTCCATTAGAAACAGCAATCAATATCCTTTAAGCTTCAAGTCAAATGTCATATCCTGAAGTTATTCCCCATCCTCACTCCCCCACCACACATATACCAACCCAGTGCATTGTCTCCCTCCTCTGGAATGCTTGTTTGTGTCTTTCTGGTGGCATTTATTATAATTCCACCTTTGATTGTACTATTTGTACTTTCTACCTGCTACTATATGGTAAAGTTCATAAAGACAGACAATTTAATCAAACTTTCATTCCCTGCTTTGCCAACACAGAACCAAGTAAGTGCCATTAAGTATTCATTGAGTTGAATTGAAATAAATATGCTTGGTTTTGTACATCTGTGTCTGTTTATGCCAGGTGAAGAACCTAATTCCTAGCCAATATAAAACCATTTCATATAAGTAAAAAGTCCTGGCTGCTTCTGAAGCCTTAGAACTCAAGCAATTTGCCTTTTTTTTAAGATAATAAGACATTAAATTCAAACAGTAAGAAAACTGTTTTGTCAAATGTAGGCAATATTGCATAGTGGGAAGAACACCATCTTTAGAGTAATAGAAAGCAAGTTCCTTGAGGGAAGGGATTCTGTTATTTTTATTTTTGTAACCCCAGAATAGTGAGAAGTAATACTGTGGTTTCAAATTCTACCTCTGGTAGGTGTAAAATGATATTTCGAGGTTGTTTTAATCTGCATTTCTCTAATCAATAATGATTAAGAGCATTTTATATAACTATAATTTTTTTTTAATTTCTTCATTGGGAAACTGCCTATTTATATTGTTTGACCATTTATCAATTGGGGAATAACTTGAATTTTTATACATTTGGCAAAGTTCTTTGTAAATTTTAGATATGAGACCTCTTGGTCTCTTATTAAATATAATTTTTATTGCATTATCATCTGAAAAAGATACCTTTAATATTTCTACTTTTTTGCTTTTAACTATAATATTTTTGTGCACTAATATATGGTCAATCTTTGTAAAGGCACCATGAACTGCTGAGAAATAGGTATATTCCTTTCTATTTCCATTCAATTCTCTTCAAGCATCTATCATATCTAGTTTATCTAAATTCTATTCATTTTCTTAATTTCTTTCTTATTCATTTTTTGGTTAAATTTATTTAGTTCTGATAGGGGAAGACTAAAGTCTCCTGCTATTATAGTATTACTATCTATCTCCACCCGTAATTCATTTAACTTTTCTTTTAAAAATATAGATGCTATAGTATTTGGTGCATATAGGTACAATATTGGTTATTGCTTCATTGTCTGTGTACCTTTTATCAAAATGTAGCTACCCTGTTTATCTCTTTTAACCAAATTTATTTTATCCATAACTTTCTCTGAGATCAGAATTGTTACCCCTGCCTTTTTTGCCTAAAGGATATATGAAGAAAGACATTATCTACATCCAGAGACAGAATGTATAAATAGAAGTATGTAAAGAATAATTTTACATATATACATACATGTATATATACATATATATGTGTGTATGTATATATATAGAAAAAAATTTACATGATAATTTTGTTGTATATTTGAAAGGAGTAACAAGCTGCACATAGTAGATTTGCTGTTTCATTCACAATCATCTTTTTTATTGTACTACATTATGGAAATGCTTGTTTTATTCCATAAATTAAAATAAAGTTAAAAAAAAAGAATGCCTAGAAAGTATTAAAAAAAATTCCACCTCTGACACACACTGACTGTATGACCCTAGCAAGTAACTTGACCTCTCAATGACCCAGGCAATTCTTTGAGATTATAAATTTTAGAGCAGGTGCCCACCTACTTTGGGATAGGAAATTTCTTCATCAGGACCATTACTCATAAGAAATGCCAAAGGAAATCACATGCCAGTAAAAACAAAGCAAAATAAAACAACCCTGGCTTCTAGCACACTGCTTTGCATACAATAAGTGCTTAATAATTGCTTGTGTGATGCACTGAATTGAGTAAGTGTCCAAGATTATAATCCCAGTTCTATGACCATGGGTAAATCAACTAACCCAAATTATTTGTTAATAATAAGTGCTTAGTAGAGCACCTGGAAGATAGTAGGTATTTAGTAAATGCTTGTTCCCTCTCCTTTCCTCTATCCCGAACCACAATTTCTCCATTTTAAAGTGAGAGAGTTAAATTAAATAAATTCAAAGGCCCCATTCCAGCTCCTTATTCCAAGATCTTTACTCAACAAATTATCTGCTTCAATGCACTTGCCCTGATATTTTGAATGCATTGCATCTATTTTGAACAGTTTAATAAGTAGATTTATATTGTACACCAAATGTTTAAATTACTTAAACTTGAAAGGCCTGTGTTTGAAAGTAATTGAAACAGATTCTGCTGGATATTACTGAGATGCCAATAAGGACTAATTAAAACTCAAATGTTCTTTATTGTGTATTAATAACAAAATTGTTATTCAGTCAATCTTCTTGATTTTTCATGTTAAATAATCATGTGTGTATTTTGCCCCAGTCTCTCTATTCAGTTAACCAATTAACTAAGGATGGGGATAGTCTGCATGTATTAGCATCTTAATGGAGGAATTAATTCCCTGTGGCTCAAACATCTACATATGTTCAAGGGTTTTTGGCTTGTTTTTTGTTTTTTTTGTTTTTTTTTTTTTGTGCTCATCTTTTCACCTTTACAAGTAATAATTATCCTTAATTACAGATACTACAAACTGAAAAACTGTACCTTTAAAATTTTAGACCCTACCTTAAGTAAAGTACAAATGCAAGAAGGGGAGGACAGATTGCTGACAGAGAGAGAAAAATCATGGGCTAGCTTAGAGTCTGCCAAGGTGTCAGAGTTACAATAAAGGCTTACTTTGCATGAATTCCCAGAGGCCCCTTTGGGATTACACAAATCAGAATTTTTCTTTTTCTCTCATCCAAGAGTCTTGTGATCTAAAATCAGTCAACATGAAAACAAGATTTTCCGAGCCAGACCTAACCTTCATGTATTCTAAGGGAACACAGAGATGAGGTCTGCAAAGCCACACAGTATAATTTGATATCAAGGCAGCCTGAAAGTGTAGAGTAAATGCTAGACTGGAAGTCAGGTAGACAGACTATCAGTTCCTGCCTCTGACCTGGTCCATTTGTAAAGTTCCCATTGGTTCTCCCTCCCATTCAGTTGATATGAACACAATATTCAATGAGATGTTACGCTAATGTGTTAATTAGGTGGCAATACCCTTATGTCTTAATCCCTTTTTGACGTGTGAACTTCTTTCTTTGTTGGAAGTAAAGGGAGCCTTAGTCATTGAATGAAAAAGAAAATTGGCCATGATCCCAAACTTCCCTGAAGATTTAAAGGAACCATGAAATGGGAGCAACATGAGAAAGATTCTAAGAGTGTCCACCAACCCCACATGCTGGGAACAGGAGTGAAACCTTCAAACTCAGGTATCCCTTCCCTGAGGCCAGGATAACACTATCAAAGGGCAATAGGGAAAGGACAGGGAAGAGATATAAACAAGGATTCTTGGACATGGAAGGAAAGAGGGAGCTCCACCCAGCCTAGGATTCCTGGGTCTACTATAGCTGAGGCAAGTCTGATAACATGGTAGTTCTGTGATCAGAGTAATAATGGTGTTTTATAGGGAAGGAAGGAGTCCTGTTCAGATAAGTCAAATTGTTCTTTCCACTTTGCCATCACAGGTAGGGAGCTGTCTATTAGCTGGGAAATGAGAAGTCTCTTATCTGGCACAAAAGATTCTAGATATGGAAATTTTCTAGAAGGAACAGGAAAGAAAGGAAGAGACAGATAGCAAGAAGGGAACGGCTGGTAATGGCTGTTTGGTTGGAAAAAGACTATATCAGTACCATTAGAAATGACTAATATGATGGATTCAGAGAATCTCAGAGAAACTCATATGAACTGAAACAGAATGAAATGAGCAGAAGCAAGAGAACAATTTATATAATGACCACAGTAAGAAAAGGATAACCATTTTGAAAGGCTTGTGAACTCTGATGAAGCAGTGACCATTTATTACTTTAAAAGAGTAATTAAAAATGATACATGCTGCAGAGAGGCACTACTAGACTAAAAGTATAGAATAAGATGTACATTTTAGAACATGGGCAATATATTGAATTATTTTGCTTGACTATACCTACTTGTACCTACTATATCTGACTATACCTCAAGGGCAGCTAGGTGGCACAATGCATAAAGTGCTAATTCTAGAATTCAGAAGTATCTGAGTTCAAATTTGCCTCAGACCCTTACTAACTTTGTGACCCTGGGTAAGTTACTTAACTCTGTTTGCCTCAGTTTCCTCATCTGTAAAATGAGTCTGGAGCCAGATTTGAATTAAGGAAGATGAGTCTTCATGACTCCAGGCCCATTACTGTATCTATTGCGCCACCTAGCTGCCCTTTGATAGGGGGTCTATGGTATCATCTGCTTTGGGGGCATCTTCTCTTCAACTTCAAGTAGTCTAATTCCAGAAGAGGCTCTACCCCTTTAACAAATGCTAGGCAGACAAAAAATATCCTATATTGACTCATATTTTTTTTCTCCCTTACATGAATTCCATGAGTCTTCTTGCCTCCCCTCAATTTTGAGAAGGGAATGTAGATTTTTTTTCTTCTCCTCAACATAATTTCCCCTTAATAGCTTCGATGGTTGTCATGGGAATCTAGAGCTTCTGGAACGTTTAGTAAAAACAGTTGGAGATATGAGAATGATTGTTTGTTTCTCAAAATGCAAAGTTGGGCTTTTAAACTTTATTTACACTTCTTCAAATGTTCATACCACATCTTCAGAGGCTCTTTTATGGAGGTAATTATGCCAAGAAACAAGGTAGCTTGGCTAGGAGAAATTTAATATATTCTGCCTTTCTATCCTTGTCCCTTTAGATTTTGTTTTCTTGGGAATATCTTCCTATGAGATCATCCTTTGCTGAAAGTTAGATATATATTCTCTATGTCAACCCAATACTAGCAGGGCAGGTTAAAAAGTAAAAATTCTAATCAAACAACCAGATTTTTGATCTATACAATACCCACTAAAAATTTTTTTTGAAGGGAAGAGGGAAGAAGAGGAAGAGAGTCTAAAAGTGAAAATAACATTAAATGGAAAAAATTTTATTTTCCACCAGATAGGGTAGTTATTTGGAACATTTTCGGTTTTTTTTAGAGGCCCAAGAATATTTAGAGCAAGAAAATAATATATTTGAGGGTAAATGAGGTTAAGGATAGGAATTAGACCTGTGATTTCCTTGCTATAGAGAATTCCTACTTGAGGAAACTATTGTTATGAATGTAGGGCAGCATTTGACCAGGGCAGGGGGAATGATCCATAAATATTATTACTAGCAAGATATCCCCAGAAGTCTCATCTGTAATAGGTGAGAGTCTAACATTCACCTAACATTTGACAAATTGTCAAAAGTTGCATCGCTTTGGTTCTTACTGATGAGAAAGTAAACTTTTTTGTGTAGTAATGTAATGTAATCATTGTGTCCTTTTCTTGACATTTTGCCTTTAACAAGGCTACAAGGGACCTCAGATACTTTCTAGTCCAACCCCCTTATTTTATGGAGAGGAAAATCAATGACCAGGGAGTCACATGACTTATCTGAGATTACAAAGTAAAAAAATCATATTTACCTATAATTGATGTTGTGAAAGAGTTCTACACTGAGAGTCAAATAAGGTGGTACAGTAGCTAGAGCACTGCTTCTGGAATCAGGAAGACCAGAGTTCAAATTTGGCCTCAGACATTCACTAGCCATGTGATCTTGGTCAAGTCACTTAATCTATTTGCCTTAATTTCCTCATTTGTAAAGTGAGGATCGTAATAATAGAATTTACCTCCAGGGTTGTTGTAAGGATGAAATGAAATCATTTATAAAGCATTTAGCTCACTGCCTCACACAAAGTAGGTGCTATATAAATATTAACTATTATTATGTGGCCTTGGGCAAGTCATTTTCTTCATCTCCTTGGGTCTCACTTCCCTCAGTCATTAAATGAGGCAGCTAGGTTATATGATCTTTAAGATCCATTCTAACTTTAACATCCTACAATTTACCCCTATCTTGTCCTTCCCACACTTTTCTATATTTGATAGCAATCTGCTGGGGAAAATTAACAAATTCCTACGCTTGATGGTGGAAAGCCAAGTTGCTCGGTGGATAGAGTGCAGGATCTGCAGACAGGAAAACTCATCTTTTTGAGTTCAAATCTAGCTCAGACACTTCTTAGCTATGTGATCCTTGGCAAGTTACTTAACCTGTTTGTCTCAGTTTCCTCATCTGTAAAATGAGCTGGAGAAAGAAATGGCAAACCAGTCCAATACCTTTGCCAGGAAAAACCCAAATGGGTTCAGGAAAAGAAAGACATGACTGAACAGCAACAACAAATGCTTGATGGTGACTACTAATAAGCCAAATGAACCTCTCAGCTAGGACCTAACTAGTGAAGAACATTTGGACCAGGGGTGGGGAATCTGCAGCCTCAACAACACATGTGGCCCTGTAGGTCCTCAGGTGTGACCTGACTGAGTCCAAGTTTTACAGAACAAACACCCTTATTAAGGGAATTTGTTCTGTGAAGTTTGGATTCAGTCAGAGGGCCGCACTTGAGGACCTAGAGGGCCATATGTGGCCTTGCGGCTGCAGGTTCCCCACCCCTGATTTGGGCACAACATGAACTATTTAGTCTGCTACTCTTATGCTTCTAAATATCAAGATGTATTACCATCCACAGAGGGGAAAAATTGTGTAACTCATTGGACTTTCCCTTTTGCTTCTGGATGTTTTGACACTACACAGACACAGCCTGAGACTTGACAGCCTCGCTGAATGAGCATGCCATTTCTCTGTAGCCCACACCTAAACAATGGCTCTTGACTTATTCTAAAAGGAGTCAAGCAGCTATTTAACCTCACTCTGGATGTTCCAATATGAACAAGGAGCACCACAGGAGGTCCATCTTATAAAAGTAAAGGCTCATTGCAATGCTTCAGTCACTTGACTGAATCAACTACATTCTTGTTTGGCATTAGACCTGTAAAATCCTGTTCAAGCTGACTGTTTTGCAAGTGTAGTTTGACTCATTGCCAAAACCAGGAGTAAGATTCTCAGTCATTTTACCCCAGTCGTTCATTTTAATCAGTTCATGTCAGTAGAAGTGAGGTCTATTAGGGTTCAGTGATTTCCCATCAGTTGTCAGTATGGCTTTCCAAGGGCTTTGTTTCCCCTGTGGTCTGCATAGAGTTCTTAAAGAATTTCTGACCACTTTGCTCGGTGTCTGTTTTCCTTGATGCCTTCTCATTTTCCTTTTGAATGTTTTATGAAAAACTGGCTACAAGTCTGAACACTGACCACGGAATGAAAGGTATAAGAACCTGGGAATAAAAACTACTTATAATCCCTAAGAAACTCTCTTTTTAAGCTCAAACTTAAATCCTTGGAAAATTATTGGTTTGTTTTCCAGTGATAATTAAGCTAATGCAATTACTCACTCCCAACTCTTATTGAACCAACCAACAACCTCACAGATCAGGGCATTGCATGACATAAATGCTTTCTCTAGCCCCATAAAAGACACATATTCTCGGTCCACATGTACATCTTCTCCCCTGCATTCACACCAAAGTATAAAGATCCATGACAAAATGATGTGGAGGACTCCTCAAGCTGGAATAAGGGCCCAAATAGGGGATTACCAAAACATGTATAGCAGCCAGGCCTCAGAAACATCTAGGATGTGGTCTTGTTGAAGCCACACAGGGGGCTGTCCCCTGAAAACACCCAGATTCCTGTGTTCTTCATCTCAAAATGTGCCTACATGTAGCCAAACTCTGATTCAGTGTAATGATCAGTATCACACCAGAGAATCAATGATGGAAAACACTCACCTTCTTTTGGCAGATAGATGGAGGACTAGGGAAGTGGAATGTTGCATATGCTATTAGATATGGTCATTGCATTGGTTGGTTTTGCTTTCCTATTTTTCCCTCTGTTATGAAAGGAAAGGAAAATTCAGGAAAGGAATGTGAAATACAACAAAAGGTATCAATAAACCTGTTTTTTAAATGTCTATATAGCACATAATAACAGGGATAAGGGTTTCACCAGGATGGCAAGAATGCTGCAGAAACTCCCACCTTGTGTCTCACTCTTTCATTGTTTCTAGGGCCTTCTTAAGATTTATTAAAACTTCACAACAATTTTCAAGGCTAAATCCTAGTAATGGGGTGGGGCATGATGGGAAATGAAAAAGCAAATGAAAAGGATTATGTATGTTTATCCTCAACCTCAGAAAGATTCATCAATCTGGGGATTCTGGGGAGGGGCACTTTGCCTTCACCTTTGATGTAGGGATGACATGAAAGGAATTCACTTGCCCTAGCTCAGTGAACACTAATGGCTGGGGCACCTTCTGTTGGGAGGGGAGAAGGAAAAAAAATGTATAACTGCTGAAGTAACTTGCTGGGTAGCCAACTAACACTAATAGAGTTGAGGATGTGTTTGGGGTGTAGCAGTTGATTGAGTGATTGAAGTCACTTCCCAAGGCAGCATCAGTGACTGACTGCAGCAGGACATAGCAACTCAGTAGACATTCAGCAGATAGCAGCAGTAGCTCTGTCAAGTAGCTACAACAGTGGCTTTGGAGGTTGAGAGCAGTGGAAAAGGGCAGAGCTTTAATGGATGACAGCTACAGAGGTGACATGGCAACCTAGCTCCAGGACTGCTCTGATTTTGCAATTCTTTGGTACAAAATGAGAAATTCCCTTAAGTGCTTTGTATTCAATCATGGCTCTCAGTTCCCTTGTGTTTGCTGATATTGATTGATAGATCAATGATGGATCAATGATCAATGATGGATCAAGGATGCATTTAAAAATCTATTTTTATTAAAATTCCATTAACAAACAGTAATGTCATTTATTTTTGTCAAATCCTTCTCTCAGGACCTTAGAACCTTCTCAAGCACTGCTTGAAAGTACTGCGTGGTGTTATTTTTGTTGTTATTGTTCAGTCAATTCTTCATGACCCCATCTGGGGTTTTCTTTGGCAAAGATAATGAAGTTGTTTGCCATTTCCTTCTCCAGCTCATTTTATGGATGAGGAAACTGAGGTAAACAGTGTTAAGTGACTCGTCCAGGATCAGACAGCTAGTAGACATCTGAGCCCAGACCTGAATTCAGGAAAAAAAGTCTTCCCAATTCCAGGTACCACATTCTAGTGACTGACAAAATAACAGTGTAGTTCAAAATCTGTCATCTTATCTCATAGAATTTTGTAGTCCTTAAATAACTTACCCTACTCTGATTTGTATTCTGCATACTGTGTATATATCTTATCATCCCCATGAGATTATAAATTCTTTGAAGTCAGAAACTATGTCTTGGTTGCTTTTGTATTCTTCCAATTCCTCATAAAATGTGCATGTTAGAAAATACATATTTGTTGAATGAACTCCTCAATTGGTCAGAAGATATGGATCAGAGAATGGACATTCCACTATATACCATGTAGTATAAATCGGATTAAAATTGTCTAAGAGGTACAGAGTAGAGGAATGAACAGATTGGCTTTATGTGAAGAAAGGGAGAGTCAAGTCATTAGTGGAATATCAGATTTCTGAAACTTCTCTTTTCCTTGCCCTACTAGCTAAACTAATTCTTTGAATATAGCAAGTACTCAAGAAATGTTTTGTTGAATTTAATGGAATCTTTGAAAATTTAGAATAATTCCTGAAAGTGTTCTTGCTTTATCTAAACTTGGTGCAGAACACAGTCTCAGCATTCAGTACACAGTAGATGTCTAATAAATTGTTGGATTCGGATGTCACCTAATTGGTTTTCTAACATGTTACTTATTTTCATTACAACACTACAAAAACAAAGATCTTAGAATAAGGAGGAATTTGGACTCAAAGATCAATCATAATCAGCAACAATATGTAGCATGAAAATAAAAAACAAATAACAAGGACAAAAAAAATAAACAGCAACAACAAAAACAAAACTCAGTAAGATTTTCAGCTGCATTAAGAGAGATATAGTATCTAGGGACAAGGAGGTGACAGTTCTGTGGGATTCTTCCCTAATCAGATCACATCTGGAGTAATGTGCTGTATCTGAAGGTCTGTTATTTGAAGAGAGATTAGACTTAATTCTCCTTGGCTCCAGAGGGAAAAACTAAGAAGCAATGAATGGAAGTTGGAAAGAGGAAAGTTTAGGTTTTGGTATAAGAAAAAACCACCTAATAGGTAGGACTATACAGAAGTGGAATGACCTGCTTCAAGAGGTAGGGAGTTTCACTTCACTGGAGGTCTTCACACAAAGATTGCATGACCATTTTTAAAATATATGGTAGAGAGAATTCTTTTTTTCTTTGTTAAGACATTGGCTAGATTCAGGGGCATAATGGAGCCAACTCATTCTGGTTCATAAGACCTGATTGTTATCTTGTTTATATTATTATCTTGATTATTATATATTCAGGGTGAGCATTTATACCTATGAAATCAATAAATGCTACAAGTCTGGAATTGATTTATTATTATCTGTCTAAATGAAAGAAAGAAGTGGAGAAAATATAACATTACAAATTAAATATTAAAGTGTGTCATGTATTTTCAGAGAGCCAGTTATAAAACATACTCCAACATAACACTCACTAGATTGGATAGCTACCGAGATCTTTTCCAACTCTGAAGTTTTATATTTTATCTCCTCCAACTTTCCAACCAGTAGAAGAATAATTACTACAAAATACCCAAAAGATTATTATCCATATTCTACTTAAACAATTTCAGCTATAGAGAGCTACAAAGAGGTCAGCACAACAGCTATGTAGACCTTCAGTTTGGTAGGCAGCCTGATACCTCTTCTCCCACACTTTCTTTTTGAGCCTCCCAAACACTGAGCTAGCTTTGGCAATGTGTGTGTCAACCTCATCCTCCATGTGTATATCCCTGGAAAGTATACTGCCAACGTCAGTGAACTTATCCACAGTATCCAAAATTTCTCCATTTGCTGTAACAGTTCTATATATGGATAGTATGGTACTGGCTGGTGGAGAACCTGTGGTGGATATTTTTTTGGCATTAATTATTGGACCAAAATTAGCACAAGCAGCATAGAATTGATACATACTTTGTTGCATCTCAGCCTCATAGTCTGCATTAAGTGCATAGTCATCTGTGAACAAAATAAAATCATGCACCAATTCTTCCTTTGCTTTTGTCTTGGCTTGAAATCTTTTCAAGTTTAATAATTTTCTATCAGTGGGGTAGCTTACCTTGATGCTGTTTTCATCCTCATTGAAGACTTCTAACAACATTGCTGAAAATATCATGCTAAGAGGCATGGGAGCAAGCATACAGTCCTGCTTCACTCCATTGGTGATTGGGAAAGTGCAAGAGCATTGTCCATTATCCAGAACCTATGCAAGCATACTGTCATGAAACTGACATTCAATACTGATAAACTCCAGGCACCCCAAATTTTGCCATAATTTTCCACTGCTAAAAGGCTCCAATTGGTTAAAAAAAATCTTCCTTCTATTAAACCTGTCTGTTTTCTTTTTTAGAAATTTGGAGCATTCTGTCACATTTCTGATAGTTTATTCTTCTTTTGAAGACTAATTGATAGGTGAACTGGAAAGTAGTCTAGCAGAAATTAGGCATAGACCAGCATCACACACTATATACCAAGATGAGATCCAAATGGGTGTATGACTTAGATATAAAGTGTGATATTTTAAGCAAATTAAGGGAGCATGAGGGAAAAAATTACCTGTCAAGTCTGTAAATGAGGGAAGAGTTTATGACTAGATAAGAGATAGGGAGAGCCACAGAAAGTAAAAAAGGATAATTTTGATTACATGAAATTAAGAAGCTTCTGCATGAACAAAACCAATGCAGCCAAAATAGAAGGAAAGCAGGAAACTGGGGGTGGGGAGAGAAATTTGAAGCAAGTTTCTCTGATAAAGGCCTCATTTCTCAAATATATGGGGAACTGAGAAAAATTCATAAAAAATAAGGGTCATTCAGGGGCACCTAGGTGGTGCAGTGGATAGAGCACTGGCCCTGAAGCCAGGAGGACCTGAGTTCAAATCTGGCCTCAGACCAAACACTTGACACTTACTAGCTGTGTGACCCTGGGCAAATCACTTAACCCCAATTGCCTAAAAAAAAAAATAATGGTCATTCCCCAATGATCATAGGATATGAACAGGCACTTTTCAGAGGAAGAAATCAAAGCTTTCAATAATTATATAAAATGCTCTAAATCATCAATAACAAGAGAAATGTAAATTAAAACAACTCTGAGGGACCACCTCATACCTATCAGATTGGCTAACATAACAGAAAAGAAAAATGACAAATGCCCGAAGGGATGTGGGAAAATAGGTACATTATGGAGTTGTAAACTGGCTCAACCATTCTGGAGAACAATTTGCAACTATGACTTCTGTGCATGCCCTTTGACCTAACAATGCTGCTACTAGGTCAATATCCCAAAGAGATCAAAGAAAAAGGAGAAGGACCCATATGTACAAAAATATTTATAGCAGCTCTTTTTGCAAGTGGTAAAGAATTGGAAATTGAGGAGATACCCATCAGCTTAGGGAATGGTTGAACAAGTTGTGGTCTAAGATTGTGATGGAATACTATTGTGCATAAGAAATGATGAACAGGACAGTTTCAAAAAAACCTGAGAAGATTATATGAAATGATGCAAAGTAAAGTGAACAGAACCAAAAGAATATTGCACATAGTAACAGCAATATTATAATGATGATGAACTGTGAAAGACTTAGCTACCCTTATCAATACAATGATCCATGACAATTTCAAAGGACTTATGATGAAAATACTATTCACCTCCAGAGAGAAAAGTGATGAAGTATAAGTACAGACTACAGCATTTTTCCCACTTTATGTTTCTTAGGGTTTTTCTTTGTTCTTTTCTTTGCAACATGGCTAATATGAAATAATGTTTTGCATAATTTCACATGTATAATACATATCTTATTGCTTGCCATATGATATTGACAATAGGGGAGGGCTAGAAGGAGAGAAAATTTGGAACTGAAATTTTAAAAAATGTTAAAACATTTTTAAAAAGAAGAAAAACTATCTGATTAAGCCCTTTGAGAAATTTTTTGTATTGTTTTGTTTTGTTTGTGATGCTTCTTAGATATAGCTACAGGGCACACACCATTTGCCTGAGAGTAAACACCAAATGTTTACTCATTCATTTTGTAAATGAAAGAAATTTCCTTTAGAAAAGGAAGATATCCAACAAAAAAATAGATTTTGAGCCTTCAAGACTACAAGATAGATAGATGGACAGATAGATATGTTATGCACACATATACAATGCACAGAGTATACATGTATGTATATGCATGTACATGTGTGTATATATATGTACATGTGTTATGTGTATACATTTGTGTATTGCATTGATAACTCAATGTTAGTGCCTTTGCAAGAGTTTATATGTATGTAAATTTGTGTGCACATATGTGTGTACACACATATATAATTTGGAGAGAGAGACATAGTCCAACAGACAGAGAATCATGCATCAGGGATCAGTTCCACATGTACCTGACACAGAGAAAAGGAAGCATCTGAGCAATGCATCTGGTGCAATCATCCCTTGTGTACTTCACAAAACAACATGTGGGAGGGTGTAGCAATTAACAGTCAGGTAAAGATCCCGAAGGCTTCCAGCATCTCCACTATGGTAGTTTGGTATTTCCTCCCCTTTTTCCTAATATTTGTTCTTTATGGTCCTGACTGTTGACTGTTAGGGGCATAAAGGCGCTCATGTGCATTCCGCAGACTCTGGTCTTATCCTTTTTTGTCTGATGTTTGAACACAGGACCATGGCATCATTGATTTATAGTTTCAAGCCACTTTAAAGACTTTGTATTTTAGAGATGAAGAAACTGAGTTCCAGAGAGATTAAGAATTTTGCCCAAGGTCATACAGGTAGAGCCAGGATTTGAATCCAAGGATTCTAATAACAAATCCAGGAATTTTATACTGCCTCATATGGCCTCTCTAGACTATATTAAAATATGGGGTGATATGCAACTGATGATATATCTTATAGAATCAGCCTGTGTCCATGTACCAGACCTTCTGTGACAAAGTCAAATCCATTCCAGGAAATGTTCTCAGCAGTCACCATTATAACATAATATAAATGTACTCAATAATATAACAGTGCTAATGAAGCTATCTTCTTCTCACCTAGTCACTCTGGAAGGAATAATACATGCAGAGAACAGATTGAGAAAATGATTACATGAGGTACAGGAGACAACTATTCTTCAAATGGTGGATAAGGAGAACTAGGTGTAGCAGATGACAATGATAATCCTTCCCTTTTCCCATTTTTCTCTTGCCCAGAGTCCATTATAGTTTTTCTGCCTATTTTTTTTGTTTTTAATTTTTGGTTTTTTGTGGGTAGGAGGTAATTTATCACATTCTTCTCCCTTCTGCACCTATTGTACTCCTCTTTATCATCCCTTAGTTTTTTATATGTTATTCCCTCAAATTCACTGTAAACCCATATTCTCTGTCTATGTATATTCCTTACATCTGTACTGTTAGTGATAGTTTTTAAGATTTACAAGTATGATCTTCTCATGTAGGGATGTAAACAGATTAGCTCTATTGAATCCCTTATGTTTTCCCTTTTGACCTGTTTATGTTCCTCTTGGGTTTTGATATTGGAGGTCAACTTTTTTTTTGTTTAGTTCTGGTCTTCTCCTTATGAAGGCTTGAAATCCTTCTATTTCGTTGAATGACCATTTTTTTCTTGATGCGTAATTTTTGGTTGTAGTCCTAGCTCCTTTGTCCTCCAGAATATAATGTTCCAAGACCTCTGATTCTTTAATGCTGCAGGTGCCAAGTCTTGTGTGATTCTGATTGTTACTCTCCAATATTTGAATTGTTTCTTTCTGTTCACTTGTAGTATTTTTTCCTTTACCTGATAGTTCTGAAATTTGACTATACTGTTTCTTGGAGTTTTTATTTTGGGATCTCCTTCAGGAGGTGATCATGGATTCTTTCAATGCTTATTTTGCATGGTAGTTTTCCTGATAATTTCTTGAAAGACGCTGTCCAGGTCCTCCTTTTGATTATAGCTTTCAGATAGTCCAACGATTCTGATATTATCTCCCTTGGATCTATTTTTCAGGTCAGTTGTTTTTCCCATGATGTATTTTACATTTTCTTCCATTTTTTTCATTATTTTGAATTTGTTTGAATGATTCATTGTGTCTCATAAAGTCATTAGCTTCTACTTGCCTAATTCTAACTTTTAAGGTATTGTTTTCCTTAATTAGTTTTTGTACTTTCTTTTCCATTTGGCCAGTTGTATTCTTTAAGTAGTTGTTTTCTTCAGTGGATTTTTGTATCTTCTTTTCCATTTCACCAATTCTAATTTTAAGCAGTTTTTGAAGTTGTTGAGTCTTTTTTTTCATAATTCTCTCCCATCACTCTCATTTCTTTTCCCAATATTTCTTCTACCTCTCTTATGTGATTTTTAAGCTCCTTTTTGCACTCTTCCATGAGTTCTTACTGCTCTTCAGACCACTTCCTGTTTTTGTTTGGGGCTTTGCCCATAGGTATTCTGATATTATTATTATTGTCCTCTTCTAAGTTTGTGTCTTGATCTTCCCTGTCACCATAATAACTTTCTATGGTCAGATTCTTTTTTGTTGGTTTTTGCTCATCTTTTTTAGTCTTTTTCTTTTCTTTTAAATTTGAGTTCTGCTCTGTGGGTGGAAGGGATACTGTCTCAGCCTTCTTGTGCCAGTGGCTCAAGCCCTGGCTGTTTATCTGGTGCTGTGTTCATGTTGCCCTGAGGCCCACAGGGGAACCTAGTGTCTGGTGCTGTGTTGAGGGGTTAGGGTGAAGGTGGCTAACACTGCTGGAGGCTATAGGGGTCTGGCAGCTTACATGGTGCTAAGCTGAGGTCCTGCTGGTGGTGATTGCCATGTGCTGATGCCTGCTGGGGTGTTTTTTTTTTAGTTTGCCCAAGGCTACACTCAAACATGAGGTCTGGTGCTGGAGGGTTCTTGTTTGCCCAAGGCTGTTGCTGAAGTACATATAGGTCTGGCTGCTGGAGGGTGCCTGTTTGCCCAGGGGTACACTGAAGCACATGGTAGTTCTCAAAGCTGGATTCTACCAGTTCCCTTGGTTATGCTAATGCACATGGGAAAGGGGAGAGGTCCTTGTGTAGGCATTTGCCTGCTCTACATCACTGGCGCTCAGGATCTCTCCCTGTTTTGCTGAGGTGGGGTTGCTGCTGTCTTGCTGAGATGTTTCCTGTCCTGGACAGCAATTTACTGCTTACTCTGCCGTCTTGGTTCCTGAAAGCAGAAATCTTTGAAGGTGTAGTTTTAACAAAAAGAATAGTTTTAGAGACTGAGAGCTGTGTAAAACTTGAGGAGATTATAGAATTTTCTTGAGAACTGGTAAGCAGGGCAAGTGGTACCCCAGAGTTTAGTAAAACTAATAGACCTGACAATCCAAAGATTTGAGGAACAGAAGAGAGTTTGGAGTTTTGCCAAAAAGAGCAGAATGATGGTAGAAAGGGGGAAAGGAAGAGAATACTAAAAAGAAATTCCACCAGAGGCCTAGTACAGGATAGTAGAAAACTGATCAGTAGAAAACTGGTCAAAAAGAGATTACAGGGGACTGTTTGCTGGTACTGGGCACAAGGTTTGCACTGTTTGCAACTCTATTGAGCATACACAGCTCTGGGTTGCAGTACCAGGGCATAGAGGAGCACTTATGGTTGGTTGGTCACAAGGGAATGGAGGTCCTGATCACAGTTCCAGGACTGAGAGAAACTCTAGCACTTGTAGCTGTAGGGGAGCAAGGTCCTTTCATGGATAAAGATCAGAGCATGGACCAGCAGAGCAGTGACTGCACCTCTCCTCAGATCACACTACCTTGGAAGTACAAAAAACTTGCAGACTACCAGAATTAGCTCTGAAAACAGCAATGCAAAAAAGCCTGAAGCTTGGGACAGTGAAGTGAGCAGAACCCAACTTCAACATAAAGTGCAAAGTAAAAAAAAAAAAGGCTGAAAAATGAGCAAAAACAGAACAAACAACAAAAAAGAACTTGAGTACAAAAAACTACTACAGTGTCAGAGAAGACTAGGACACAAACTCAGAGAACAATTAGAAAATAGCTATAAGCTAATATCAAAGAAAACTTCTAATTGGATACAAAACTGACAAGAAAATCTGGAAGCATTAAAGAAAGAGATAATCATTTTACAGGGGGGAAATGGGGAAAAAGAAATGAAAATGATACAAGAAAATTATGAAAAGAGAATTAACAGCTTGATAAAAGAAGTACAAAAAATATTGAAGAAAATATTCCCTAGATCTCACTTAGGTCTTGTGAAGTTTGTGTGTGTGTGTGTGTGTGTGTGTGTGTGTGTGTGTGTGTGTGTGTGTGTGTG
>NW_020954641.1:38112488-38156331 GCF_900497805.2 Vombatus ursinus
GTGTGTGTGTGTGTGTGTGTGTGTGTGTGTGTGTGTGTGTGTGTGTGCATGCATGTGGGTTTTTTCTTGGGGTGGGGGAGAGAAGGGTGGAATCTCCAAAATGGTTTCTGGAGAATCAGATTCAAAATCAGGGGTTTAACAGGAGTTAGAGGAAATTTTATAACTCCAAGTTAGCTAATTTCTGGGACCAAGGACTTTTAGTTGGCACCAGGAGAAAGGTTGCTAAAGAAATACATCAGACATTAGCCTGAGACATTCTGCCAGAGTTTTTTGACTACATTGCTAGGTGAGGTGATTTCTACATACACTGAACTAAAAGAGCTATAATTCTCTTTACCATGAAAAGGCTTTCTAGCCATTGTTCTTCATTAGATGTTAGTAAAGAGCCACAGTTCAGCTTGAAGAGCTTAAATGGCAAAAACCTAGTAGAAGGTAAGAGAGAGCAAGTTAGTAATCCCAAGAAAAGTGGACATACCCAGGACAGATGATGTGATGGAGAGCAGGGACAAACATATCCACTGGAGAATGCTCTATTAATATCACCATAGGACACTGGCAGTTCTGTGGCATCAGAGGAGTGAGATACCTTAGCCATAGATGCATGTTGGTGTCATGGCCCCATATATGTTACTTCCACATATTTGCTCTGAACATGTAGCTCCTGGCATGTGCCAATACACATCCAATACATGCCTATACTCATTCCATTTGGGTTCCCTCCATGTGTGTTTCCTGGTCATGCATATTCTTTCTGTGGATACCCTCCTATGCTATGGTATACTAACCTATAGCAGATTATATATCCCATGTATTCAGGTAAAGATCTTTTCTTTTAACTTTATTTGCCATACTGTTCTATTAAATGTCCTTTCTTTTGAACAAATGTGTCTCTTGGTTGTCTGGTAAAAGGAAACATATTGATGGGGGTCTGGGTTATTAAGTTTTGGGTTTACTTGCTCACTTTTGGGGGTATTAAACCAGAGAATACCTCAAAACTGGGATACATTCCTGGGGGGCTATATGTGAGAGGTCACAAATACTACAGACATTTACCTTTCCAAATCAATTATTTCGTGCCAAAGCATAGGTCTGAGACAATCTGATATTGAAAGGTCATGAGGCATGATTACTCTTTCTCTTTCATTTAACATCCTACTTTAAATATTAGAGATCCAGATTGTACATTCTAGGTAGAGGAAAAACTGGCATGAAGAGCTAGCACAGGGTCTTCACATAATGGAATATTATCTACCCTCAGTAAGGTGCATGGGTGAGCTTAATTTCAAGTGGTCAGATGGATGTTTCTTTCATACTTTATGACTTATAGTCAGGCATGCTGACTGGCTAGGGTTAGAGTTATCTAGTTTGGAATTATGTTCTAAAAGAAAACCAACTAGCCCCTGTGGTTCTTTTACTCAATGCTCCAGGTGCTAGGTGTCTTTGTTAAATTTGCATACACTATGTGTTGGACTGATTTTGTTGTAACTTATACCAGGTGTGTATAAAAATGAGTCTCCTCTCTTTAAATGATAAGTTGCTAAATCATCCACCTAATCCAAAAGTACAAACTTAACCTCTAGTGCTAGCTATATTATTCAGACAAGCAGTGCCAATTCAATTGACAATAGCAAATATGATAAAGGGTAGGGTACAGATGAGGAGCTAAGCCCTTTTTGGGATTTGTTCCAACCCTGAAATCATAAGGGGTTCATCACTAACCTTACTGAAACAGTAAGGAGTTCCCTTATTAACCACTGTTAATAAGAACAAACAATGCCTGCAAAAATCCACTGGGCCATATTAAATCTATTCTGATAGGGTCACAATTCACCTTCGTGTCACTTAGATTAATCCCAGTGTTATTCTCTCAGCACATCACAATTAACTAGACTCCCTGTTGTTCCATATTCAGACAACTGCTCTGAGCTGAAACATTCTTCAACATCATAATCAACCAATACTCAGTTACTTTGGCAACTGGGCACTTTCTCTTAAACACAGACTAGAAAAAAGCTTAAGCTTGATTCTTAGGGAGAATAATATCTTACTCCTTTCTTAAACAGTGGGAGATGTAGGAAATAGAGTTCTATGGCTGAGGAGGTAAAGGAGAAAATCCCCATTACTAGTGAATGACTATCTGGAAAGCTGTAGACACACATTCATTAAGTCCTTTAGATAATATTCAGTATTCAACACTCAACAAATCTTCTTGTGATTTGGTTTTATCATCTATAAAGTAACAAGATTGTATTAGATGGCCTGTGAGCTTCTTCCCAGTTCTACATCTTGTAATATGATTCTACTTATATAATTGAATAAACATTTATTAAACATTCAATAGGTGGCATTCAAAAGAGACTGTGTGACATAGTTGGCAGGTCTTGGAGTCAAGAAGACCTAGGTCAAATCTCACCTAAGTAGATGGCTGACCATAAGCAAACTCCTTAATTTCTCAAAGTATCAGACAATTCTCTCAGGCTTATCTACTGAGTTTATTGTTGGTACAGCTAGTTCCCACACAGATAAATCACAGAGCATCTGAGGGACTAAGAAAGATAGAGTTTAGATAAGCAATTATTCCTACCATCATGCACCTTATAGTCTATCTGGGTACTAGATACATACACAAAGATTATAATATCTACTATTACAGAAGAAGTGTATTAGAATACAAAGAAAAGTACTTTGTGACTTCAAGTAGGGCAAGGGAGTAACAACCAAAGGGAAAATGGAGAGAAGGCTCCATAGAGAAGTGGTATTCAGATTGGACTTTAAAGGATAGATAGAAATGAAATAAATGGAGAAGGGAAGAACATTCTAGAAAAGGGGAATGACTCAATCAAAGCCATGGAGACCTCAGAGGATAGTGACTTTCTTAAAAAAAAAAAATAGATTCTATCTTACCATCCTGTTCAAAGTATGTAATAATTTATAAAAGGAAATGATAGAGTTTTCTGTGGTAATATAGCTCTTTGGGGGGGGGGGGGAATCAAGGAAGAGCATGAAGTTTGGACTTGGAAATTCTAGATTTCAACCCCAGCTTAGCTCCTTGTGTGTGACAATGGGCAAGTCACCAGTCCTCTCTGGGTCTTGATTTCAAGTCAAGTCAAGTGAACACCTACTATGTTCCAGGCACTGGACTAAGCATGAGGGATACAAAGAAATGGAAAAGATAGTCCCTATCCTCAAGTATCACAGAATAATGAGGGAAATAATATGCAAAACTATATAGAAATAAGATATAAATGGAATACATTCAGAGAAATTTCAGAGGGAAGGTTCAGAGTAAGATTAAACAAGATAGGAAAGGATTCCTGTAGAAGGATAGATTTTGACTGAGATTTGAATGAAAACAAAGAAATGAGAATAAGGAGATGAGAAGGGAAAGAATTCCAGACATGGGGGTAGCAAGTAAAAATGCCCAGGATTGAAGATGAAGTTTCTTTTCCAGGATTAGCAAGGAGCCAATGTTATTGTATCACAAATTGCATGGAGAAGAGTTAAGGTATAAGAATACTGGAAAGGTAGAATGGATAAAGTTATGAAGGGTTTTAAAAATCAAATAGAGGATTTTCTATTTGATTCTCAAGATAAGGAGCCACTGGAGTTTATTAAATAGGGAACAGTGGAGTGAGATAATCAGAACTGCACTTTAGGAAGATCACTTTGACAGTTGATTGGAGACTCAGGACCAGACTAGGGAAAGACAATACAGAGATATCATTCAACAAACTGTAGTCCAGCCTTGAGGTGATGAGGGCCTAGCTGCAGTTTCAGAAGAGAAAATAGGGCATATATAAGAGAAGTTATGAAGGTAGAAGTTTCCTTACATATGAATCAAGGGCATTATATAAGATGATCTTAAGGTCCAGTTCAGCTCTAAATTATGTGTTTTGGGGATGATGTTTACTAGTCCAGGTTGGCTGGAACATAGGAAATAAATACTTTGAGTTATAACTGGAAAGGTAGGGTAGAGCCCAGTTATTAAAGGCTTTAAATACCGGGATGAAGCATTTGAATTTTATTTGAAAATCATTAGGCAACTATGTGATATAGTGAAAAGAGTACTGTACCTAGAGTCAGAAGACCTGGGTTCAAAATCTGCCTCTGCCACTTAAAATCCATATGATCTATATGCTTAATTTCTATGGGCCCTCAATTTTCTCCTTAATAAAATGAGGGTTTATAATTAATAATGTCTAGTCCTCATACTAAAGTTCTTAAGCATATATATTGATAGTCTCTCAAGTACTTTTAATTTGCAAGTTCCTCATTCTAGCCTTTTCCCATGACCCAGAACAGGTTCAGTGCTAAAGCAGTACTCCACCTCAACTACACCCAGAGATGGTCTTATCATCACCGAAGTATGTTCTACTTCCAGATTCCCAAATTCCAAAATTTCTTTATGTAATCATAATCTTTTATCATTCTATTTTCCCCTCTACCTTAAGACTCCCAATCCTGTTCTTTTTCCTTGTCATGACTGTCAATCCCTGCACAACTCAGTTTCTTCCTATACCGTCATCCTGGCATTGACTACTCTTCTCTTTTGCTTATCTCTATCCCTTAGTAAATGAGTTCAACTCTACACTTTCCTCTAAATTCAAGCTCCTTCTTTCTTTATCCTATCACCAATCACACCTTGCCAAGCCCCAACCATCTTCTGCCTCTACTCCTACTGAATTGAGCTAGAAAAAATCATGAAACCATGCAGTTTGGGATCACTATAGATTTGTTACATAATCTCAACTGGGCTCCCACTGAAGAAAAATATTCCTTTTTCACTTCCCTAAATAGTTTACTACCCCATCCACCACAGAAGCTATTCCAAATGCTTTAATCTTCTTAAATCCCCCATGTCACCCCATCCACCTCCCCTGCCCAACTCTCTTAGCTGAGCACTTTGTCTCATAACTGAAAAATTGAAGCCATTCAGTAAAAGCTTTCTTTCCCCTCCTCCTCATTTCACTTCACTCAGATCTTTCCCCCTTTATATCCTCCTTTATCCGTTTCTCACCTAAAGAGATGGTCCTTCTCCTTGCCAAGATAGATATCTCAATAGGCACTTTGATCCTATTCAAATCTCTCCAGCAAATTTGTCCTCACGATGACCTCCAATCTCTCTAACCTTCAGTTCTTTCCCAGGCCATCACATCTGGACTGGCTATCTTCCATACTCTTACATTAATCTTAAATTTCTCCCTATGTACTGGCTGCTTCCATGTTGACGATCAACATGCCCATCTATAAATAATACTTCTTCATCTATAAATAACTTTCACTTGATCTGACCATCCCCATTATTGTTCTTTATATTTCCTCCTTTTGTGGCTAAATACCTGGAAAAAAAAACATTTAAAATTAGTACCACCACTTCTCACACTCTTTTTTATTTTCAGGTTATACATGTGCAGTTATGCAAAACACTTCCATAGCAGTCATGTTGTGAAAAACTAGCTCTATTTCCCTTAATCCTATCCCCCCCATTTATTCTATTCTTTCTTTTGACCCTGTCCCTTCTCAGAAGTGTTTACTTCTGATTACCCCCTTCCCAATTTGCCCTCCTCTCTATCATCCCCCTGCTTTCTTGTCCCCTTCCCCCCCTATTTTCCTGTAGGGTAAGATAGATTTCCATATCAAATTGAATGTGTGTGTTATTCCCTCCTGAAGCCAATTCTGATGAGAATAAGGTTCACTCATTCCCTCTCACCTTCCCCTGTTTCCCCTTCACTGTAAGAGCCTTTTCTTTTCTGTTTTTTGTGAGATAATTTACCCCATTTTACCTCTCCCTTTCTCCTTCTCCCAGTATAATCCTCTTTCACAACTTAATTTCATTCTCTAGATATCACCCCTTCATCTTCAACTCACCCTGTACCCTCTATCTATCTATCCATCTATCTATCTATTTATCTATCTATCTATATGCATACATATAATTTTTTTCCCTCCAACTACCCTAATACTGACAAAGGTCTCATGAGTTTCAAGTATCATCTTTCCATGCAGGAATGTAAACAGTTCAACCTTAATAAGTCTCTTATGATCTCTCTTTCCTGTTTACCTCTTCATGTTCCACTTGAGTCTTGTACTGGAAAGTCAAATTTTCTATTCAGCTCTGGTTTTTTCATCAAGAATGCTCAAAAGTCTTCTCTTTCACTGAATGACCATTTTTTTCCCTGAATGATTATACTCAGTGTTGCTAGGTAGGTGATTCTTGGTTGTAATCCTATCTCCTTTGCCCTCCGGAGCAATTCCATGCCCTCTGGGCCCTTAATGTAGAAGCTGCTAAATTGTGTGTTACCCTGATTGTGTTTCTACAATATTATAATTGTTTCTTTCCGGCTGCTTGCAATATTTTCTCCTTGGTCTGGGAACTCTGGAATTTGGCTACAATATTCCTAGGAGTTTTCCTTTGGGGATCTCTTTCAGGAGGAGATCAGTGAATTCTTTCAATTTCTATTTTGCCCTCTGGTTCTAAAATATCAGGGCGGTTTTCCTTGATGATTTCTTGAAAGATGATGTCTAGGCTCTTTTTGATCATGGCTTTCAGATAGTCCAATAATTTTTAAATTCTCTCTCCTGGACCTATTTTCCAGGTCAGTTGTTTTTCCAATGAGATATTTCACATTGTTTTCTAATTTTTCATTCCTTTGCATTTGTTTTACAGTGTCTTGATTTCTCATAAAGTCACTAGCTTCCAATTGCTCTATTCTAATTTTTAAGAAAGTATTTTCTTGAGTAAACTTTTGGACTTCCTTTTCCATTTGGCCAATTTTGCTCTTTAGGTCATTCTTCTCCTCATGTCTTTTTGGACCTCTTTTGCCATTTGGGTTAGGCTATTTTTTAAGGTGTTATTTTCTTCAGTATTTTTTTGGGTCTCCTTTAGCAAGCTGTTGACTTGTTTTTCATGATTTTCTTGCATCACTCTCATTTCTCTTCCCAACTTTTCCCCTACTTCTCTTACTTGCTTCTCAAAATCCTTTTTGAGCTCTTCCAAGGCCTGGGACTGATTTATATTTTTCTTGGAGGCTTTGGATGTAGGAGCTTTGACTTTGTTGTCTTCTTCTGGTTGTGTGTTTTAATCTTTGTTACCAAAAAAAGATTCTATGGTCTGACTCTTTTTGTGAGGTTTGCTCATGATCCCAGCCAATTACTTGAGTTATAAACTCTTTGTTAAGGTAGAGGTCTGCTTCCAATATGGAGAATGTACTATCCCAAGCTTTGGGGGTTTGTACAGCTGTTTCCAGAGATACTTCTAGGGACCTGTAAATTTTCAGTTCTTCCAAGGTGGTATGATAATGGGCGAGGTGTTTACTCCTTTCCTGGCCTGTGCTCTGGTCTATGAGTGACCACAAGAATTCTTTTGTGTCTTGGAACTGTGAGGAGGATTTCCTCTTCACCACCATTACATGCTCCACCATGCCAGTGCTCCTCTTCGCCCCAAGACCACCACCCAGAATTGTGACCCAGATCCAAGCATGGGCAAAGCAAGAGAATCCTGTACCAGCAAAGAGATCCCTGCAATCCCCCTCTAATCAGCCACTTGATTCCCCCTCAGTCTGTGGACCAGAAGCTCAGGAAGCAGCTGCCACCCCTGGGCCACACTCCAGAACTGGGTCTGGGACCTAACTTCTCTCTCTCACTGCAGAAACAGACTTTTCCCACTGACCTTCTAAGTTGTCTTTGGAGTTCGTGGGTTGAGAGTTCTGGGAACCACCACAGCTGCCTGCAATTCAATCCTTTGAGGCCTGCTCCAGGTTCACTGGGACCTGCATGCCCACACTGCACTGCACTCTTCTCCCAGCCTGGCGTGATATACCTTTCCAATCAACCATCCAGGTTGTCTTGGGCTGGAAATTTGTTTCACTCTGTCTTTTTGTGGGTTCTGCTGCTTTAGAATTTGTTTAGAGTCATTTTTTTACAGGTATTTGGAGGGGTATGGGGGAGAGCTCAAGCAAGTCACTGTTTTCACTCTGCCAAATGGCTTCGCCCCTTCTCACACTCTTTTCTAAGCTTTATTCAGTCTTATCATTAAACTGAAATTGTTGCCTCCAAAATTACCAAAGATCTAACTACCAAATCTAATGACCTTTTCCCAATCCTGCTCCTTCTTGACCTATCTGCAGCCTTTCACACTGTTGATCACTCCTAATTTATTTATGACACTGCTCTCTATTTGTTCTCTGCTTACTTGTCTGAATATTCCTTTCAAGGCTCCACTGGCGTCCTTTCATCCAGGTCATGCCCACTAACACTGGGTATCCTCCAGTACTCTGTCCAGAGCCACCACTCTGGTGCAGATCCCCATCACCTTGATCTTCTCTTCTCTCTCTACACTATCTCATGTGGTGATATCATTGGTTCCCATGGATTCAATGATCTCTATGCACATAAATCTCAGATCTATTAATCCAGCCCTAATATCCAATCTCATTTTGCCATCTAAATATTGGACATACTGATCTAGATGTCTTGTACATATCTAAAACTTCACACTTCAAAACAATTTATTATCATTTTCATCAGATTCTCCTCTCTTCTAACCTTCTCTATTATTGTCCACTATTGAGGACACATTTTCCTCTCAGTAACCTAGATTCACAATGTCAGTGTCATCCTTGACTTGTCACTCACATATACCTCACTTATCCAATCTGTTCCCAAGTCGTATCAATTCTACCCTACCAATATTCCTTATATATGTTTGAAATTCTACTCTCACAGAAATCATACTGTTACAAGCCCTCACTACCTCATTCCTGGACTACTTCAATTACCTTCCGGTTGGTCTCTTTGTTTTCCATGTCTCCATATTCTAATCCATCTTCCATAAAGTTACCAGAGTGATCTTCTTAAAGCACAGGTCTGACTATGCCTTCTCCCAACTCAATAAACCACAAATGCTCCTTATTTCCTCCAGAATCAAATATAAAATCCTCTGTTTGCCTGGTAAAGCCCTTCATAACCTGAACTCTTCCTATCTCTCCAGTCAAATACTCTATAATCTAGCAATAATAGCATTCATACTGTTTCTAGCAACTCTTGATTCTGTACCTTTTTGCTCACTTCTTGTTCCCCATGCTTGGAATGTTCTCCCTTCTCAGCTCTACCTCCTCGATTCCATAACTTTCTTCAAGACTTAGATTGAATTCCACTTCCTGTAAGAGGTCTCTCCTGATCTACTCTTCTTCAATCCACCCCCATGTCCCATGTTCAATTTCTAGTGCCTTCACTCAAAGATTATCTACTATTTACACTGTATATGTCTATATGTACATAGTTGCTTGTGCGTTATCTCTCCTATTAAAATGTGACTTCTATGTGGGCAGGGAGAGTGTTACCTTTCTTTGCATCCCTAGTACTTAGTGCAATGCCTGCCATATAATAGGTACTTTATAGATGCTTATTGACTTGAATGACTTGAGTTTCCTGCTCTACTTCTGAAAATGATTATGAAGATGATGAAATTTTTTCTTAGTATAATCAGATATATACACTCAACAAGTGACTAACTTGACTGCATCTACATAACAGTAAAGCAACCAGGTTAAAAAAAGTTTGAAATCAAGAGAACAGTCTGTTTAACCTGTACCATGCCATATTAACTGGCTTGACTGATTTTTTTCCCTTAGCGTTTATTACCTTGAGCAGTTATTTATCAACCTGTATAATCATGTCTGTGCTTGTCTGACAGCCATCATAAATCAACCTTCACCATTTCAGGGTGGGGCATGTTCTCTCACCATAGAAGCCCAAAAGAGGATCAGTCTGAATAAAATTTCTGCCCTTTGACACTCAAGGTTTAGCTTTCCTTCCCAGCACCATTTGGAAATCAGTCTCTTTATCACTCCAACCCCACAGTTTAGAGAACTAGAGTTTTCTCTTTGTGATAGATGAGTCTTGGTAGAGAAAAGCAGAAAAATGAAGTTGCTTGAGCACAATATCCTCATTCCCAGAAGCTTTCATATCTTGAATAGTGTCACAGACTCTATCAGCAAAAAGAGTGCTTCAGAAAAGTAGCCAATGCAAGCAAACACACATATCCAGCATCTAAATTAAATCCTCCAGTGGCATTAAATTTCCTCCAGAGCCCTAAGCATAAGTATCCCATGCTTCAAAAGTCATAAAAGTTTGAATTTAGCAGGAGATTGAAAGGACTGGGTTGAACGCTTGAATGCAATGGCAATTTGAACTTCTTTTCAAATTTTCTACTCCATGCAGTTTTCCTAGAATTGATCTTATGCCCTTTAATGAGTGGAGAATCAAGATTGGTATCATTGAAAGGGATAAGCTGAAGTTGGTAAAAAGTAAATGTATTTAGTGCCTTGCTGAAGCCACAGGAGGCAGTTCAGTGATGACAAGGCTGAGAGGCATTAGAGCATGATCAGACTTCATGTCTGATTTTTTTTACTCTCTTTCAAACACTGTACACACAGCAGGAGATAATCTAAGCTGGGGCTGGGAGAACATGAAGAAGTGCTTTAAAGAATACCTGTCACATAATAGGAACTCACACAATATTTGGTGAAAGAAGGAAGGAAGAAAGGAAAGAAGGAATGAGGGAATGAGTGAACGAGTAAATTGATTACAGAATCTTCCATTTTGGGACTCCCTCACCTCCAGGATTTTATATAGATATAAACAGCCAAATGTCCATCCAGAACAGTAAACAACTGCAACTTCTAGTTGATAAAAATTGGTTAAACAATGTGGAAATTAACCAAGATTTACCAGAACCCTTTTTCTCCCCTATACATTAGGGGTATGCTGGTAAATGTTTAATAACCAGCTCACTAGAAAAGGAAAAAAACCCTATACCCACAATACACTTTTAAGTTTCATCTCCATTATTAATGTTTTCTCCATCACTTTCTTAAATCTAGACTGTCTACAAAACTGTAAATCAGACTCTGATATGTAGCATTTGCTGATTTCCAAAGTGTCTGTCTTATGCTGAAATGTAATTATCAGCTCTCAAGAACCAGTTAGGAGGAATACCAGCCCTACCTCTAAAAACAAATATCTCTGTTTAGTATTTAAAGCCTTTCAGAGTCTGTCTCCAGCCCATCTCTAGGGACTTATTTTAACCTTATGCATTTTATATTTTATCAAAGTCTCTACCTGCTCTCTTTCCTCTCTGTCCCCCCACCCTCTGCCACTATACACTATAATTCATCTCTTGCCTACGTGCCTTTGCACAAGCTGTCCCCCAGTACTGGGATGCCAATCCTCCTCATTTATGGCTCTTGGAATGTCTAGTTCCCTTCAAAGCTTATTTCAAAATGCCACCTCCCACACTCTCACAAAACGACTTTTTAAAAAAATTCCTATTTATTAGTGTTTTATCTCACGGGGCTCTCTTCTAGATCCTCTTCTCTTCCCCCTCTATAGTATTTCACTTAGTGATCTCATCAGGTCGCATGGATTCAATTATGATCTCTGATTCTCAAATCTACTTTTCCTGCTCTAACCTCTGTGCTGATCTCCAATCTCCCATCTCCAACTGCCTATTGAACATCTCAAACTGGATACCTTAAACTCAATATATCTAAAACTGAACTCATCGTCTTTCCCCCCAAAACCTTCCTCCTTCCAAATTTCCCTGTTACTAGTAAGGGCACTTTCATCCTCCCAGTTTCCTAGGCTTGTAAATTAGATGTCATCCTGGACTTCTTACTCTCTCTCACCCTATCTCACCCCTAATATCTCATCTGTTTCCAAATCCTGTCAATTTTACCTTTGTAACATCTCTTGAAAATGTCCTTTTCTCTCCTCTGATACTGCTACCACCCTGGTACAATCTCTCAGCACCTCATGCCTGAGCTATTGCAATAGCCTGCTGGTTGGTTTGTCTGCCACTAGTCTTTTCTTACTCCAGTCTATCCTTCACTTGGCTGTCAAAGTGATGTTCCTAAAGCATATGTCTGACCACGTCATCTCCCTACTCAATAAGCACCAGTTGCTCCCTGTAGCCTCTGGGATCAAAAGAAAATCTTCTGTTTGATGTTCAAAGCCCTTTATAACCTGTTTTCCCACACTTTTCCTGTCTTCTTACACTTATATACCCCCTACACCCTCCATGTACTCTTTGATCCAGTGATATTGGCATCTTTGATGTTTCTTAAAGAAGACACTCTGTTACAACTCTGGACATCTCCACTGGCTGTCTGCCAAGCATAGAATGTTTTTGTCTTCCTCTATGGTTCTTTGCTTTTCTGTCTTCCTTCAAGTCCCAGTTAAAATTCTGCCTCTTACAGAAAGTCTTTCTCTATCCCCTTAATTCTAATATCATCCCTCTGTTGACTATTTCCAATTTATTCTGCACATAATTGTGGGAGGGGTTTTGTACATAGTTGTTTGAATGTTGTCTCCATCAGATTAATAGGTCCTTGTGAACAAAGATCGTCTTTTGCTTTCTTTATTTTTTTATTGACTGACTAAAAGGATTCTGTATCCTCAAAGAAGGAATCACTTGTTTATACTTCAGAAGTGAATATGAGAATATATAAGTACTAAAATGAATAAGATCAATAGGTCAGGAATAGAGGAAGTAGATATGAATAGTGATGGTAGGTGACTTCCTTTCAGGAGCCTTGAGACAGTTATTTGCCACATTGACATAAACAAAATAGAAGCCTGCTCCCTTCCTGAGGAATATGTACAAGATATAATGTAGACTATCCCAGGATTTGTCAAACCTGATAACTTTGACTCACTTCTGGTAATTTGCTTAAGAAAAAATGATACTACCAAAAGGAATCTTTAGAACATTTATTACTAAGGATTATTCACTCCTAGGCAAAAAATGAAAGGCTATGTATTCATTAATTCAGTTAAGAGAAAGTTAGGGTCTTGAATAAAAGGAATAGAGATGTGGTAAGTGAACAGAAGAAATAGAAGAGGATGAATTTCTAACCACGATTTTGGTTTAAATTTAAGAGTATAGGCGTGATGGATTTTTGGCCAGATGTACCTAGCAAGGGCTGGGAGCAAGGTATTTACCTAGAATCTTGCAAGCCTAATCCAAGGAATTTTACTGTAAAAAGGAAGGAGAGAGAAAATTTCTTATATATCTCTACCATTCCATCTTAAAAATTTGTGATACAGAATGATAAGAAGGCCAGAAACACTTGCACCCTGATTCTCAGGAAAGTATATGGAAAAAGGTTCAAAGAAAGCTTAGGTAGCACCCCATGGCCTAAATTTATATAGGGGAAGTTGGCCCAGAGAGAGCAAATTTTTGAAAGCAAGATTTTAAAACAATAATAATAACAACAACAACAAAGAGAAATAATTATAAGGAACAATAAAATGGGGTTTTGCTAAGGAAATATTTTAGGAAGGACATTCACAAACAGGAAAGGAGGGGAGCCAGAATGGTGAAAGGCCTCAAACTCACGTCATATGCCATATGAGAATTATTTGAAAAAATTGGAGGTGTTTAACCTAAAAAAGAAAAATTTTAGGAAGGGCATCTTTACTACAAAATGTTATTTATTTGTACATGTTAATATGTACATAACTAATTTGTACATACCTTGACATATGAAGGGATATCATGTAGAAGATCAATTAAACTTGTTCTACTTGGCCGAATGAGATAGAACTAAGAATTTGCACATAGGTAAATTTAGCTTGATGCAATGAAAACATCCTAATAATGAGAGCTGTCCAAATGGGGAATTGGTCAACTTGAGAATTAATGGGTTTCATCTCATTGCAAATCTTTTAAGCAAAGGCTAAATAACCCCTTATCCAGGATGTCATTAAAAGCACTTTGTGTGGATCAGAATGAATGGCATCTAAGGTCTCTTCCAACTCATAGATATTTTTGATTAATTTTTATATTGGGAGATATTTCCATTCAACTCACTGAGCATGGCAACCAAAATCAAGGCATAAATCAACAAAAGGAAAGTTTTAATCAACTTAATTCTGAAAACCATGATGGCTTCACTTTATAATCTATAAAGTCATCACTGAAGCTGGCTAGAGTCCTGCTAATTAGTGAACACCACAAGAAGTAGATAATATTTCTTCTAATCAAGGCAACCTAGCCATATGGTCATCATTCAAATACTAATTGGCTAAAGTAATGATATTCACTCCATCCTTGGCCAGAGAGTTATTTTAAGAGAAAAGTTGAAGTGAGGACTTTTCATTTATTGTTCTTACTTCATACCCAGCTTGATATGCCTTTCTTTACACTCAGATAGTGAATTCTTGTGACTACTTCTAAGAGGTGCTAGACAGTAATCATGAGAGTGAAGATGGTAAGTAATAGAACTCATACTCTTCTCACAAGTCTGAAGTATGAATCTTCAGCCATCTCCCAAGCATTTTCTAATGATCCTGACTCCTAGGAAAGGCCATGAATATAAGCACCATCTATGGCTCCAAGTTATTACAGTGGAATAAAAAAAATGGAGTTTCATCCAGACAAATGATTTATTTAGCAATGCAAATGGTTGCAGAAACAAATTAGGTCCAAGGATCTTGTAACTAAAGACATAGACCATTGGTTTCTATACAGTTAATATATAATTTGGAGTGAGTGAAAAATAGTAAAAACAGAATGTAAAGACTGAAACACCCAGTTTCTTATTAATGGAGGGGATCAGGAGACATTGATGTGAGAGGGAAAGGGGTAGTTTTGTAACTCCTTAAGTTGGGTAACAATTGGGAAGGAGAGTAATCTTGTGACTTCCCCAAAATCAGGTGACTTCTATGAAGCTGAGATTTAGCTTCACAAAATGGTGGATAAAGGGAAACATAGAATTGATCATGCTAGTTTTAATGTAATACCACATACAAAACAACCCATAAAATCAAAGAAAAGTGAATATTAGAGGTAGATAGAACTTCTGCATATAAACTGATGGACTCTTCCCAAATCAGATAAGGTTCCATTATCTGCATTGTATGAGGTTAAGTGACTCAATCCCACAGATTAAAAATAATGAAGGGGAATAGTGAAGATGGAATGAAACCCAAATCTTGGACCTCCTGCTAATGGTGTTTTTAACAATCCATTACTTTTTTCTTTTTTTTTAAAATATAGTTTTATTTTTTTCCAATTACAGGTAAAGAGAGTTTTAAAAACACATATCTATATCTGTATCTACCTATATGCGTGTGTGTATTATTTTCCCCAAGTTACATATTAAAACAATTTTTAACATTTGATTTATTTCAGGTTTTAAGTCCTAAATTCTATCCCTCCCTCTTTCATTCCCCTCCCTTCTCCCCTCCTTGAGATGGTAAGTGATCAGATATGTTATATATGTGCAATCATGTAAAACATTTTCATATTAGTTATTTTACACAAAAAGACTTGAATAAAAGAAAAATAAAGAAAGAAAAAGTGAAAAATAGCATGCTTCAGTCTATATTCAATCAATATCAGTTATTTCTTTGGAGGAAGATAATATGCTTCATTATTAGTCCTTTGGGATTGTCTTGGATCATGATATTGTTGATAAGTTATATTATTCACAGTTCTTCATCAAACAATATTACTATTAATGTGTCCAATGTTCTCCTGGTTCTGTTCACTTCACTTTGCATCAGTTCATGTAAGTCTTCTCAGGTTTTTCTGACATCATCCTGTTCATCCTTTCTTATAACACAATAATATTTCATCATAATCATACACCACAGCTTGTTTAGTCAATTGATGAGCATTCCTTCAGTTTTCATTTCTTAGCCACCACAAAAAGAATGTCTTTAAGTAGCAATCCATTGCTTTATTGATTGAACTGTAACAGCCCAAGATTCTCTCAGGACTTTAAAATTTCTGCTCTTCTTTTGCTATCTATAGATTTATGGAAAGTAAGCTTCCTTTGTAAACATTCCTTTCTTTCCAGTGGGAATGATCAAAAAGGATCAACATTGAAGAGGGTTTTCATTTCCTCATGTTGAAATAATAATAAGATTACATGATCTCTAAAGTCCCTTCCAGATCTAACTATCATGATCCTATCTGCAAATAAAGATAAATAAAATCAGAGGATCATAGCTTTAGAGCAGGAGGAGACTTAAGAAGTCATTGAGTAATTCCTCATTTTGTTTATAAAGAAACTAAAGGCCTGGAGATTAAGCAATTCTTCCAAGATCACATGACTATTAAGTGAACGAGTTGGGATTCAAACCCAGGTCCTCTGACTCCAAATCTTCTTTTCTTCAAGTTTGAAGATCTGAGGTAAAAAGACCATAAAGATGATGTCATCATGAGAGAATGAGAAATTTAAAAATATTTGTGACAGATCTAATTTTAGACAATCTTGGCATTTCAGTTATAATTAAAACCAGAAGGCAAAAGAAAGTTGTGACAAAATGGAAAGAAGGCATGCAAGTTCTCCTTGGAAGACAAATGAAGGAATGGGCATAGTTAAGTTTCTGGAATCACAGGCTCTGAATGGAAGGTCATCTAATGTAATTCTCTCATTTTACTGATAGGCAAACTGAGACCCAGAGATATCACCTAAGAACACATAGGCAATAAGTAACAGAAGCAGGATTCAAACCCAAGTATTCAGAAACCAGACCTTTTTGATATTTTTAAAATTGTTTTAATAATTATTTTTGCTTAATTTTTTTTCAATTACATGTAATTACATTCAGCATTCACATTTTGCTGCTGTTGTATACAATGTTCTCCTGGTTCTGCTCACTTAACTCAGCATAAATTCATGTAAGTCCTTCCAGGTTTTTGTGAAATCCACCTGCTCATCATTTCTTATAGCATGATAGTATTCCATTACATTCATATACCACAACTTGTTCAGCCACTCTCCAATTGCTGGGCCTCTCCTCAATTTTCAATATTTTGCCACAACAAAAAGAGTTGCTGTAAATATTTTTGGTACATGTGGGTCCTTTTCCTTTTTATGATTTTTTGGGGAGATAGATCTAGTAGTGGTATTGCTGGATCAAATGGTACGCGCAGTTTTATAGCCCTTTGAGCTTAGTTCCAAACTGCTTTCCAGAATGGCTGGATCAGTTCACAACTCTACCAACAATGCCTTAGTGTTCCAATTTTCCCACATCTTTTCCAATATTTATCAGTTTCTTTTTCTGTCATATTAGCCAATCTGATGTGTGATGTGGTACCTCAAAGTCATTTTAATTTGCATTTCTCTAATCAATAGTAATTTTGAGCATTTTTTCATATGATTATAGAAAGCTTTAATTTCTTCTTTTGAAAACTGCCTGCACAAATTCTTTGATCATTTATCAATTGGATAATCAAAACCTTTCAATTGTTCCACACTGCTCCTGACCTGCTGCTACTAATGAGTTTGTGTGCCTGAACTAATGTACTAGGAAATCTTGGTAGCCATAAATGAGCAACTATCATGACAAACCTGAATTGCAAATGTACATAAGGATAAGAACAGAGTATAATATCATCTAACTACACAGATTCTAGATGCATACATATTTATATGAGCTTTTTAGTTTTTTTTGTGGAAATTATTTCCACTTTCATCTTTACATTATCTTATTTTATAAAATTAACTTGAACTGACACAAACATCCTTTTAGCAACAATCAACGTAATTAACTGTTACAATTTCCAAAGTGGCAGAAGTATTGAAGCAAAAAAAAAAAAAAAAAACCTCTGTTCAAAAAGACAAATTGGGCAAAAGCTTATACTAATTAAAATTGATTCTGGGCAGTATCCTTTTAAAAATTAAATTACATTATACTAAAAATGTTGCTGAAAAAATGTTAAAAACTAAATCTTGTGCATTTACAATTGACTACTATCCATTCTGAATGAGAGGGGTCCCCACAGTTTGCTTATTTTTCCCAATTAATACTTTTTCTTCTTAAGGATCATAATTAGAGTCTATCATCTGAGTGGTATATAAGAGATTTAATTGCTTGTAGGAGAGTCTACACTTACATATCTTGTACTGTGTTGAGGAAGAGAGAGGAAGGGACATGGTGGATAGAATACAAGCCAGGAAGACCTAGATTAAAGTCCCAACTCTGACATATAGTAGCTTCATGACCCCGGGTAAATCACTTCACTTCCTAGTAGAGGCAACTCAAAAATCTGACTTGAATTTATAAAGGGAGTTTGCTCATCTATGAATTCTTATATGAATGAAATCAGTCTAGTCCCTATTCCAACAAATACATACATACTTTGTGTTAACTACCTGATAAATATTTCATAAGTAGATAGATATGTATATGTACATGCATGTCCATAAAGTAGAATATGTGGATATATATGTGTATATATATATATATATGGATATATCCAAAATGAATTGGAATTACAAGTAACATGTTGGCTTTTTATTGATTAAAACTGTAAACTGAAAATGAATTAATCTGGGTTTTTTTGTAAACAGCAGGCTGAAAATTAATTGTTTTTTTTCCTCGTAATTGTGATAAAACAGTGTAGCAGGAATTGGCAAGATTTGGAATTAGATTTGCAAGTTATCTTTATGTAATGACCAGTATTTACACATTTTTAAATGAAGAATAAAATGGAATGCATTAAGCATGCCAATGGTAGGTAGAAACAATAGCTCCTCATTTCCATCTCTTTTACATATAAGTAATTTGGAGAGGGGAAAAAATATTTCTTAGAATTTAATAATGTTGGCATTGTCTTTGTAATTTCAACATTTTAAAAAATAATCTAAAATTAAACATACTAGATTTGAATTCAAATCTGAAGGGAGGCAAAACATTTAAAATCCATAGCTAATTTTCAAGTTATTGTTAAGAAATGTTATTTGTAAATGGCACATTTTATGTACAATTCTCTCTTCTCCCTTTGTTCATTATTTGTTTACATTATTGATGAAGCCAGTTTAATTCTGAAAAGCATGGGAATTCCTTACCTATATCAGAGAATCATGTTATTTATCCAATAAGATATCAGATCAGTACTTGAATGCTTCTCACTAAATGAGGTTTGTATAAATGATGTCATACTAGTAGTAGACTTCAACTATTCAAACATTGTGATACATTTTTTTCTTGCTACAAAGAAAATTTCATTCTTTAAAAGTTAGAGGAAGCTATGAGGAGAGCTGCTACTCTGGATCTAATTTTGACTCACTAGAACTGATTGCTAAAGTAGAAATGATGGACCCCTTAGAGGAAAGTAAGTACTTCTTAGAATTTGTGTCAGAGAATAAGAGAGGGAATCCAAACATAAACTGACATATCTCAGAGAAGAGAAGAGATGAGAGGATATACTAGCTGACTTAAAGGATCTGAAGAATTATCATATGGGTAAGGAATTACTTATCTGTGTTTTCTTGCCTCAGATGGGTAAAATCAGGAACAATAGTTGGATATTGGAAAGAGGCAGATATACATTAAAAGTAACAAAAAAAACTATGGAGCTTGTCTTTGATGCTCTATCATTATCCTCTATCAAGGAACTTTCCTTCCTTTAAGAGACATCTGTCCCATATCTTATTCTTGGTCTCCAGCTCACTGTCAGCTAATCTTTGCAAGCTATTGGTTAACTCATAACTAAATCCTTAGCTCAAGAACTGACCACTTTCAGACTTTCAGACTTTCAGACTTTTTCAATGTATTAACATTATGCTGATTATTTCCTCTTCCTCTTTTTGTTTTTGTCTTTCAAAATATCATTTATTTCATGGAAGAGTTCTCTAGAAGGGATGCAAGAGGTAAATTATGCAATAAAAATCCAAAGTATATCAATAAAAACAAGATAATTTTAAAAGAAAAATCATTGTAATCCCTGAAAGCTATGAATAAAAAAGGAAGAGCATCTTTTCTGTTGTTATTTTACCTTATTTTGTATATTTTTTAATTCTTTTAATAAAAGAATAAAAGGGAGGTAATAAAAGGTAATAAAGGTAATAAAAGGGAGCTGAGCTCTTATCTAATCATATTACCAGAAGTCTTTTTGTCCTCATTTCATATTATTCTCCTTCTCTGACTGTACATTTCTGACCTTCATAATTTCAAGGTAGCACTTCTTCCCTTTGACTTGCCTGATCAACCCAATGTCTGACTTGGTCATTAGTTATGAGAAGTGTCTACTTACATGGAAGTCCCCGTCAGAATGCTAGGAAAGAACTAATAAGCAAGAAGAGTGTTTGATTCTGAACCAAAAACATTACTATCAGATTTGTATTACATGTAAAGATGAGGTTTTGCATAAAAGAACTCTTGATTTATTTCTATTTTATACAGAGCAAAAACTGACTTGGTTCTGCATTAACAGTAAAACAAACAATAACTACAAAGTATTATTTAATAGTTTTTTTCATAATAAGCTCCAAAGCCAGTTGAAAATCTGCACTGCTGAGAGTATACTATTAATCCTAATCTTTTCAAAGCAAGACTAATGACATTTTATTAGATGCTCACAGACAAGAATTAAGTCTAGATCCACACCATTTAGAGGGTCTAGCATAGCATTGGCATCCAAAAACTATTTATTTTCATCAGTGTTTGGCTATTTAACTGACATCAATGTAATTATGATCACTCTTAAGAGTTGGGACTGTAATATTATGCAGAGCTAACTCCAGAGAGTTATAGGAAATATTAATACCATGAAGGAATTGGCCTATTCATTCTGGCTCATTGAAAACAAACTTTTAACCTTAAATGATCTCTTATTAATTATGAATAGCAACTGTTCCAAATTTTCTCCACTCTTAGCCTCCCCACCTCCAAGAAAAAAAAAAACACCCCAGACACAAACACTGAAAATGATGGAGTCTATCTTACATTAGTTCTTTCAATTACCTATATCCTTTTTCACACATTAAAATCTCTTTTGGCCTTCTCCCTTCCTCTCCTCTTTTACATTTTATATCAGAGTAAAAGACAATTCTCCTTGCCAGGAATAATTCTTCTGTCTGTCCTTGATTGCATCCTCTCTGCCCTCCTCAAAGACCTTGTTAAATCAACCAATCCCTCCCCTAGTTTTATTTTTACTATCTTTTTCTGTGACTTCCCCTCTAACTACAAAAGGGAAATATGTTCAGGTCTTCCATATCCTAAAGAAATCTCCCTATCTCAGGATCCCCAAAGGATCCTTCCATTCCATGACTCTTTTCACTTTTTTTCTGCCAAAATTCTTGAAAGAATAATTTAGTTGTGGTCCTCTTCACCATACAGTCAGTCTTTAACCCCTCAGAATCTGCCTTATGGCCCCATTACTCTACTGAAATTATTCTCCATTGTTAACCAATGAACTCCTAACCGCTAGATCGAAAAGCGTCTTTCTCAAACTTCATCCTCCATGAGTTGTCCATAGCACTGGACATCCGTGGTGCTATAGTGTTATGGGGGAAAATCTTATTAGCATTTAAAGCTTTCTAAAATTGAATGGGAAGAGTCAGAAAATAGTGTATTCACCCTCACTAGAGATTTTCAAGTGAAATTAGAAGATCATTGCTATATCCATCATTGAAATTACAGAAAGGATTTTTGATTGGATTTAAGTTGGAAGATACAACTTCTGAAATCTTTTACAACTCTGAAATTTTGTGATCTATGTGCTTGTGACTAACCACTAAGAGTTTTATCTACCTCGATTTTCATGATTTTTCTTTGTCTTTGTTTTCTTATGTAGTATATTTAAACATTTCATCTTTCTTTTGCTGTATCCTTTTTCCTACTCCTTCCTAAATATAAGCATTTTCACTTTTATGGGTATTATTCCCCAGGAAATATGGTATAGTATATAAAGAAATTGACACTGTACCCTAATTTTTTTGTGAACTGTCCAGGGTAATTTTATTACTTGTTTGCATATGAAAAGAACTAGTCCATGAACATACAAGTAGATATCAAAGCCATAGTCTGGCATCAAATGAAGATCAAATAAAATAATATTTTTAAATCTCTTAGCACAATGCCTAGCTAAACACTTAATAGGTGCTTGTTTCCTTTCCCTTCCTATTTCCCTTTTTCCCCTTTCTTTTTCCCTTCCTGTTCCCCTTCCCTTCCAGATAAGCAATTCTTTAGCTGACTTTGTAGTCATAATTGGATTATAAAAACAAAGGGCAATAAGGGATGGCACAGAGTTGAAAAACCAACAGGTGTTAGTATATTGTAGGGAGATGGTGATACAAAGTTGAGAAATTAATGAAAATGTCTAACTAGTGGGTCTAACAGTGACCAAGTTGTGACTGGAACATCTTAGGAACAAGTATTTCAAGTCAAGCAGGTGCTTCACAGTATCTGGCCCTAACACAGCATTCTTTCCAATGGAAATAAATTTCCCCATTCTTTCTGCAGTTTAGCAATACCTAGTATGCTCATAGACCCTTGCAATAATATTGTGTTTTCTACAAGTCAAAAAGAATTAGATGTGTGTAGCCTAACATCCAAATTTTATAGGGAATATAGAGCTGACCTTAGAGTCAAGAAGAAGTGGTTTCAGATCTTGCCTCTGACACGTATTAGCTTGTGAACATGAGCAAATTATTTAATTTTTGGTGCTCTAGAAAACTTTTTTAAGACTCTATGAAGCTTGCCAATCTACATTGGTAGAGGCAGGTTCTTCACTAGGAGCTCCTTACAACAAAGAAATCATAATCTGTAACAATAACAGCAACAACATCATCAACGAAAGATCTTGTTTAACTACAATATATGCATTACTATCTACGTTTTTGACTGTGACTGAATATGTAATTTTTTATGTAATTTTAATAGTTTCTGTAGTAGTAAGTTGGCAACATTCTTGTTCATGTTTCTGAAATAAAGTAGTTTGACAATTAGCTTAAATTTGCTTAATTATTGACTTTTTTGCACAATTGGGTAAATGGAAAAAAGATTAATCTTACAGTGTATTAGACCACCATTGAATTTTCATTCTTACAAAATGTATTTTTCTAACAGCCAAAACCATTTCCAAATCTGTAAGCGTCAAAGAAATGTATTCTGCCTTAAGCAATGTTCCTGTATTTTTGTTAATATCTTCTAAGAACTAACTCTGAAGAAAAAGTGACATGGTCTTATAAGAATCGTCCCAGAAGGGATAAAGGTCAGAGTTCAGGTTGGTGAACAAAAAAGATTACAAGGCAAGAAAGCAACAAAGAGCAACAAAAATTAAAGAAAACAAAACTACATTGGGTGATAGAAGTGGATAAAGGTAGGAGTAGTATTTAGGTAAAGAGGAGACAATGACAATGCTGGATAAAGGAAAGATAAATCTCTTCAACTCATACTTTATTTGGATTTCCTTGGCCAAGGTCTATAAAAGATATGACGAAATGTCAAAGAAGGAGATACTAGCCAAATATGTAGAGAGCACTTAGCAAATCTTTGGGGTTTTTTTTTTTTCTATTCAATTCAACAAACATTTATTAAAGTCCTACTATGTGATTAAATATTGTACTGGGTTTGGAGGGTTAGGGGAAAATTGCAAAAATAAAATAATCCTTGCCCTCAAAAAGCTCACTGGGGATTCTGGGGGGATTCTATGGAGATAAGACTACTGGGGATAAGACTATGACAGAAATACATGAATACAAATTATTTTTGAAATCACGAAAGCCTCTTAATAGCAGGTAGCACTCAAGTTAAGCTGAGAAGAAAGCTAGCATTTCCAAGAAATGGAAGTTATAAGGGAGAATGTTCTAGACATGAGAGACAGCCTGTGAAAAGACTGTCATCTCTGGAAGGGAAAAAGAAAGTCAGATCCAGTTTGGCTGGAATAATAAATTCATGTCTCGAGATCCAGACAAACTAGAGCCTAGGGTACTAAATGAGTTGTGATTGCTGAACCACCATCAGTGATCTTTGAAAGATCATGGATGATCACCAGGCATATCCTCAAATAATGTCAAAGGTAAAATTCTAAGTTTCATACACAACAAAATGTTTCTGACATGTTTTGATGCAGCAAAGATCTAGAAAAAAAGTGGTAGATATCCACTGACCTAAGAATATCTAAACAAATTCTGGTACATTAACATGTATTTGGAATATCTGTAATATCATTGTGTCATAAGAAGAAACAAATATGAAGAAGACAGACTTAAATTACCTAGATGGACTGATGAAAAGTGTAATAAGAAAAGTGAGAAAAACAATATACTCAATGAATGTAATTGTAAAGAAAAAATGGAACAATGTAGTCTAATTACAATGTCAAAAATGCAACTTCCTCCCTCCATTGGAAATTATGGGTGTGGAATATTTCACATGCTATCAGACTTCAATAAATATATTGGTTACTTTGTGAAATTACTTTTTTTTTTACTTTTTAAAAAAATTCTTTGTCAGATTTATGGATAGAGAAAAGTTCCTGACCAAACAAGGAATAGAAAGGATCATATCAAAATGGGTCATTTTGATTGCATAAAATTAAGAACATTTTTGCATAAGCTAATAAAGCTAAGATTAAAAGGGAAACAACTGGCTTAAAAAAAAACACATTAAGTTTCTCTGATAAAGGTCTCATTTCCAAGATATATAAAGAACTGACTCAAATTTGCAGGAAAAAGAGCCATTGCCCCAAAGGATGTGAAGAGACAGTTCTCAAGAGACAAAAACCAAGCTATTCATAGCTATGAAAAAATGCTTCAAATCACTACAAGTTAAAGAAATGCACATTAAAGCAATTCTGAGATTCTACTTCACACCCATGGGAGTAACAAAGATGACAACAAAAAAGGAAAATGGTAAATGTTGAAGGGATTGTATGAAAACAGGCATGTTGATGCACTCTTGGCAAAATGGGTATAATCATTCTGAAAAGTACTTTTGAATTATACGCAAAAAGTTACTAAATAATGTATGCCTTTTGATCTAACACTCCTAGGTTCATACCCAAAAGAGATCAAAGAAAGAAGAAAATATCCTTCATGCGCAAAAATATTTATAGTAGCTTTTTTGTGATAACAAACTGGAAACTAAGAGTATGCCTCACAATTGAAAAATGTCTGAATAAGCTATGGTATATAAATATAATGGAGTTCTATTATGCTGTAAGAAATGAGGAAACAGATGATTTCAAAAAGACTTGGAAAGATTTATGTGAACTGGTGCAGAATAAGGTAAGCAGAACTAAAAGAACAATTCATAATGTAATATCAATATTTTTTTCAAAATGAACAATTTGGAGGACTTTTGTAGACTGATAGAGAATGAAATGAGCAGAACCAGGAGAATAATCTGTACAATAAAAACAATACTATAAAAATAAACAACTTTGAAAACTGTAGCATCAGCATAATGACCATTCATGATTTGAGAGGACCTGTGATGAAACATACTATCCAGTACACAGAAGTGACAAATTTAGGATACAAAATGAGACAGTGAGAGCAAAAATGTTTATAATATGAAAACAAAACACACACACACACACACACACACACACACACCAGGTCATGACAGTCTTTGTTCTTTTCTTTTCCTTATCTCACAAGATACCTATACAAATAGATTAAGGGGAATATCCTGGATATATTTAATTAGGTTTTAGCAAAGCATTTAAGAGTCTCCCACACTTTTTTATGGAAAAGATAGTGAGATATGTACTATAGCATAGTCAGGTAGGCTCAGAAATACTTGAATAGATGGAGTTAAAATGTTTGCAAAAAAAATCTTCATTTAAAAAAACAAAAAAATAAAATAAAAAGCACTTTGTGCGAAGAGGTAATCAAATCTTGATGGCATTCCTCCTCATAAGAAGTCTTTGTCTTTAATTCATGGTGTGGTCAGAATTTAACAGTGCCACAACTACTTAAAAGTTGTTTTGAGCTCTGGTAGTTATTAAGGCTTTTTAAATGATGTCTATGTTACCCTTCTATTCAAATTAACACCATAATTTCTATAAGGAAATCATATAAGATATTTTTAGAGTAGGATTATAACTTTTTAAACTTAAAAACCAGGAGCATGTAATGCTATGTTGTTATTACCTTGGAAAGATGTCTCTAGTCTAGCTCCCCAAGGTCCTATGATTAGTAACATATTTTGTTGTTTTTGTTGTTGTTGTTGTTGTTTTTATCAATAACTTGGATAAAGGCATACAGGGCACACTTATCAAATATCAAGGTGATAAAAAAGGGAGAGCAAACACATTGGATGACAAGATTTACTGTAATAAATAAAGTAGGGAGAAATTTCATGAGGATAAATGTGAAATACAATCAGGTTTAAAAAATCAATGTCACAAATACAAGATGGGGGAAATTTTGCAAAAAAGTTCATCAGAAAAATAAATGAGATTTTGGTGAACCATAATCTTCATATAATTTAATGACTTTAAAAAAGTAGCCATAAAAAAGTTAGTTTGATCCCAGGCTCCATTAATAAAGGTATCATGTCAAAGATGAGGAAAGTAGTCTTACTGTCATTTTCCATGATTAGCACCCATCCGGAGTTATTGCATTCCATTCTGGGCATTTTAGAAAGGTCATTGGTAAGCTGGAGAATATAGTATAACGGAAGGAATGCTGAACTTAGAGGCAGCAAAAACCTGGTTTCAAATCTTACTCTCCTGCTCACTAGTGGGCAAATCATGTAATAGGTGTAAACTTCAGCTTCCTCATCTGCAAAATAAGAATGATCCCAGTATCCCCATCACACAGGGCTATTGTGAGGATTCAGGGAGACTAGTCATGCAGTGTTTATTTACTAGCTTTGTAAGCATTGTTAGTCACTTTAGGCTTTCACAGCCTCACACAACTAACAGAATACAAAAGTAATCCACAAAAATTATTAACCTTTTAATATGTTGTACCAAAAAATCCAAGTGGAAGATAAAGGCATTAAAAGTCCTTCTAAGTTAGCAACAAAATATATTAAGTGTCTAGGAATTAGCCTAGCATGATACAAGTAGTATTTAAAGAAATGTTTCAAGAATCTGTGATATTGTCTGTGTGAGGACATCTTCGCTGATACAGGTTGTTACCCGCCAAACCCATGAAACAAACTACTGGGTATTTATTTGACAAGAATTGTTGGGAAGACTAAAAAACTGTCAAGGATACAACTTTATATCACCTTCATATACCTACTAGATGCTAGGTCCTAGGAAAAGACACATGAAATAGTCTCTGCTCTCAATGAGGTTACATTTCACAGGGGGAAAACAACATGTTTGCTAATATAAGTATAAATAAAATATATACAGAGAAACACTAAGCAAATTGAGGGAAAGGAAGAGAACACTCAGAACATTCATTATATAATTAATGGACTTAAATCATTATGTGAGAATAGAAAACATTGTCAAAAGAATCTATACTAAGACAAAAAAATTGATATGTTAAATTAACATATTTCCTGAATTCTCTTTCCATGCCTTAGCACCTGTTGTCTTTGTCACTTGTTATGGTTTTTCTTTCCCTATTTGACAATCCATGCTCATTTCTTATTCAAAGATAGTCCTCACCTCCTCCAAAAAGCCATCCTTAAATAATTCTCTTCCAATTTGGTTTTGCTTCCAACTGAGCTTCCTTCTGAATTTAGGTATACAATTTTTATCGAATTTTCTTTCACGGAGACACATGAGGCTTTACAAATATTCCTTGGCAGTCAGGTATAATTCCATCCCTTCACTTAAACGATTATTACTATGTTAAACTTTTCAAGGATTTATTGCATCTTCTACTTTTGCACCCTAAAAGTCTAAGCACACTGCAAGTGCTCAAAAATTCTTGCTAAATAAATAAATTGCTTAATTAATGAAATATAAGATCAGAGGAGAGGAATGCAAAAAAAAAATGATGTCATTTTATGGCATCAGCTTTACTAGATCACCATTACCTTCTTAGAAGGTTTAACACAAACACATGACTCAGTGCAACCTATATAGTGTGTATTCAATAAAGAGCTAGGTTGATTGATAGGGTCATTGATGTAAACTGTTATATTTTCTTTCTTTTGGTCTTCCCAAATGGAATCAATTTATTCAAGAAGTAAAAGCTCTTCTCTAGCAAATTCATGGTTAACCAATTTTCTGCAAAATGGCTATGTTATGACCAATTCAGATTTCTCTACAGAGGCAGATATCTGTCATAAATAGCCAATGGGCAGTTGACCTGGATACACCTACAGGTTTAAATATGGTGATTTATGACCAATACACACCAGGCAGCAATTCTAAAAACTAAACATTAACCTGCCTGAGGTGTGTTGGAGTAAGAAGTTGGATTTATAACTTCTTTGGAAGTGCCATTTACTATTTAAATTTAGGTTTTTCTCTGTGGGTAATGCTAAAGACAAATATCTGCAAAAGCTGTTGGCTTTGCATTTAATGTCACTTGTGACAAACCTTACATTAGTAGCTTGCTCTCAAGACCTCTTTTCTTCTCCTGAGACTCCTCCATCTCAGAGCTTTCTCTCTTATTCTGTAAATGATACACTGTACACACTGGAATATTCAAACTGTGGGAAGGACAAAACATTAGATGAAATCAAATGCTATGTTTTGGTTGCAGAAATGATGCCAGCTCAGAAACTTGCTGCTCTTATTATGTGGCTATAAGGATCAGAAAGAGATCCATGGGGGTGAATTTGTCACTGCAAGTAGATTCTTATGCATTTCGAGGACATTCGGAAAAAAAGGCTATTCATCATGTGGGGTTGCAAAACGTTCAGGAAAACAGTTTTAACAACTCTATTGTCCACACTTGATGAATTGGCCTTTCTGAGAAGTGATGCTTCTTTTAAACATCAAGATTGTAGCTTAATTGGTTGCATTGTTAATTAGCTAAGGATGCAGTTTTACTGGAATCAAAGCAGTCAAGATGCAAAACAAATTTAAAAGAGGAAAATACTTAATTAGCTTCCTCTAATACATAACCCCATTTCTTTCTAACCAATGGGGGTAATGCGGCCAGAAATCAGAAGTGTTCACTAGTTCCTTGGTTCACTCAGGAGGAAGGGGACACAGCGGGAAGATACTTTGGGTTATAAACAATGAAGAAAATCAAATTTACTTCAAAGTTCAATTCAGGCATCACCATCAGCATGGGGCCTTTACTGATTCTCCTTCTCCCATATTTGTGCCTTTCCTTGAAATTTTACTTTGTTTTTATTGTCATGTATTTTGCATATGCCCTTGTACATATATATTGTGTCCTATATATAAAATCTATATAAAAATAGTTTAAATTTCTTGATGACAAACTTTGTTTTGATCTTGTGTCTTCAACATGGTATAGAGCAGGGGTGGGGAACCTGTGGCCTCAAAGTCACATGTGGTCTTCTAGGTCCTTGGGAGCAGGCTTTTGACCTAGTCCAAGTTTTACAGAATAAATCCTTTTATTAAGGGGATTTGTTCTGTGAAACTTGGATTCAGTCAAAGGGCCACACTTGAGGACTTAGAGGACCACCTATGGCCTCAAGGCCACAGGTTCCTCACCGCTGGTATAGAGGATAGAGTATTGCCCTGGAACCAGGAAGTCCTTGATTCATATCCTGTCTCTGACACACCTAACTCTCAATATTCTAAGGAACTCGTAGCCTATATGTTGCAAAAACCAACCTACATTGAATGAAGAAGTCCTTTTCTTAGACTTTCCTGCAAAATCACAGGTCCAGTCCCTATTCCCAATACCCAGCACAGTGCCTAGCTCATAGCAGGCACTTAACAAATTGTTATTAATTTATTGATTGAAGTATATCTGGTTAAGATAATTATATCTATATGATACAGATTAATCAGGTGTAAATAAGAGAATGTAGTTTGTTTACCTAAAGGATGACTTGAATACAGTTCTCCCAAGAGGATTATAGCTTGATGGGATACACGTTTTCCTCTTTGGATTTCCCAAGAATGTGGAAAGCTGAACTGCAGGTAGCAAGAATTCAAAATGATATCTAGTCTCATCCCAGAGAGATGTGTATGAATATGTCTGGTTTTGTATATAGAAAATAAATGTGCGGTACATAAATGTGTAAGGATAAGCATGCAAAGAAACTGGGAAAAGATGCTAATAAATACAGCATGCATTTATCTATGTATGTGCCTACTCACACATGTATGTATGTATGTATGTATGTATGTATGTATTAAAGTATAAGAACCAAACAAATAGAATTGGAAAGTAGATTTAGAAGAGGACCTAATGTCATCTCTATTCATTCTGGATGCTCGTTGGTCCAAGAAACATACCTTTTACAAAGAAAAATAGCCAAAATGACCAGGATAGTGAAGGGCCTTGAGATCATGCCATGTGAGATTCAGTTGAAGAAACCTGAGATGTATGCTTAACTTGGAAAAGAGAAGACTGAGAGAGGAAAGAGTTTATAGCTGTCTCCTTATATTTCAGAGGATTAGACTTGTTTTGCTTGGCCCCATGAAAGAATAAAAACAATAGGTAGAAGTTGGAAAAACATTAATTTAACTTTGATGTAAAGAAGAAACATCTTCCCAATAAGTATAGAGTTATATGAAAGACATGGGCTGAAATGTACTGCCTTGGGTGGCAGTTGGATTTCACCTTACTAGAAGGCTTCAAGTAAAGCCTGGCTAATAGAATGGGCAAAACTTATGAATGTCCTTCTGAGGGATTTTTCTATTTACATCACCAACGCACAGAGGAAAGACTCAAATGTCTGTTCTACAGCATCATATTTTTCAACTACACCAACATCTAGACTCTGAAGTCAATTGGATGACATGTTTTGACCATCAAAGCAGCTATTTACACTAGTACCACAAGCCACTCTCTGATTTCTGTCATTATTTAACTGCTCTAACTCTCTGGTGGTAACATACAGTTGCCTACTAAAATCAGCAGTTTGTCAATCAGTGCATTTCTCAGTGGCTCAGAGCAGATTTTCCCTATTCTCCAGCTACTGGCACCCATTATGATAATGAAGATGGTGGTGGTTGTGGTGATATCTAATGCTTCACTGTTTTGAATATATAGTCATAAGCATCTAATCTGATCCCCACAGTAGTACTAGATATGATTAAGGGAAAAATTGGAATTAATTAAATATAAAGGAGACTTTAGAGATCATCCACTTCAATCCCTGACCCTACATACCTACATAGAAATCCCTTTTAGTCAGTCAACAAATATTTATTAAGTGCTTTGGAAAATAACTTTGGTCACTGAGTAGAATAGAGCAGATAGAGCAAATAGAGACTTGTGGAAGGCAGATCAAGCAGCAGGCTATTACAATACTCTATGCATGAGGAAATGAACCAAGGTGCACCAGGGTGCTGCACCAGAAAAGAGAAGGGGGTTTATTTGAGATATGTTAAAAAGAGAAAATCAATAGACCTTGGCAACAGATTGAATTGGGAGAGGGGGAGAGTGGTGAGTAAGAGAGTAAGAACTCCAGGATGATACCTAGCTTGTGAGTCTGGAGAAAAGGGAAGATAGTGGTGCCCTTGATAATAATAGGGAAGTTTGGAAGGAGAAAAAGTTTGATGGGAAGGTAATAAATTCTGTTTCAGACATATTGAATTTAAGGTTGAATTTACATGACATCCAGTTCCAGATGTCCAATAGGCCACTGGAGATATGAGACTAGAGATCCACAGAGACATCAGATCTAAATAAGTAGATGTGGGAATCATCAGCTTAGAAATGATAATTGAGTCATTGGGAGCTGATAAGATCACCAAGTGAAAAAGGACAAAGGGACAATAGAAGAGGACACCAAAAAGAGCTCTGTGTAACACCCATGCTTTGGTGGCCATGACCAGGATAAAGATCCAACAAAGGAGACTAAGAAGTGATCGGCTAACTGTCCTGAAAACCTAGAGAGAAAAGAGTACCAAGGAGAAGAGTGTTATCAGCAGTGTCAAAGGCTGTGGAGGGGTCATGAAGGATGAGGAATGAGAAAAGACAAATGAATTTAAAAGAAGTAATTTTTAAAAATGAAACATATTCTGATCAGTTTGCAAGAAAAAAATATCAGGGGTGATGTAAGTTTACCAGCTGAATTTCCACACAAACTTTTACATAATTGATAGATGGGATTGAAAAATGAGTATTATGATGTAGTAAATGGATTCAACAATGCACTTATTTCATTTGAATTTCTATGTTTTTGTGAGGTATGTTTTTCAGCTCTGATAACCATTAAAACCAAATAAATATCAAAACCAAAATAAACTGAATCAGACCTTTGAATCATTGTATCACAATGTTAAAAAAGACTTCAAAAATAATGAAGCATAATAAATCACATTGCTCTCAAAAATGTAATTAATAATAACATTTCCTCAGATCAAGATCATAGAATAATTACTAGAGCATTATTTTGAAAATGTGATTTAACTTCTACTTCATCTTTTTTAAATTTTTATTTTGCGCAAGTTTAATGACAATTGTTAATATATATAATATATGAATAAATATGTCTATACTTATTCTTATATACACTTACATGTTTATGTCATTTATATCTTGAGCTGGTGCTTAGAAGCTTTTTATTGATAGGGATGTACAATCAAAAAAAAAAAAGAGTGGGGGCCTTTGTGCAGATAACAGTTCTGATCATATCAGCATAGAGTACAATCATGGTATTTATGATTATGACATTTTATTTATTATTTTTAATAGTGTTTCATTTTATTTCTCCCAATTACATGTCAAGACAATTTTTAAAATTCATTTTTACAAGATTTTGAGTTCCAAATTTTTTCCCTCCCTCCTTTTCCTCCCTTCTTCCTAAAATAGTAGGCAATCTGATATAGGTTTATACATGTGCTATCATGTAGAACATATTTCCACATTAGTCCCAGTTGTGAAAGAAGAAATAGATCAAAAGTGGAGAAAATCATGAAAAAGAATAAAGTGAAAAAAGTATACTTCAATCTGCATTCAGAGTCCATCAATTCTTTATCTGGATATGAGCAGCATTTCCTTTTTGTGAGTCCTTTGTACTTGTCTTGGATCATTGTGTTGCTGAGGAGAACTGAGTCATTCATAGCTGATTATCACACAATGTTGCTGATACTGTGTACTATGTTTTCCTGATTCTGTTCATTTCACTTTGTATGACTTCCTACAAGTCTTTTCAGGGTTTTTTCTTTTCTGAAATATGCCTGTTCATCATTTCTTATAGCACAATAGTTTTCCATTACATTCATATACCACAACTTGTTCAGCCATTCCCCAATTGATGGGCATCTCCTCAATTCCCAATATTTTATCAACCCAAAATGATTTCTTTGAAATACAGACCTAGTAGTGATATTCCTGGATGAAAGGGTAGTTTTGTTGCCCCTTGGGTATATTTCCAAATTGTTCTCCAGAATGGTTGGATCAGTTCACAACTCAACCACCGGTACATTAGTGTTCCAATTTTCCCAGTCCTCTCCTACATTTATTGTTTTCCTTTTCTGTCATGTTAGCCAATCTGACAGGTGTGAGGTGGTATCTCAGAGTTATTTGAATTGACATTTATCTAATCAAAAGTGATTTAGAACACTTCTTCATGTGCCTGTACATAACTTTGATTTCTTCATCTGAAAACTGCCTGTTCACACCCTTTGACTATTTTCATTTGGCGAATGACTTGTAGTCTCGTAAATTTGACCTAGTTCTCCATATATTTGAGAAATGAGACCTTTATCAGAGACACTTGCTGTAAAGATTGTTTCTCAGAATTCCTGCATTATTTCTAATCTTGGTTGCATTGGTTTTGTTTGTGCAAAAACTCTTTAATATAATAAAAAATATATATTTTACATTTCATAATACTATCTCTTGTTTGGTCACGAATTCTTCACTTCTCCATACACCTGACAGGTAGACTATTCCTTGCTCTTCTAATTTTTTTATGGTGTCACTTTTTATGTATAACTCATGTATTTTTCCTCCTGTTTATTTTCTCTCTCCTTTTACCCTTTCCTTCCTTGACAGTGTTTTGTTTCTGTCTACTGCCTCCCTTGGTCTTCTCTCTCTTCTGTCAGCCTCCCTCCTTTTATTTAATCTCCACCCCTCCTACTTTCCTGTTGGGTAAGATAGATTTTTCGATTTAATTGATTGTGTATATTATTCCCTCTTTGAGGCAATGCTGATGAGAGCAATGTTCAAGCAATGTCCATCTCTCACCCTCTCATCTTTCCCTCCATTGTAATAGTTTCTTCATACTTCTTCATGTGAAATAACTTACCTCTTTCTACCTGTCCCTTCCTTCTGTACCCAGTCTACTCTTCTTCCTCATCCCTTAATTATTTTTTCATGTCATTCCTTCAAATTCACCTTATACCTGTATCCTCTGTGTATGTATATTCTTTCTAGTTATACTTTTATTGGTATAATTTTTAAGAATTACAAGTATCATCTTCTCATGTAGGGATGTAAACTGCTCAATTTCATTGAGTCCTTCCCTTTTTAGGCTTCTCTTGGGTCTTGATATTGAAGATCAAATTTTTTTGTTCAATTCTGATCTTCTCCTTATTAAAGCTTAAAATCCTTCTATTTCATGGAATGATCATTTTTTTCCCTTGAAGAATTATGCTTAATTTTGCCAGATAGGTGATTTTTGGTTGTAGTTCTAGCTCCTTTGGCTTCTGAATATCATGTTCCATGACCTCTGATCCTTTAATGTTGCAGCTACTAAGTCCTGTTTAATCCTGAGTGTTGCTCTCCAATATTTGAATCGTTTCTTTCTGGCCACTTGCAGTATTTTTTCCTTGACCTGATAGTTCTGTAATTTGGTTCCTTGGAGTTTTTATTTTGGGATCTCTTTCCTAAGATGATTGGTGAATTCTTTCAATGCCTATTTTGCCTTCTAGTTCTGAGATATCAGAGCAGTTTTCCTTCATAATTTCTTTTAAGATGCTGTCCATGTCCTCTTTTTGATTATGACTTTCAGGTAATCCATTGATTCTGATGTTGTCTCTCCTGGATCTATTTTCCAGATCAGTTCTTTTTCCAAGTGGTAGTTTATACTTTCCTCTATTTTCTTCATTCTTTTGAATTTGTTTGATTGATTCTTGATGTCTCATAGAGTCATTAGCTTCCACTTCCCCAATTCTAACTTTCAAGGTGTTGTTTTCCTCAGTTAGCTTTTGTACTTCATTCTCCATTTGGCCAATTGTACTCTTTAAGGAGTTGATTTCATCAGTGGATTTTTATATCTCTTTTTCCATCTGGTCAATTCAACTTTTTAAGCAGTCATTTTCTTTTTCTAAGCTTTTGACTCTTTTTTCATAATTCTCTTGCATCACTCTCATTTCTTTTCCCAATTTTTCTTCTACCTCTCTTATGTGATTTTTAAGCTTCTTTTTGAGCTATTCCATGAATTCTTTCTGGGCCTGTGACCACTTCCTGTTTTTGTTTGGGGCTTTGCCCATAGATGATCTGATATTATTGTTGTCCTTTTCTGAGTTCGTGTCTTGATATTTCCTGTCACCATAATAACTTTCTATGGTCAGATTCTTTTTTTTGTTGTTGTTGTTTTCCCATCTTTTTTAGCCTTTTTTCCTTTCTTTTAAATTTGATTTCTGCTCCCCAGGTGGGAGGGAAACTGTCTCAGACTTCTTGTGCCAGTGGCTGTAGGCCCTGAATGTTTACCTGGCACTGTGATCTTGTTACCCTGAGACCCATGGGGGACCTGTCTGGTGCTATGCTGAGGGAGTAGGGTGGGTCTGGCTAACACTTCTGGAGGCCATAGGGGTCTGGCAGCTTACCTGGTGCTGAGCCAGGTTTCTAGTTTTGTTTTGTTTTGTTTTGTTTTATGGTATATGTCATGTGGTAAGGCTGGTGGGGTGTTTCTTGTCTCTCCAAGACAACACTGTAGCATGTGTCAGTCTAGCTGGTGTCTGTCTATTTACCCAGGTCTATGCTGAAGCAATTGGGGAATCCTGGTGTTGGCACCACTAGGAGTCAGGTATCTCAAATTCTTAAAGCTGAAGAAAGAGCATGTAATAGACGCCAAAGGAAATATTTGTAATTTTGCCTATAGACATACCGCTTTTTTTTTTATTTTAATTAGGTAATTGGGGTTAAGTGACTTGCCCAGGGTCACACAGCTAGTAAGTGTTATGTGTCTGAGGCCGGATTTGAACTCAGGTCCTCCTGATTTCAGGGCCAGTGCTCTATCCACTGTGCCACCTAGCTGTCCAGACATACTGTTTTGACATTTATTCTTGATAATTTATTTCTATTAATTCAGCTAAAAATTTCACTAACTTTCTTTGGTAGATGTATCATTCTTGACACATATTGAGTTTATTATCAACCTAAACTCCCAAATCTGTTTTACTTAACCTCAACATCTCTCCCATACTGTGCTTTTCTGCCTGCTTTATTTGGTACAAGGCTTTTCAAGCACTCCTTTTAGATCTCATCTTGTTAGATTTAGCCCAGACCACTGTGATCTGTTGGGTTCCTGATTGATTTATAAGAACCATATCATAGAAATGACTGATGCTATAAGAAATGATGAACAGGCTAACATCAGAAAAACCTGGAAAGACTTGTCTGGTTTGATGCTGAGTGAAGTGAGCAGAACCAAGAGAACATTGTACACAATAACAGCCATGTTGTGTGATGACTAATATTGATAAACTTAACCCTTCCTGGCAACACAAGAATCTAAGACATCTCCAGAGGCCTTGTGATGTAAAATGCAATACACACCCAAAGAAAGAATTATGGAAGCCAAATTGTTATTTTTTTGTCTTCTGTTGAGTTTTGTTTCCTTTTTCTGATGGTTCCTCCTATTGGTTTTAATTTCTACTTACAACATCACTAATGTGAAAATATGTTTAATATGAATGTAAATGTATAGCCTATATCAGATTGTGTGCCATCTTGGGGAAGTTGGTGGCATGGAAGGGGGAGAAAAAGTTTAAACTCAAAAGCATATGGAAGTGATTATTGATAAATAAAAATAAATTAATAAAAAAATAAAAATTAAAAAAAGAAATGACTAACATTGAGCTTGCAATTCATTAACCTGCCCTTCACCAAAGTTCTTTTTTCAGATAAATTGATAACTTATGTTTACCTCATCTGGTATTTAAGAAATGTTTTTTTTAATTAATCCAAGTGGAAAGCTATATTTGTCCCTGTTGAATTTCATTTTACTAGATTCAACCCAACATCGTAACTTGTCAAGAATTTTTTGGATTCTGATTTGATTATCCAGATTGTCAAGTATCCCTCCCAGCTTTGTGTCAACTAAAACATTCATAGGCATATCAGCTGTACCTTTAACTGAGTCATTGATAAAAATATTAAACATCATAGTGCCAACCACAAATCCCTGGATCAGTCCACTAGACACCTTGTTTCAAGATGATATTAAGCCATTCATGATTACTCTTTGGATCTGGCCACTAAATTGGTTCCAAATCCATCTAAATATGCTATCATATAGCTTGTATCTCTTCATCTTTTTTTCTCAAGAATACCATGAGAAATAGCCATTCCACAAATGATAGTCAAAGAATATGAACAGGCAGTTTTCAGAAGTAGAAATCAAAATAAAAATGCTTTAAATTACTAGTGATTGTAGAAATGCAAGCTAAAACAACTTGGAGGTACCACCTCAAACCTATCAGATTGATTAACATGACAGAAAAGAAAAATTACAAACACTGAAGAGGTTGTAAAAAAATTAGGGACACTAATGTACTGTTGGTGGAGTTGTAATTGATCCAATCATTCTGGAGAACAATTTGAACTACTCCCAAAGAACTACAAAACTGTGTATACCCTTTGACCCAGCAATACCACTGCTAGGTCTGTATTCCAAAAAGATTAAAGGACAAGGACTTACATGTAAAAAAATATATATTTTTAGCAGCTCTTTTTGTGGTGGCAAAGAATTGGATATTGAGGGGATGCCTATCAATTGGGGAAGACTGAACAAGTTGCAGTATATGATTATGATGGAATACTATTGTGCTATAAGAAATGACAAGCAGGAAGCTTTCAGAAAAACCTAGTAAGACTTATATGAACTGATGCAAAGTGAAATGAGCAGAACCAGGAGACTATTGTACACAGTAACATCAATTTTGTAATGATGATCAACTAAAAATTTAACTACTCTGATCAATACTATTCAAGATAATTCCAAAGGACGCAAGATAAAAAATACTATCCACCACCAGAAAAATAACTGATGAACTCTGAGTACAAATTGAAGCATACTTTTTTCACTTTCTTTATATTTTTCTTGCTTTTGTTTTTTTTGCAGCTTGGCTAACATGGACATTTATTTTGCATGCCTTCACATATATAATTAATACAATGCGCTTCTCAATGGGTAAGGGAAGGGTTGGAAAGGAGAGAATTAGGAATGAATGCTAAAAATAATTAATTAATTGGGAAAATACTTCAACAGACATTTTAAAATGTTTTGCTAAAATCTAGACTATCTATAATGTATAACTGACCTACCATTCTAGTAATTTTATTGAAAAAGATAATGATGTTAACTTGTCATGACCTGTCCTTGAAGATTACTACTGTTCTTTTATATATTAATTAAACATATTTTTTTCTGGTTTTCCTCACTTAATGAAATTTTATTTTTTCCAATTACATGTAAAAAGTTTTCAACATTCATTTTTATAAGATTTTGAGTTCCAAATGTTTCCCTCTCCCTCCCCTGCCTTCTCCTCAAGACAGCAAGCACCTTGATATAGGTTATACATGTACAATCTTGTTAAACATATTTCCACATTAGTCATTTTGTGAAAGAAGAATCAGAACAAAAGAGAATAGCCATAAGAAAGAAAAAAAATAAATTCTTCCTTTTTAGTGAGAATCAAATCCAAAATTATGATTTTCCTTGATGTTTCTTCCACCTTTCAAAGAAAAAAAAATTAAGAAAGGCAAATCAAGAAATTATTAGTTGTTCTACTTTGACCAGAAAAAAGTTCTAGCAGCTTTCTTTGACTTAATTGACAAATTCAAAGGCTTTTTCTCAATCTTAAATCTCTGACTTCCCTGCAGCCTTTGACACCATTGATCACCCTCTCTTTTCCCTAGGTTTTTGGAACTCTATTCTCTCCTGGTTCTCCTCCTACCTATCTGAACACTCTGCTGTCTTCTTTTCTGGATTCTCTTTTAGATTATACTCTCCAACTGTAGGTGTCCCTCAGGCTTCTATGTCTGCTCTCTTTGCTTCTCTTTCTATACTACTTCACTGAGTGATGACATCAATTTCCATGGTTTTAATTATACTCTCTGTGCTGATGACACTCAAAACCGCTTATCTACCCTAACCTTTCCACTGATTTCCAGTCTCACATCTCCAACTGCCTTGCAGATATCTTTGACTGGATGCCTAGTAGACATCTTAAACTCAATATGTTCAAAACCAAATATCTTTCCCATTTAAACGCTACTCCCCACCTTCTTTCCCTTTTACTTTAAAGGAAATATCATCTACCTAGTCACTCAGGTTCACAATCTAGATGTCATCCTTGACTCTTCAATATTTCTCATCCAGGGGATGTTCAGTCTGCTGCCAAGGCCTCTCAATTTCTCCTTTGCAACTTCTCTCTTCTGACACTGCCACCACTGGTGCATACCTTCTTTACCTCACACCTAAGTTATTGCTAGAGCCTGTTGAGTGGTCTTGCCTGCCTCAAGCTCTCTGCATTCTAATCCATCCTTCATTCAGTCACCAAATATTTCCTAAAGCACAGGTGTGACCATGTCACCCCCATATTCAATAAAGTCTAGTGTTTCCCTATTATCACCAAGATCAAATTACAAATTTCTCTGTTTGGCAATCAAAGCCCTTCATAACCTAAGCCTCCTACCTTATCAGTCTTATTCCTTACTTCCTGCCACATACTCCTTGAGCCAATGACACTTGCCTTCTTGCTGTTCCATACACAAAAAAACTTCATCTCTTGGCTCCAGGCTTTTTCTCTATCTGTCCCCCATGCTTCTAATACTCTCCCTCCTTATCTCTTCCTACTGACTTTCCTGGCTTCCTTTAAGTTCCGACTAACATCCCATCTTATACAAAAAGCCTTTCTTTAGGCCTTCTTAATTCTAATGTCTTCCTTCTTTTAACTATTTCCTATTTATTCAGGAGACAGTTTGTCTGTACATGTTTGTTTGCTTTCTGTCCCCCCTAATTAGATCATGAGCTCCTTGAGGGCAGAAATTGTCTTTTGCCTTTTTTTAAATCCCTAGCACTTAGCACAGTGCCTAGCACATAGCTTAATAAATATTTATTTACTGACTATTGACATTTATGTATTTGAATCCTCCCATTATTATTCCATCATGCCACCATGCTAGACCCATGATCTCTTTCCTAAATTCATCCATTGACTTTTTCTGTTGAGATAAGATAACCTGTAACATACCCTGAAGACAATACCAATTCTGGTTCTACATTGATATATCTCTAACCCAAAACTGTGTCTTGACTCCATTCTAGTTCTTACATTTCTTTGTGAATGTATTTTCTCATTACAATATATTGCAATATATAATATACAATATTTCTTATTACAATGTATTATATACAATTATATTCCTACTTTGTTTTCTTATTATTTTCTTTCCCTTCTTCTACTCCTACCTTTTACTGATCCTGTTCCTTTTGAACAAGATATGCTTTTACAATACCATAGTCTAGTCACATGTCTTGGAACCCAGACTTATTATTCTCATCTTTAGGATTGGGTTATTTTCTTTGCCCTGAGATGAACTGAGTTATCTTTGAACTAAAATGTAGCCCATAACACTAAAACTACCTAGTTCTATCATTCTTTCCTACCCTCCTCCTCCCATCTCCTGGATTTCTCTGACTCCTTTTCCTGTTTGGGAGATTCTGAGACTTAAGAATCATGATACTTTCCTAGGCTAGCTTTAATTAGTGGTCTCTTCCCTTTACCTCTTTAATTGTGAATTCCTAGTGATATTTTCCCTACCAACTGATACCTATGAGGTTAAATTTGTCTCATTGCATGAGGATCTCTGGTTGGACTTGATTGTTAATATACTTTGTACATTTCAATACAGTAGTTGGAAACCATATGTTTTATTCCTGTCTTACTTTTAGGATTTGGTTTTTTATGTACTTCTGGTATTCTATTCAACCAGCTATTCTTCCTATATTTTAGCTTTTTTTCATTATTTTTAACTTGGTAGACATAGATCTATAAGTTTTTCACTGTCTCTTTTAAGTTTAAAGTCTTTCTGATTAGATTGGCTATACTTCAGAGAAATACATTCTTTCTAGCCCTTGATAGGTATACTCTATCCTTGACTAACATTGATCCTTTTAAAAGAACAGGATTTGGTTTTCTGGACCATAGCTTAAGATGTCAACGTAACAGCCATGAGATATATTTAAAGCTGTAACTCAGAAATACAAATTCTGTCCTCAGATACCATCTTCTTACCCAGTTGTAACTCTGCATCACATTGTTCTACCCTTTCTATTAGATGAACATTTTTTCTGGATAGAGAAAGCAGAAGAAAATAAAACTTGCGTAGTTTTCTCATCTTAAGCATATGCCTTGCTCCATGGGACTAGCTCTTCCTTCTTATTGCTCTGAACAAACCAATAAACATCCTTGTTATTCTAAGCATTCTTCACTAGCCTCAGTCTATCACCTTCTTGACATTATTGTCACAGGTAATTGGCTTTCTTTTGTATTACTTCTTATTATTGTTCCTCCTCTCTTTATATTTTCTATATATTTGCTGAATGAATGGAAAAGAGATTTTTTTGAAAATGTAAGCTCTATGAAGTCATATTAGTTGTTTTCAGATAGCTCTTACTTTTCTTTCTCATCAGAATAATACATAATTATATCATAATGTCTTTTGTAAGCCATCAAGGTCCATTTAAGTGTCTCTTGCAATTGCTAGTTCATATTACTAACCAGTCTCCTCTCATTGTACAGATTTGAATTCAGAGCAGCAGTTTTGTTTTAAACTAATTTCTGAAAAATTTATTTGTCGTTAAAAGAAGTAACTTTTATCAGATACTTTCATCTTAGTAGATGCTCTGATCTTAGTGTAATCAGAAACTTCTAACATGTGCAGATAATTCAAGGTACCCATCAATATTTTATCTTACACTATGTCCGTTCTGTGATTGGTAGTAGGAAAGCTTCTTATCATCCAGGAGGTGAGGTATTCTGTAATATGTTAACACAGCACTATCATTTCTTTTTATCCTTATCCAAATACCTTCTACCATACTTTTACCTATAGGTTTGTGAATTTTCAGATTTCTGAGAAGGGATATAGTTTTCTTGGCATGCATCTTTTCAATCATAAATGTATTTTTCTTTTAACCTGGTATGCCTTTCCATTTCCTTTTCCCAGTCATGGGTATCAATCCGTTAAGTCTCAAGGATACCCATGAAGTTATAATTCACTGTGTCCAAATTTCACATTCACTCTCTTACCCATATTTTATGCTGTGGTGTGTAGACATCTGACATTATATGTTTTGTCCTCTATCTTCTTCTCACTATTTTTTTCCTGGGAATCATTCTACTCTTCTTTTTATGCTATATCTGGTATCCCCCATAACATCCAGTTTGAGCTTTATCTAAACATTTTTCTTTCTACTCTTCCATTTCAAGATAGCTCTCCATTAATCAGAGAAGCAAGTTTCTAACCAAACTCTTTCTTCCCAGAACCTCATGAAATACCTATGTTGCCCAGCCCAGAACATATTATTCTAGCATCCTAAGCCATAAACTGGAAAATCAAATTCTGTTCTCTAAGATAAATTTTGTGGCAAAATCTCAACTTTGAATTCCACTCCTTTCCACTCCATCCCATTCCATTCAATTCAACAAGCACTTATTAGGCAAATACAAAATAGCAGACTAGACATTATGTTGGCTTCAGAAGAAAGAAAAATAAAAATAAAAATTGCCAATCCTTAAGAAGCTTACACTTATCTAGGAGAAAATAATAGGAAAAACTTTCATTTGGAAGAAGCAATAAAAATTGTGCCTTCCAAGCTTGTCATTTCTTACACATTGTATTATTCACATCCTTTAGATGAGGAAAATGATGCTCAGAGAAATTGAGAGTTTTATCTTGTCATATGAACTAGAACCCAGTCTTGAACCCAGTCTTTTCACTCTTAGGACAGTGCCTTTTCTTTTAATTACTCTTTAATATACATGATTCTTGACTTTTGCCATGACAATTTCTCACTCTAAAATCTCATCCCTTCAAATAGAAGGTATGGGTAGTGATGCCTGCTGTCTGAAACAAAACTTGTGGGAAAAAAAATATAATTGATAAATTGTTTGTTTTTCTGCATTTGTCAGACCATCTACTTCATCTCCAAAGAGCTACTAACATGAGAGGCTGTGTTTCTGAGGCATTTCCCAAAGTCTCTTTAGAGCTTTGTTATCTGAAACCAAGTAGCATCTTGGTTCTGAGATGCCTCCCTCTGGCAAATAGTCAATAGCAAACAAACTCCTTATAACCTACTGTCTAGTCAGAGGAAAGTATGTCATCCGAATGAATTAATCTCCAGTCTGACTTCCCCTTAGTAAAGATTTTCTTTTAATTCTGAATTAAATTCGGTTAACACGTCAGGATATATAAATGATTCACAAAAAGTACTGACGTCAGGTTTTCATTATTTAAAGAGAATTTTATTGATATCTTTTGTTTTTACAATGTCTACATTTCCCAATGTATCCTTCTCTTTCCCTTCCATTTTGTCAATCAGTCAACAAGCATTTATTAAGTATTTACTATGTGCCAGGCAAAATCTAACTGCTAGGGATACAAAATATATATATATTTAAAAAATATCTTCCCATTACAAAGACATTTTTAAAAGGGGTACTTTTTTTTTCAGTCAAAACAATCAACATTATAAAAAAACCTGAAATTTTATGCATTGTTCCACACCCATTTTTCCTTTCCCCCTAGGAAGTTTGGGAAAGGTGAGTGCAGTCAAATCTACT
>NW_020954641.1:38156341-38171065 GCF_900497805.2 Vombatus ursinus
TGTGTGTGTGTGTGTGTGTGTGTGTGTGTGTGTGTGTGTGTGTGTGTATTTTCATTCCCCCAAATATATTTTGATATAAAAACTCAAAGCCTTGAAAATAATTACTTATATTTCTTATATGTTTGATAACTAAAATTTAAATGAAAGATAGAAGTCACCATCTTAATGAAAATTTTGCTACCTATTACATGAAAAATTTTCAATTATGTCGATTTTATAAAAATGAATGGGACAGGGGCAGCTTGTTGGCTCAGTGGATAGAGCACTGGCCCTCGAGTCAGGAGGTCCTGAGCTCAAATCCAGCCTCAGACATTTAACACTTACTAGCTGTGTGACCTTGGGCAAGTCACTTAATCCCATTGTCTAGCCAAAAATAAATAAATAAAGATTTTAACAAATGAATGGGACAATAGAGTTTGTTCCATTGCAATTTATCAAATAAATACATGATTAGCTATGACAAGATGAGGCTAATCTCTGTTCTCTGCTTTGCTTGCTCCTCTCCATCTCTCTTTAGCCCTGCTCCAGATAGTTAAAGAGTTATTTTTAGGGATTAAAACATATAAGAGAAATGGTGATAAAAGAGTAATTTATAAAAATGTTCTCTGGGGAGATACCCATTGTGATAAAAAGACAAACAGATACACCCTTTGACCCAGCAATAACACTTCTAGGTCTGTATTCTAAACAGACTAAAGAAAAGGAAAAGAACCTATATATGCAAAAATATTCATAGCAATTCTTTTTGTGGTGGCAAAGAATTGAAAATTGAGGGGATGCCCATCAACTGGAGAATGGCTGAACAAGTTGTGGTATATATTTGTGATGGAATACTATTGCCCTATAAGAAATTATGAAGGGGATGGTTTCAGAAAATCCTGGGAAGTCTTATATGAATTGATGCTAAGTGAAGTGAGCAGAATCATTACAACATTATAAAGATGATCAGCAAAGACTTAGCTACTCTGATCAAGACAATGATCAAAGACAATTCCGAAGGACCCATAATGAAAAATATTATCCGACTCCAGAGAGATAATTGATGATTTCTGAATGCCTATTGAAGCTTACTTTTTAAATTTCTTTTTTTCTTGTTTGTTTTTGTGTGTTTTCTTTTGCAACATGGTTAACATGCAAATATGTTTTGCATGACTTCACATGTATAATCAATATTATATTGCTTGCCTTCTCAAAGGATATGGGAGAGGTGGGAAGGAAGGAGAGAATTTGAAGCTCAAAATTTTTAAAAATGAACATTAATTTTTTACATGTAATTGGGAAATATTTAATGAAATATGTATATATATATAATATATATATATATATTAACAGACACAGCAGTAGAAAGCTTGGCATGTAGAGCCAAACAATAATTTCATTAGGTGGCTAATTTCTCTGAAAATGCTAAATGTCTGTTCCTAGTACCTGATAAGGCAAGTGCATCAGCCATATTGTTCATAATTGCCCAGAAATGACTAAAATCTCAACATGATGTGGTCAATTGGTTGTTGTTGACTCAAAAGGACACTTGGCCATATATGTGTGTATGTATATATATATATATATGTGTGTGTGTGTGTGTGTGTGTGTGTGTGTGTGTGTGTGTTTATATGCATGTGTGTGTGTGTATATATATATACACACACATATTTTTCTGTTTCTTTTTATATACACACTGACAAATGTATAGATGTGTATATATAGATACACATATGCATATATATGAGCTTATTTTCTAAATTTTATCTAATATTTTATTTTTCCCAGTTGCATGTAAAAACAATTTTGACGTTCTTTTTTTTAAATTTTGAATTCCAAATTTTCTCCCTTCCTTCCCTCTCCCTCTGATTGAGAAGGCAAGCAATTTAACATAGATTATACACATGCATTCATGCAAAATACACTTCCACATAAGTCATTTTGTGAAAGAAAACACACAAAAAAAAAGAAAAATAAAGAAAGTAAAGAAAAAGTATCTTTGATCTGCATTCAGGCTCTACCAATTCTTTCTCTGGAGATGGACAGCCCCTTTCATCATAAGTCCTAAAAAATTGTTTTAGATCATTTTGTTTCTGAGAATAACTTATTCACAGTAGATCATGATACAATATTGCTGTTACTGTGTATAGTGTTCTTCTGGTTCTGCTCATTTCACTTTGTGTCAGCTCATGTAAGTCTTTCCATATTTTTCTGAGAGCATCCTGCTCATCATTTCTTAAAGCACAGTAGTATTCCATCACAGTCATATACAACAATTGAAGGACATCTCCTCAATTTCTAATTCTTTGCCACCACTAGAAGAACTGCTACAAATATTTTTGTACACATTAATTCCTTTTTCTTTTTTTATGTCTTTGGGATAAAGACCCAGTAGTGGTATTGCTTGGTCAAAGGATATGCATGGTTTTATAGCCCTTTGGGCATAGTTTCAAATTGCTCTCCAAAATTGTTGAATCAGTATACACATTCACCCACAGTACATCAGTGTCTTATTTTTCCCATATCCCCTCCAACATTTGCCATTTTCCTTTTCTGTCATATTAACCAATATGACAGGTGTGAGGTAATAGCTCAAAGTTATTTTAATTTGCATTTCTCTCATCAATAGTGATTTCAAGCATTTTTTTCTTATAACTATAAATAGCTTTGTTTACTTTGTCTGAAAACTGCCCGCTCGTATCCTTTGATCATTTATCAATTGAGGAATGGCTCTTATTTCTATAAATTTAACTCAGTTTTCTATGCTTGAGAAATAAAGTCTTTATCAGAGAATCTCACTATAATTTTTTCACAGTAATGATTACCAACTATATATTTCCCCCCTGTTTCTCCAACTTTGTCTTTCCTTTTACACTGTCCATTCTCAAAGGTGTTTTGCTTCTGACTTTTACCTCCCCTACACTTCCCTCCCTTCTATCAGCTCCCCCTACCCCTTCTCTTATTCCCTTTGCTTCCTACTTTCCTGTATAGTAAGATAGATTTCTACACCCAATTGAGTATGTATATTATTCCCTCTTTGAGGCAATTCCAATAAGAGCAAGGTTCATGTGCTCCCCTCCCCACTTCCCCCATTTTCTCCTCCATTGTAAAATTTCTTTCAGGCCTCTTTTATGTCAGATAATTTATCCCATTCTACTTCCCCCTTTCTGTTTCTCCCAATGCATTCTTCTTTCTCATCCCTTAATGTTTTTGAGATAATCATACCATCACATTCAAATCACACTTCTGCTTTCTGTCTATGTACACTCCTTCTAACTGCCCTAATAATGAGAAAATTTTTAGGAGTTATAAATATCATTTTCCCATGTAGGAATAGAAAACAGTTTAACCTTATCAAATCCCTTATGATTTCTCTTTCCTGTTTACCTTTTTATGCTTCTTTTGCATCTTCTAATTGAAAGTCATATTTTCTATTCAGCTCTGGTCTCTTCATCAGGAATGTCTGAAAGTCTTTTATTTCATTTAATATCCATTTTCCATCTGAAGGATTATACTTAGTTTTGTTGGTTAGATGATTCTTGATTGTAATCCTAGCTCTTTTGCCCTCCAGATACAATATTCCAAGCCCTCTGATTCTTTAATGTAGAAACTGGTAAATCTTGTGTCATCCTGACTATGGCTCCACAATATTTGAATTGTTTCCTTTTGGCTGCTTGTGATATTTTTTCCTTGACCTTATAGTTCTGTAATTTGGCTGTAATATTCCTGGCAGTTTTCATTTTGGGATCTTTTTCAGGAGATAATTGATGGCTTCTTTCAATTTCTACTTTACTTTCTGGTTCTAGAATATCAAGGCAGTTTTCCTTGATAATTTATTGAAAGATGATATCTAGGCTCATTAATTGCTCATTTTTTCAGCCTATTTCTTGACTTTTAACTTTATGCTGGAATGGGAGTCTGCTTCCCAAGTGGAGGGGGCATTGTCCCAAGTTTCATGTTTTTTTGTGCAGCTCTTTTCAGAGGTAATTTTGGGAACATGTAAATTTTTGGTTCTTCCAAGGTGGTATGATCTAGGGAGAGGTGTGCTTACTACTCTCCTATACTGTGCACAGGTCTCTGAGTGATCACAAGCACTCTTCTCAACCTTGTAATTGTGACCAGAGTCCCTGCTCCCCTGCAGTCACAAGCTCTGTTGTGCTACCACTCTTCCTTGCACTGGGACTAAGACCCAGGACTGTGACCAGAATCAAGGTTAAGCAATGCAATAGAGTCTTGTCCCTGGTGCCAGCAAAAGAACTCCTGTAAATCTCCTCATGACCCATTGTCTGATCCCCTTCCTGTCTATGGGCTGAGGGTTCCAGAAACCAGCCACTACTGCCACTGATTCAGTTGCCCCAACACCTGCTCCTGGTTTGCTAGTGCCAGGTCTATGTTAGTGTGGCCTGCACTGGACTTTGCTCCTCTCTCACCCTAGGTGCAACATACCTTTCCTCTCAACCTTCTAAGTTGCATAGGGCAGGAAAATATTTTCACTCAGTCTTTTTGTGGGTTCTGCTGCTCTAAAACTTGTTTAGAGTCATTATTTAAAGGTATTTGGAAGAGTTTGGGGCAGAGCTCAGGGGAGTCCCTGCCTTTACTCTGCCATCTTGGCTCTGCCTCAGAAGTCAGCCATGAGTTTGTCTTCTTACCTAATTTTCTTCTTTGTGGATAGAATGTAGTTACATTTGTAGGGTATTGGCTCATTATCTCTGGCTTTTATGGCGCTTATTCCTATTACTCACCCTTACCAACTTGCTTTCTGTCATTCCTTCAGCTAGAATCAGAGGAGAATAATAGGGAAAAATGACTTCTGGTTTTAATTTTAATGAGCCAATGCATTTTGTTTCCTTGTTCAATTATTTTCCTTGGAAATATTTCCTGAATGTCTTGTTTTGGAGAAAAACCATCAGAAGAAAAACACATATATCAAACATTTATTAATGTGACTCGGTCACATTTAGTACCATCAGATTTTGTTACTATTTCCTTACCCTAATGAATGGGTGAGCTAGAACAATTCACATACTATAACAAGTAACACAAGAAAACAAATGTAATTGCATGTGACTATGTGAAATGGAATTCTATGAATATACACATAGAAATTCACAAGAGGTCAAGGCCACAACTACAGTCTAGATGGGGAGAGCCCCTGCTTATGCTGAAAGATGTCTTATTTTATGGCTATGTCAAGAACTTGTAACTTTGTAAGTAAAGGAACTCCCTCCACTTTATAACAGATATATAATTTAGAGATTTGCTTGAAGTTCAAAGTGATTATGTGACTTGTCCAATGACACAGTTGCTGTCAAAGGCAAGATTTGAACCTAGATCTTCTCGATTCCAAGATCAGTTTTCCTACTTGCACACATGCACATAATCAAACACACACACACACACACACACACACTCACACTTGTTTCTATACCTGTGATTTCACTAGCATAAAGAATTCCTTGTGAGGATGATCTCTACCAATGCAGATAAGCAACAATTCTACCACTTGGTGTAGCCCCTCTTAAAAAATTCCAGGCACTAATGAGGTGGTTTCCTAAGGAGAAGAAATATGTCAGCCAATGAAAACCAGTTTGACTAGTAAGGCCCCAGCTCCCCAGGATGCATAAATGCCAAGGCTAATGAAATTTAGGAATTACCTTCAGACCTCATCCCTTCAGACTCTTGAAGAAATAATACTGTTAGTGTTAAGTTCCACTGGCCCTCATTCATCACTCCTTATTAAGGTATTTAGAAAATACTCTCACTTTCTGGGTCCTATGACAAATAAGAAAGTCTCTCATTTGTATCATGTTGGCTCTTTGTCTATACAAGTTTAAGCCTTGAGAAACTCCAAGTCTTCTATCTGAGTGTAGATATCTCCCTCTTTCCCTCCACTACAGGCATGGAAGCCTAACACGGATACTGTCCTCCACTCCCCAACCACCCCCACTCCACTAACAGCTGTTCTCCTCCCCTTGTGAATAGAAATAAAGTTTGCTAAAGGCAATATCTGTGGTGCTCTTCATCTGAACTCCCCTGTATCAGAGTTGAAAATCCGGGCTGCATAGGAGATAGTATGAGATCTAGGATTCCCTTAAAAGGAAGAGGGGGCTAGTCCTTGGAGACAATGATCAGGAGAAAAGCAGGAGCCATAGGCTCCCCCTCAAGTAGCCAATATGATTGGCCATAGCAGGCAGAAGAGACTGCAGCAAATCAACTGGAGGAAGGTCCTAATCTTTAGTGAAGTCCCTGTCAACTCCCCCCTTCTCCCACTCAAAGCACTTTGTCTGAAGAGCTGTCAGTCAGTCAATAAGCATTTACTATGCCTCTACTATGTACCAAAACACTGTGCTAAGCTCTGGGGATACAAAGGAAGTTAAAAAAAAAAAAACAGTTCATGCCTCAAAAAGATCACAATCTAATGGAAGAGGAAACAAGTCAAAAATGTATAAACAAGCATCTCCAGAATAAATAGAAAATAATTAACAGAGGGAAAGCACTAGAATTAAGAGGGACTAGGAAAGGCTTTCTACAGAAGGTGAGGTTGTTTTTTTTTAATTGGGACTTAAAAGAAGCCAGTAGGTGGAGAGGAGGAGGAGGAGGTGAGGAAGGAGAGCATTTCAGGCATAGAAAAAAGCCAAAGAGATGTGAGATATTGATAGCTTGTAAGATACTGGTGATCACAGTACATGTGGAGGGATCACCATAAGGGGTTTTGCATTTCACATCTAGATTTAGCTAGATCCCCTAGAGTCATGACATGGGAAGTTAAAAGACCTCCTTGGAAACTATTGAGTCATAGTTTAGTTTAGGAAGGTCTTACAGCTCCCCCAGGTAGAACTACAAAACTTGAACTCAAAGCTTACTTGGTTTTCCCTTAGAGCAATGAGGCATTTGGAGCCATAGTGTGGCTTAGAGTATGAGAGCAGACACTTGAGGTTAAACTCTTCCCCTTTTGAAGGAACCAGAAAATAAAGCCTAGCCTCTGAGTTGTATGTATACGCTCTATGAGGCTTTCATCTCTGCCACTGTCTGGGAGGGGAAAGTAAGTAGAGCACACAATAATACTAATAATAATTGCTAGCATTTCAATAGCTCTTACTATGTGCTGCTAAATACTTTACAAATGCAGGTTAACGGTCAGGAAAGCTTCTTAATTAGAACTGGCCAAAAATGAAGTAGGCTGCCTCAAGAGGCTATGGGTTAAATCTCATCTGACATCTTCAAATAGAAGCTGAATGTTCATTTCTTTTGTAATATACTGGGGATTCTTTTGGGATATAGGTTGGTCTGGATTACCACTGAAGTCTCTTCTGACCCTAAAATTCTATGAACTATGAGTATGAATTAATGACTTGTCGTGATCTGTGTGAGATGATAGACAAGACAAAAGAAAGAAAAGTCATGGGTAAAGCATGAGCTTTAGCTCTCTAGGCCTCAATTTCTTCCAATGTAAAATGAGAGGATTGGGATGGATTTGAAGAAGATTAAGATTGCTTCAAATGCTAATATTCAGTGAAGCCTTGGGGTCTTATTGATGGTTTGTTTCTTTGCTGTTCCACAGGTATCAATTGAATTTCTAACACAAGTGGCCATTTCCTATGCCTTTAAGGGACAACCATTGTTGTTGGTCAATAGAATTATCTTCATGAATAAATGCGCTAGTCATTCAGAAGTTTCGGTGCCAACAGGGAAAGTATAGGAGAATAGATCATCACCAGAGGGCAGCACAGAGCTAACCATCTGAATTCATTACTCATTCATTATTTTCTTGAAAGTTCAAATTTCCAGTGGTGCCAAATAACCCTGGACAGTATGGAAACCAAAATGGCAGAAGGAAAGTCTAAATTTGATATCCCCTCCAAGATAAAAACATCAAAATGAACATGAGAATGTCAAAATTGCAATCAGGACAGCTAAGGATGTTGGAAAGATCCTTGTACTTTGGTGGCAGAGAGGTCAGGGTTCAAATCCATATAGTAACGTTTACTAGACATGTGCATATGCCAAGTCATTTAATCCCTAAGAATTTCAGTTTCCTCTTCTGTAAATAAGGACTGATTCTTGAACTATCTACCTCACTGGATTAAAATTCAACATATTCAAAACAGAACTCATTTTCTTCCCCTCTAACATTGTCCCTCCTTAAAACACCCTTACTTTAGTTGAGAATAACACCACTTTCTTTCCAGGCTATGTGTTAAATTGGAGATTCACAACCTTAGAGGCATCCTAACTCTTCTCTCTAAATCATCCTCTGTGCATAATCGGTTGCAAAATCTTACTGACTCAGTCCACAACAGCTCTTATTTCCAACCTCTTCACTCCATTCATATGGCCACTGTACCAGGTCAGGCCCTCACCGCCTTTGACCTGGACTAGTTCAAGAGCTTCTTAAATGGTTCTCCTGCTACCATTCTTTGCCTTATTCAATCTACATTTCACACAGCTGCCAAAAACATCTTCCTAAATCATAGGTCTGATCATGTTACACCCATGCTCAAAAATCTCCACTGACTTCCTGTTTCCTCTAAGATAAAATACAAATTACTTGTCTTGATACAGAGCTTAAAGTTCCTCATAATAAGCCCTTCTGTCTTTCCAGACTTACTTCAGTTTACTTCATCAACTCTACAATCCAGTCAAACTGGGCTATATCTATTTCCCAAACTCAATATTCCATTTTCCACCTCCAGGCCTTTGCATAGGCTTCCTCCCATGCTTACAACACATTCCGTCTTCACTCCTGTCTCTTAGTAAATTTAGCTTCTTTCAGGGCCCAGCTCAGCTTCCAGTTCCTATAGGAAGCCTTTACTAATTTTCTTAAGTTTCTGAGTGCTCTCTCCTGCCTCAAACTATCTTATATTTACTTAATTGTTTACATATTATATCCCTCAGTAAAATTTAAGTTCTTGGAAGGCAGAGAACATTCTTTATTTATATCACATTATCACCATTGTCTTTTACATAGCAGGCACTTAATACATGTTTGTGGTAAACCTTAAAGCACTATGCACATGTGAGTTATTACTTATATCCACAGTCCTCTACCTGGATTGTTCCTCTGAAGGAGTAGGAATCTTCTTCATATACTTTATTCTTCTGCCTTACCTACTCCCTGACCCTTCTCCTACATCTCCCTATCCTTGAGTCCTCTCAAGGCTCCAAGTCCTAAGAGCTGTGTACACATTCAGTGATGACTGGATGTGTATGAAGAAATATGTATTACATACCTTTAATCTTTAAAATAGATCAATCTAGATTTCTCAAATATATAGTTCACACGGAGATAAGGGGAGTCTAAATTTAGAAGTGAACTCAAAACTTCTAAGCCTCCTACTCTGTTTAGCTTTGACAAATCTCAGAACTGAAGACTGCCATAGTTGGAGTGAGAAGGTTGGAGGTAATTTTCCTTATTCCCCTGGCTGTACTAGAAAGGAGCAATTTCATTCAAACAAACAAGATTCTTCATTGTTTACATAGCCCAGGCTTACATGGTTTTAGTTTAAAAAAGCATGTTTTTCATTGAAGTTTCCTTTTTAAAAAAATGATGGTTTTACTTAAGAGAAAAGAATCATGAAATTCAAAGCTTTAAGAAACTCCTAATAGTTTTGCCAATAAGGGGCCCTGTAAATGTCTTCAAAAATCTAATTGACTCTAATTAGCTCATATACAAAACATTAGGTGTAAAGACAGTCATTTAGGACAAGTATATTATTCTCTTAAAGGAATCTAGTTACATCATTAACTGTGAGGGCCAAGTTAGAGGGCTTAGGCTCCAAACACCTTATGATAACAGGATGCTGAGAGTGAGTGTGGAACAGCTGAAAATATTAAAACAATATTATCCCTGTTACATTATACTTCATGGCTGGCTTTCACGGAAACTCCATCAACAGGGTGTGTCTCTTACTTGGTGCTTGATTCTAGCTGAAATCCAATGATATCCTTAAGAACAATTTTTTCCAAAGTCTTATCATGTAATGACTTATCTTGCCCTCACAGTGTCTGAAAAGAATGGCAAGTGACACACTAGGTACTGAACTTAGAAGCTAAATGAGGAGCATTGCAAGGAAGTGAGCCCACGGGGAAAATCAGGAGTGAGCCTGAAGCTTTGTACAATGACTGAGACTTACCAAGGGTATGTATGTATATGTGTATACATATACACATATATATGGCAAGAGTATATATACATATATATTGACATACATGTATATATACATATACATGTGTGTGTGTGTGTGTGTGTGTGTGTATAGCAAGTATGGCTCCTGCCATAGACTATGTGTTGGACTGGGAGGTTTTAGATATGTGAAACTAGAAAATGAAAATAGAAAGTAGAAAATATTCTCCTATAACTCTGAAATACATACTTGGGTTTTGAGGGATTGAGATCTTACAAATGTATGGGGGTAGTGGAGAAGAGAATGTGGGGGAAGGACCTTCTCCAGAATACAATGTCCTTCCTCCTCCCTACCCGTGAAGATTAAAAAAGGGTATGCTCTCTTAAACTTCAGGAAAGAGACCCCCTACAGCAGGAGTACTTGACCAGAGTTCCATGAACTTTTAAAATATATATTAAATATATATATGTGTGTGTATATATGCATGTGTGTGTAACATATGTCTATAGATGGAACTATAGTTGGTTTCCTTTGCAATCCTATGTATTTTATTTTTTTGCATTTCAAAATATCATTATGAAAAAATGCCTATAGGCTCCACCAGATTTCCAAAGTGGTCCATGACATATGCAAAAATTTGAAGAAACTCTGAGCTCCAGTTTATAAATTTCAAGATGTTAAAACAATGTCATGTGTGTAAGCCCAAAGGACTTTTTCACATTGGTAGTTAGTTGGCATAGATTGTTGGACTTGGAATGAAGAAGACAAGATATTGCTTCATTCACTTACTAGCTTAGCTAGCAAAAATGAGTCTATGAAAAATATGTGATTTCAACAGTGTATGGAACTCTAAACTCCCAGTGAAGGACCTCCCTCCAGATCAGAAACTATTTATAGCTTAGTAAGCAAGTCGAAGAGTTCCCTGAGGTCCACAGAGGTTAAGTTACTTACCCACATACTCACAGCTACTAAATTTCAGAAGCAGGATGTGAACCCAAGACTCCCTGATTCACATCATCACATGATCTACTAAGCCACAATACCTATCATAGGTACTTCATAATTGCTTGATAAATGGAATTGCACTGAACATGCCACATGCATAAATGAGAGAGAGAGAGACAGAGACAGAGTAAGTGACAAAGAAAGACAGAGATCAGAACATAAAAACAAGCAAAAAGAAAAATAATTCCTACCCTCCAGAAGCTTATATTGTAATAGAATTAAAGCAGAAAGGGGTGGGGTGTGGAGTGGAGAAATTGGAAAGTCAGGAGGAGAGCCAGAAGAGAAGTAAGAATGGCAGACTGAGGTACTCCTTCAAATGGATGTTCCAGAATTCACAATTAGAGAAAAGGAAAATAGGGATAAAGGCATCTCCAGACTGAGAAGGCAGCTAGAATAGAGGTGGAAAAAATCCAAGAAATAGAAATGAAGTCAGGAAAGAAATGAGTGAACAAATTTCCCATTTTTTTTCTATGTCCTGGTTTTGAATGGTGACTATGCCCACAAGGTAAATAAAATAAGCTATGGGTACAGTGCCTTCAAAATGGGTACCAAGGAAAGGGAGAAGTAAAATGTGGTAAATTATCTTACATAAAAGAGGCAAAAAAAGCTTTTACAGGGGAGGGAAAGAGGAGAGAGGTGAGGAAGAGGGAGTGAACCTTAATCTCATCGGAATTGGCTCAAGGAGGGAATAACATACACAACTCAATTAGGTATAGAAATCTATTTTACCCTACAGGGAAGTAGGAGGGGAAGAAGATAAGAAAAGAGCAGGGCTGGGGGGATGATAGAAGGGAGGGCAGATGGGGGAGAGGCTTAGTCAGAAGCAAAATACTTTTGAAGAGGAACAGGGTGAGAGAGAGAGAAAAGCATAAATGGGGGGGAATAGGATGGAAAGAAATACAGTTAGCAATAGTAACTGTGAAAAAAATTTTAAAACAAGTTTATCTGATAAAGCCCTTATTTCTCAAACATATGGAGAACTGAGTCAAATTCATAAAAATAAGAGCCATTCCTCAATTGATAAATGATCAAAATATATGATCAATTTTCAAATGAAGTAATCAAAGCTATCTATAGCCAGATGAAAAAATATTTTAACTCACTATGAAGAAATGCAAATTAAAACAATTCCTAAGTAATACTTCATACCTATTAGATCGGTTAATAGGAAAGAAAAGGTAAATGACAAATGGTGGAGGGGATGTGGGAAAAATGAGACATTAATGCATGGTTGGTAGAGTTGTGAATTGATCCAACCATTCTGGAGAGCAATTTGGAATTATACCCAAAGGGCTATAAAACTAGGCATACACCTTTGACCTAGCAATAACATTACTAGATCTGTATTCCAAAAGAGACTAAAAAAAGGAAAAAGGACCTATATGTACAAAAATATTTATAGCAGCTCTTTTCTTGGGGCAAAGAATTAGAAATTGAGGGGAGGCCCATCAATTGGGAATGCCTGAACAAGTTGCGGTACGTGATTATGATGAAATACTACTGTGCTATAAGAAATGATGAGCAAGTAGACTTCAGAAAAACCTAGAAAGACTTGTATAGACTGATGCTGAGTGAAATGAGCAGAATCAGGAGAACATTGTACACAGTAACAGTCACGTTGTGCAATGACTAACATTGATAGACTTAGCTCTTCTCAGCAATGCAAGAAACTAAGACATCTCTAAAAGTCTCATGGTGGAAAATGCTATCCACATTCAGAGAAAGAACTATGGAGTTTGAATGCAAAATGAAGCACACTATTTGCTTTTTTTTCTTCTGTTTTGTTTTGTTTCTTCTTTCTTGTGGTTCCTCCTATTGTTTCTAATTCTTCTTTACAACATGACTAATGTGAAAATATGTTTAATAGGAACGTATATGTAGAGTCTATATCAGATTGCATGCTGTCTTGGGGAGGGAGGCTGGAAGGTAGGAGGAGAAAATTTAAAATTCAAAAGCTTATGGAAGTGAATGTTGAAAACTAAAAATAAATTAATTAATAAAAAAAAAAAGAAATGATGAGCAGGATACTCTCAGAAAAACCTGGAAAGACTTGCATGGGCTAATGCAAAGTGAAATGTATTATGTACAAAGTAACAACAATATTGTAAGATGATCAATTGTGAATGACCTAGCTATTCTCAGCAATACAACAATCCATGACAACTCTGAAGGACTTATGATGAAAAATGCTATCCGTCCCCAGAGAAAGAACTGATGGTGCCTCAATACTGATTGAAGCATATTTTTTTTATTTTATTTTCCTAGAGTTTTTTTTGTCTGTTTTCTTTCACAACATGACTATTTTAAATATGTTTTGCATGACCACACATGTATAACCTATATCAAATTGCTTGCCTTCTCAGTGAGGAGGTTGGGGAAAGTTGGAATTCAAAGTTTTAAAAACAAACATTAAAAGTTGTTTTTATATATAACTGGAGGAAAATAAAATACTAAATAAAAAAGGAAAACATTGGGTACCAAGAATTCATGCTTTCTGTAACCATTTTGCTCAGGTTCACAGAACTGATATTATCCATGGCTAAGATGTTCCCATAACAGAAATCCAAGTAATTATGATATTAAGGAATTAAGTGCTAGTTTGAGAATGAAGAAGACCTGAGTTTGAATATTGCCTCAGGCACTAGTTATGTGACCCTAGGAAAATCACTTAACTTCTCCTTACCTCAATTTCTTTATTTATAAAATGAATACAGATCATCATATTTACTGTAAAGCTACCAACAAAATGGAAACCCACACATAAGGCATTGCTGTTGGGTCCACCTCTAGGTACTGCAACAGTCATAACTTCCACACTGCTACAACTCACTCTCAGGGACCTAGGCATAACACTGATGTAAGGGAATGCATTCCCACTACTTGCAGCTTCTGAGTCCCCACCAATATGTTTTTCATTTACACAAATCAGTTTCAATTATACCATTAACTCTTAAATATAAAACATTTACAAAAAAAGACAAAACAAAAAATAATCATAACTAACTTTTACTAATTCTATGATAATTTATTTCCTTTTTAATCTTATTTTTATTTTTTATATTTCAAAACATTATCAGATCAAAATAAACAATAATCAGAAATAATTACTAAAAATCAGACATAGCCATCTGTCCATAAACCTGGTTCACACTCTCCCACCATTGCATATGGCATCTATGGGGAAGAGGGGGTAGAATTAGCATAAATTTACAGAAACTAAGTAACAGGGCACATTAGTAGGGAAACACAGGTGTCCAGGGCAATTCACAACTCTCTTTTGTAGGCCTTGATAGTACTGTAATAGTCTGTACTTCAGGACAACTGCTGGGTAGGACTAGTTCTCATCTGTACTTGTCCACTCTCACGCTGGATGAAGATGCTTCTCTGCTATTCTTGGGCAACAGAAACAAAGTTAAATTCTTTTAGCAAACAGAAACCTTAAGTGTGTGATCTGCAGAGATCATCAGTTCTCCTTTGACTGGAATCTGAGGCAGCATGACACTCTTTTAGTGAAAAGCAGTTTCCTTGAGGGAAAAATAATTCCTGCTAAGTCAGACATCTGAAATAGTTAGATAGATAGATAGATAGATAGATAGATAGATAGATAGATAGATAG